>NC_143158.1:4871658-5195863 GCF_041381405.1 Jatropha curcas | reverse complement strand
CAATGTAAAAGAAAGTGGATTTTGAATCGTTACTGACAGCTTATTTCGCAAATGTACGAATTCGCTGTAAGTAATATAGAGTGAGTAGAGTATCGTATCCACAGGGATTGTATACCAAGTACCAAAATTATATATCCTATTATTATTTAAACGATAGATGAGGAAATTGTTTATAGAAATTAAATTCAACAAGTAAAAATAAGAAGTTAAGCAAGCAATTATTGATTAAAGAAATCAAGGAAGTAAAACCACTAAGGGTTTTAATTTCACTTAACTCTATCCAATTTATTTCATTAGTTCATTGATCAATTTAATTATTCAAATAGGGGAAACAACCCAAAAATCACTAACAAGCTCTCCCGATGTATTGTTAGCTATTTTAACCCGGTCTAATTACCTATCTTCCAATAGCGCAATCAAACATGAATTAAATCATTAAGTTTTATGGTTTGTTTTGTGAATTCATAACCTAAAGTCATTAACTTATGAAAACCCCCCATGAGTCAAACCGTATAGCTTCCGCATCAAGTTATTATTCTCATGTGTTTTATTAACCTTTTCATATCAAAGATCCTTCTTCCGATAGTGATAATTGAAATAAATCAATCTAGGGGAAAATTCTGCCTAGAAGCATTAAGTTCATTAATAAATCATAACTTGAATAAAGAAAAATAAATCTAATTACATAAATTGGAAAATAGATTAAGCTACATCAAACCCCTAGTATAAGAACTTAATTACACATAGTACTTAAACAAAACTCAATAATACTTGATAAATATTCCATAATCAATAAGAATAATGAAAGAAATAAACAAGATTAAGAGTTAGAAATAAGAACTAGAGATAAATTGCTTGGATGACTTCCTTGAATCTTTGCACAACTCTTGAATACTTAACTTTAAAAGAAAATAAAACTATGTACAAGACTAAGAGAATGAGAGATGGAAGATGAGATGATGGAGTATGTAGTGTAACGTGTGTCTGTCTTTTGATCTCCCTACTCTTCTTTTCTATAGACTCTTTGAGAGAGGATTCCACATGGTCTTAATCATCAAAGTCTTCTTTTGTTAGGTTGTAAAGCTCTCTTTTTGGTCTCCATTTTCTTCAATTATGACTCACCCATGTGCATAGAATAGATCTTGGTTTGCATGTGAGGAAAGTTGTCCAAGATTAGCTCCATAAATTAGTGAAAGTTGGTTGGCAACTTTTGACTAAGTTTAGGATTCTTTGCTTGGCACGGGCGTGCACTGTAGCATGGGCATCTACTGTAGCACGGACGTGCTTAATGAATTTGTACCTTATTTTTGTCCTTTTTCTTGCCAAACCCTACATTTTCCCTCAAAATCAAGTGAGTTGTGTTTCAAGGAAGCTTTTAAATAAAAACATATCAATATTACATAAAAACTAATTAAATAAATTAAAAGCAATAGAAATTTTAATCAAAATCACAATAAAAATACTATAAAAATAACACTTATCAGTTACAACAAATTGAAGACTTCCAGTTCCAGTCTTCCACTATGGTATTATTTATGTGATTAATCATTTGCATTGTAATGGCCTTTAAGAAAATTGTACCCAAGAGTGCAAGTAATAGTTTATTTATTTATTGAAATGAATTTATTTATTGGAAACCCAACGAATCAAAATAAGATTTTAGATACATGACTCATGTAATTTTTAACTCTGTCACTATGTAATGCCTTCTCTCTCTGTCACTATTCTAATAAATGATAAGATCTCTACTCTCCTCAGAAAATTTTGTCGCTTGGATATAGATTTATAGAAGATGTCAGTGTTGCAAGTATGTTCTTTAAATTTTTTCATTAATGGTAATGGGCGATATTATATTTAACTTGATTTGTTGAGATTGGGTGAATAGAGCTGTATCTTGTAAGCAAAAGAGCGTGTTTGAAGTTATTATTGAAGTTACTATTTCTGGTTCTGTTTACGTACTACAAAAACTTTATTAGGCGTGTTATAACTTTTTCTCTCCAAAATTTTACCTTTTAACATTGTTCTTTATATTGATGTATTTCAGTTCAGGTTTTTTCAACTTAACATTCTTCCGTTAGGATTGAATGTTTTTGGAAAAGCCTATTGGCTTGGGTTTAGTTTTGCTTAAGTTTTTTTAAGTTTTTTCCTAGTAATTTTAATTAATAAAGTTAAAATTTTGCTGATAAAAAAAATTATTACAAAATCGATTACCACTTCTACAATATAATGGCTACTAACAATTGAATGGTAATAGAAATTTCAATCCCATTACCATTCAACTTACTAAACAGGCTGTTAGAATATTAGGTTAAGACTAGCTAATATTGCAATTGATTCGGTTAATAATTTTTAATCTTCTTTTCATGGGTAATACAAAAAGAAAAAAAAAATCAAGTTATTAGATATTCCCAATAATTTTAAAATATTACGGTTATTATTACTGATTAATTGAATTCTTAGAATTCAGAGTCAAAGTATGTAGTCCAAAATATTAGAGGTAACCAATTAAAATTAAAAAGAGGAGATGAGAGTTGATTTCTCTTTCATTCAAGATAAACTATAAACAAACCAGCTGATATTACATGAAGAAGATATGTATATATAGATGCTGCATTACTGAACATCATCCTTACACTCTTCACACATTCTCTATTTATTTTCCCCTTTTTATTTATTTATATTTTGGTGTTGGACATGATAAGAAACTTGCTAGGGGAACTACAAACAAGCTTCTCCTGTTAATGCCATTTACGACTTTCCTTACACCCTGCATATTAAACAAAGATAGTCAAAATCCATCCATAATTTAATTACTTGATTATATATATATATAGATATAGATATGTAAAACCAAGTGAAGTGGAGTTACCAGCTAATCCAACTTGGAGTGATGGAGCATCAGGATCAGCAATGATGGCATAAGCATCGTCAGAAATCTGAAAAGTTGTCTCGCAGTTGGGCAGTAATCAGCTACTCTTACATCGACAGAGGTGTGCCTTTGCAAGGTTTGCTTGCGTCGGTGGACTTGATGCACCTCACTCTCAGAGTCTGTTTACATCTATCCCCATTCTCCCATAAGGCGTCATTACTAGCCACCAGCGTAGTCGGCAGTGGATCATCTCCGTAACACTGGTTGGCTATTCCAAAACAGAGGAACACCATCATATATTAATTACAGAATAGTTTTGGTATCTAATAATTTTTCCATATAATATATAGATCTGTATATACTTACGAGTGTAAGGTGGATCATAGACAGAAACAGTTCCTAGAGCACCGCCATGCGAATACCGGAAGCACCCCCCTCGCCGTTGGCACCACCCTCTTCAGCACCATTGTCATCGTTCACTCGAATGGCAAATGCAACTGAGGCAAGGTATCCCACCATGCACAACATAAGCAATACTTTCATTGCCTTTCCCATCATTTTAGTTTTGGTTGCTCTCTATGATTAATGGACACTTAATGTGATTGAAAGCTAAACACATTACCTCCCTATTTATAGAGATTCAGCAACGCCATAAATATGCATGGGGTAATAATAGGGCTTAAAGCACCCACAAAATTAAATAATCATTACAATGTACATGTTGGTAGTCTTTGATTTGTTGCTTGTAAATGATCAACAATGACTTAAATTTGCACAATAAAAAAAAAAAAAGTAAGTTGCACATCTGTCCAAATAAATAAAATAATCAAAAAAATAAAAACATTAATACTCACGTAAATTTATAGGTATAAATAACACAATGTCATTTCACAACTATAACTATCGTATACAATTTTTTTGTCATGATATTCCATGATAGAGTGTTATACCATACCCCGCTTTACATCAATTTGTTTTTAATTTTTGCTTCAAAAGAAAAAATCTTTTTTCTAATTTTCATTTTTTTGTGATTTTTTTTCTAATTTTCTTTTATATATATGTACTTATGAAAAAAGAGAGTGTCAGACTCTTGGAACATTTGTTTCAAAAAAAATTTTCATCTTTTTTATTTTTTCTAGTAAAAAGATATTTATATTTTCATTTGTCTTAATTCACAAATGTTTTTCATAAATAAAACTTCTGAGGTTATAAATTGTTCACTAAATTTAAGTATGTTGAGCTATTTCTTGTGAATGAAAGATATAGTAATATTTAGTTTTTGTAAGACATTCTTACATATAGAGTGAGATTTTGATATAAAACTAATTTTCAATTAGGTGGCATCCAACAAAATAAAGTTGAATCACTAAATAAAAATAAAAATAGAGAATTTAAACGTGTTAACTTTAACATAAAGATTATATTAAAAAAAATTAAGTACAAAAATAATTTTTCAACCATGTGTCATCCAACTAAGCAAGCCACTAAACAAAAGTGAAATCCACTAGAAATTTAAATTGATTGACCAAACTGAAAATTAAAATAAAAACATTAAAAATTATTTTTGATTTGAAACCAAAAAAAAAAAAAAAGGGGTGGAGGAAGATCATTTTTGTTGCTAATCTGCCACCATCTGCATTGTGAAAGTGCTGAATACAATAACATCCACCTCCATCCTTTCTCCACAAAAGAAAGATCTTTTGTTGATTTGCTGATAGGTTATACACAGAACATACCAAGATTCTAAAAGAAGCAAATTGTTAAACCATAAAGCATCATGCTCGCATATTTTTCATATACAATTCTGCATATTCTTGTTGTAAGAGAACCATTTGACTCGTCATGCGTTTGCTTATAATATTCCCAAGGGACATCTTTGAACCAATTAGCAATTTCTGTTATTATTGTACATGCAAATGTACAAGTGGTTGTTTAATGGAAACTACTAATATAAAATTGCAAACTATCAAAGCAAGAGATATGGATAGATGAAAAAAGGATTTTAGTTAACGACTGCTTACTAATATCTCTGTTCCATAATATTTGTCACATTTGAGAAAATAGTTTGTTCCAAATTACTTATCACATTTGTGATTTCAAGGAGTTTGTATATGACCAATAATTATTACTTCAGTTTAATGGTTTTAGTTGAGAATTAATATTAAATTAAGGGTAATATAGCCAATTTACTCAATAATTTATTATAACTTAGACACATTTAATAATTTTTTTAAGGCACGCGAAATTTTAAACGTGATAAGTATTATGTAACAAATTAGTAGTTAATTAGGTAAAAATATGATACAAAAACAAGTGGGTGGTGCACTGCTTTTATGTCCACTTACAAAATTAATTCATCACCAGTCATTTACCACAGATTAGATACTCTCAATATGATATATTTGTGTCATCCCATTATATATGAATACATCATAATCATTAACAAAAATGTATTCCCTCTATCCACAAATATAAATGCTATAATTTTTTAGATTATGGTACAAAATTTCAATGATTTAACTAAATTATCATTTATCTCACATTATTAATAATTAATGTGTTTAATATACTCCATCTGTCCCATTATTTTGTCCTACTTTCTTTTTTCATCCGTTCCAAATCATTATCTTGTTTCCTATTTTTTTTTTTTAGAAATGAATTATATTTAAAAATTACTATTTTATCCATATTTAATGTGCTACTTTGTCGACAAATTATAATAGTCAAACTACTGTATTATCATTAATTAAATTATATAAGCAAAACTAACACATTAACCTTTAAAATTCTCCAATAAATTCTATTGAATCAAATCTTTAATTAATTTCAAAAATAATGTATTATGAATCATTTAATTTTTTATGGACGTTAACATAAGGATGTATTAGGAAAAAATGAGGCAAAAATTATAATTTAATTAGCAATTTAATGTGATTGACAGCTAAAAACACACCCTCCCCATTTATAAAGAGTCAGCAACGCCATTGGGTAATAAAATAGGGCATAAAGTACCCACTTAGATGATGGAATCACAAAAAACATAGCATATTTACAGTCTCTTGCTTAATTGGATACCCACATAGATTTGCATTAATTGGAGTTTCTTGCTTAATCGCACAAATTGCTTAATTAGATAAGCATCCAATAAGGTACACAAAAATAGGACTTAATTAATGTATCCTCTAATAAGAATTTTTTTAAAAAAATCACCTTCAAAATTACATTTTTTCTTTTTTATTCATTGAAATGTCTAATGGATCGAAAGAACATTGTGAGATATACAACAGGAATAGTCATTCCATTTACTTACTAAATTGGTAAAAATTCTTATGGTAAAAAAAATATTTCAAATCTGAAACTTTTTGTTTAACACATAAGTGACAAGACCAACTAAAACACACCGATTGACTTGATTACATTTTTCTTTAAAATCATTATATATAACATACAAATAATGGAATCACACAAGTATAGCATATTGAGAGTGCTTTCACCTAACAAGAAGCACCCATTAGCTAAATTTCCTTTTCATCTATCCATGGAACAAATGTAATGAAACGGTTACAGTATCTCCCTTTGATATTTTGTAATTTTATATAAGACACCTTTTTCCATTAGGAAAACTAATATCCCTAAATTTTACTTGTTTCATTCTGCCATAGTTTCAATCACATGAATTCATTACCAATTGGTTCAAAGATGTTCCCTTGGAAATGTTAAAACCAACACACGACAAGTCAAATGGTCCTCTAACAACAAGAATGTGCAGAATTTTTTGTATGAAAAATAAGTGGTCATGGCTCTTAATATTTGACAGTTTGCTTCTTTTAGGTTAACCTTTTACTTACACATCTTGAATGTTCCTTGTATACCCGTCAGGAATTTGTAACAATTTTCAAGAAAATATCTATCTTTCGTTTGTGGAGACATGATGGAAGTAGATAGTATCATTATACATATCTATAGTGCCTTCCATAATGGCATGGAATCTATCCATTAATGAAATTCTTAGTTCCATCCGAATAAGTTTGGATCTTTTAGGGCTTCTCTATCTAACTTTTATCCATCATTCATTCATATCACTATATATCTGTATAATCAAACATGATTAAGATACTTGTTTATTGAATTAATTTTATAAAATATCAAATACGCCCTTGAATTAAAGGTTGTTTATTGGATTTTTTTTTTTAATAAAAGACAACGAATACTCTCGAATTAAAGTAATGAATTTACTTTATTGATTTTGTCATAATATTACACTCACTTGGTGAATATTACATCTTTTTGAAAATTTATTAGGAATAGAATTAAGATTGAAAAATAATTTTTATTTTGTCATAATTCATCATTGTTCGCAAATATTAAAATTACCATATCATTATCTTAAGGAAAATCCTTATTTAATAAAATAATTAATTGTATAAATTAATTTACAGTAAATTTATTAATAAGAGTAGTTTAGTCTTTTTACAAATTCGCTATTATATCCCTTCTATTATTCTTATCAACCAAATACATGAATATAATTTGAATTGTTTCTCCATGCATACTAAACACAGTAATATATTTCATTCCTTACTTTATATTAAACATAGCATTAAAATTATATATAAAACTTTGGTTTTCAGCCAAATGCATAGATTCCTTAAAGTTTACGCAATTGGTTTTGTATAATATGAGTTTCAATATTCATTGACATAAATTCATGCAAGTCGTCCCTTTGAACCCATATTATTTGCTAAGTTTATATATTAAGTCTCGTTTTATACTCTTAGAATTATTTAAATTTTTTTTTTGCAGTTATATCTTGAAACATCAAGCATTCTCTAAGGCAAATTGAATATTTTCACCACCCAAATAATTTTTTTCCTCCGACCATTTTTGGGTATAGCATTATGAGACGGAAACTAAAAGTAACGTGGCATTGCAAGAGTTGGAATCATGAAGTCCATATCGGTATGAAGTGAGACAAAAAAAAAACCTATTTAACATTTGATAAATATAGGTCTATACATATATAAGTATGGAACAAACTGTTTTGATATCCATATTAGTAAGATTAATTAATAAGCCGTTGATGTTTTTTTTTTAAATAATTAGTATTCTTTGAGTATGAGATTAGTCTTATTGAGTTTTTTGTTTTAAACAACTGTAGTGTCACGGAATAATGCAATTTAAAATTCAAAGATAAGAAAGAGGGAGATGAAAATTGATTTATCTTTCACTCAAGATAAACTATAAACAAAATCATATGATATTACATGAAGATATGTATAGATGGATGCTACATTACTGAACATCATCCTTACACTCTTCACAAATTCTTTATTTATTTTTTCCCTTTTTATTTATTTATATTTTTATGTCGGAGATAATAGGAAACTTGCTTGGGGAACTACCCACAAGCTTCTCCTGTTAATGCCATTTATGACTTTCCTTACACCCTGCATATTAAACAAAGATAATCACAATCCATCCATAATTTAATTACTTGATTATATTATATATATGTAAAACCAAGTGAAGTGGAGTTACAAGCTATATCCAACTTGGATTGATGGAGCATCAGGATCAGCAATCTTGGCATAAGCATCATGAGAAATCTGAAAAGTTGTCTTGCAGTCTGGGCAGTAATCAGCTACTCTTACATCGACAGAGGTATGCCTTTGCAAGGTTTGCTTGCGTCGGAGGAACTAATGCACCTCACTCTCAAAGTCTTTGTACATTTATCCCCACCATCCCATAAGGCTTCACTTACTCTAGCCAACAGCGTAAGTGAATCACTTCCGTAACGCTGGGTGGCTATTCCAAAACAGAGGAACACCATCATATTTAATTACAGCATAGTTTTAGTATCTAATAATTTTTCCATATACATATATAGATCTATATATACTTACGATAGGAAGGTACATAGGCAGAAGCAGTGCCATTGACATTACCGGAAGCACCCCCCTCGCCGTTGGCACCACCCTCTTCAGCACCATTGTCATCGTTCACTCGAATGGCAAATGCAACTGAGGCAAGGTATCCCACCATGCACAACATAAGCAATACTTTCATTGCCTTTCCCCATGATTTTAGTTTTGGTTGCTCTCTATGATTAAATTGGCACTTAAATGTGATTGAAAGCTAAACACATTATCTCCCTATTTATAGAGATTCAGCAACGCCATAAATATGCATGGGGTAATAAGATAGGGCTTAAAGCACCCACAAAATTAAATAATCATTACAATGTAGAAGATGGGATCACACAAATATTGCATGCTGGTAGTCTTTGATTTGTTGTAATTTGTAAATGATCAACAATGACATCAATTTGCATAATTAAAAAAACAAATTGTCCAAATCATTAAAATTTATAAATTATGAAATTTATTTACATCATTAAAGTTATATAAATTGTTACTTAAGCTATTAATTCTCTAACGTTATATTAATCAATTACATTTAAGACAGTTTAATTCAATCATAAATTAATTTATTTTCAAATAAATATAAAAACAAACAATCAAGCCATACACATATCATTAATTTGGAATCTTACGTGGCAACACCAACAAATTCTACCTGCTATATATATATATATATATATATATATATATATATATATATATATATATTGATTTGATAATTGATAACTGCAAACCGTGTTAAATAATTTTAAAGAAAGAGACAAAAATAAAGTTTGAGTAAGAACTACTAACCTCTTTAGTGGAAATAGTTAAAATTCTGAACTTTTAAGAAAAAAATGAATAATTTATTTAAAAGCAGAAACCAATACACATTTGCCAAAGATACAGAAGAATATAGTGATACAACTTATATGTATAATATTTCTAAGAAAGCTAAAGTTTTTCTCGAGAGTAAACAATTTAAAATTAAAAAAAAAAAACAGCACCATTTAAAAATAAAAAAACAAACTAATACATTAATACATGAATAATCAAATCAAACCAAACAAAAAACACTAATTTAAAATAAATCCAAACCAAATCAATACATTAATACATTAAAAAATCAAATCAAATTATGCCAAGTAGAAGCCTAACTGGAAAAATATACCACATGCCAAATTAAAATGTCAAGTCGATATGCCACATGTAACTTTCTAAAAAAAACAACGCTTGCTCATATATATATATATATATATATATATATATATATATATATATATTGATTTGAATAAATTTATAACGTTTTTTCCTAAATCACACGTTCAAGCATGTGCAAGTAGAAGCACCACGGATCAGATCAGACAAATTACCAATTAAGGGCTTCTATTATCATGAAAATAGCAATTGGTTACACTTGATTAATTCATAAAATTTGATAATTCATTCTATATGGAACAATTTTCTTCTCTAATAATAAAAAAATTGATAATTTGCAAAAAGATAATTATTTTTTGTGTTATATAATATGAATTTTAATCTATGTAGCACGAAGATATGAAAACCCGAAACCAGGTATGAAAAATAAATATAAATTCAAACTTACATGGTGGAAATTGTCTTTTATTAAAAAATATTTTTAAAAACATGAATACGACCGGGTGTCTCAATGAAAATGGTAAGAATTAATAATTTGCAAACGTGATTATTTGTCATTATACATTGTTTATATCTAATAGTGAAATAATTAAAAAATGTGTTTACAATAGCTTTGTTAATAATTAGAAAATAGTAATTAAAAAATAAAAAATAATGGTTAAACCAATTGAGTGTTAATATAAAAATACCTTATTACTTTCCTTCCTTATTTTTTTCCTTATTTATTTTTTTCCCTCCCTTGTCCTTATAAAGTGTAAGGAATGTTTGTTGGAGCCCCTTAGTGCTTGGAATCTAAGCTTGATTTTCATTGTTTGACATTAATTTAAAGCTTGATTCTATTTAGATTAGTTACTTGAAATCTAAGAAATGTTATAAATTAAAAATTGTGTCCTCTTGGTTAAATTTAAATATTAATCACTTTTATTTTAATTATATTTACTCGAACTGGATTTGATTTTCGTATTATTAACTTGTATATTGTGCGAAAGCAAAAGAACTGAAGGAAAATAAAATAAAAATTTTTAACTTTTATTAACTCAAGCTTTAAAATTTTTTAAACTTTTATTTGACTTCATAACTTTGAAACTTTTTTAAAATTATTGGCAAAAAAATGAAAATAAATAAAAAAATTTTAAGTGTAAAAAATTTGAAATTCCAAAGTCATAATATCTAGTAATTAAAAGAGTTTTTATCATTGGGCACTTATATTGAAAACAAAGAGAAATATGATGATAAGAAAACGACAATTCAGTGGCTGATGGGAGAGATATGTGTCCATGTATGGAAACTGAATTATGGATAAACTGAAAAGAAGAGAAGAAGATATTTAGGATTTGGAAGTAGGTTTTCTCGGTTGAAAGGGATTTTTTGACGAAAGCACCTGGTTTTAAAATTCTGTGTGCCAATATCATATCAACTGTGCTTTCTTCAAATATTAGACCATAATTTCAGACAAATTTTAAAATTGTTTTTGTAAAATATCAAATAATTTCCATTAGGTATGAAGTTTATATAATAAAATAACAATTATTTTAATTATCCATTCATATATTTTGCATATAAATTAATTAGAGCTTTGTTAAAATGGCACAAATTGTACCTGACACGATCTATAGCCATTTACAATTACACTTTTAGTGTAACATTGGTAATATCTAAATTGCTAAAAAGTTTTATAATGGTGTTACAGTCTTTTCATTTATATCGGGTCAAGTTAATTAATATTTTGTTCATAAAAAATTTTATTCATATGTGAAATTGAGAATTAAATTTTTTTTCTAATTATTTTATATAAAATAAACTGTGATGTATTAATTTTAACTTGCTGATATGATCTCGTAAAATTATAAAATGTATATACGTGAATATAAAATATATAAGTAGTTTTTAATTTAAAAATCTTTAGATTCAATTTTATTATATATATTGGTATTAACTATAGATATCTCTAGTCCACTGAACTATGATTAAATCATGTTTGCTCTGAATCAGTCTGCTAAAAGGTAAAGGCTTACAGCGAATATTTGATCTATAAGAATCGAACTCTCGGTTCCATTTAAAGGAGAATATGTGAACCACTCATTAATCTTATTATATACTCATTTCAATTTTTTGATAACCTTATTATATACTCAAATTATCAATGTTTAAGGTTTTTCTTATTCTATTTTAAGTGTTATTAAGACTTAATAAAAAATTTATTGCAATACTTTTTATCGTTATTTATTGCAACGCATCGATATTAAAGTAAAATGTAAAAATTAAAAGGAGATTGAGGTAATTTAAAATGAAATTTTATAAAATTAAAATAAATTAATATTTTTTTTTGTAATATGAAAAGCTTAGAGTTGAGCTTGAGGGAGGGAATAAGTTGATAATGTTGATTGATTATATATATAGAGAGAGAAAGATAATGTTTGGTATTAATTAATTGTTTAGTTGAATTAAATAATATCATTTTGTTATCACATTGACTTAAATATTTAGCAATTTTATCCGATTTATAAAATTACCTTGACATTATATATGAATTACTAGTAATTTATGGATTGATTCTATTTAAAAAAATTAATTTTGCAGGTGATCGTTTCAAAATTGATGAAAAAATATTTATGACCGTCAATTGCGACCGTGTGTTTGTGTAATTGCGACCATACTACTGTCGTAATTGAAAATTCAAAATTTGAAACCAAAATACAGTCGTCTATAACTAAATGCGGTCGCTAATCTGGTCTCAAATGCCAATTGTCTATTACATATAACTTTTGCGACAATTGTGGCCACGATTTTCATTAATGAAAATCAAAAATTATTTTAATTTATAATTATTTTTTGGTAATACAATTTTGATTGAAATAGGAAGTCACTAAAATCAATTAAATTAAATATTTATATATTATAGATTATGGATAATATAATATATTTTTTAAAAAATTTATTTTAAAATGTTAGTGGAGTATGTATATATACATATGTATGGTCATTTATAGTCTATCTATAATATAGAATCTCTCGCCTAAGTATTTGATCTTGAGATTTTTCTCTTGCAGGTATATTACGTGATTTTAGTGTAATCAGCAAATTTTGTGTTTTTTTTTCCCTTTTGTTAAGGAAAATAAACAAACTATGGTAAGAAATCAAATCAAAGATCAGTACAAACAAGTATTAGCTAAGCACTTGCAAAAACAAGACAATCTTTAATAACAAGACCAAAATAAGATAAATCATATTGCACCTTACTAATGGCTCGAACTGAAGAAAGAGCAAAATTGTATATTCTCTTAGGCATGAATAGCCAAATATAAATACATGTGATTTACAAAAGATAATGATGGAAATCATAAAATATACAACTATAAAGCTACGACACTGTGATGGGTGCATCTATCATGACTAGGAGTAAGGGAATATGACAACTATACAAAGAATATAATAGCTATACAAAGATAGCTCTTTACACGAACAACAGCGAGAGAGTCTAATTTGAAGATAGCACGAGCGATGCAAAAGTCTAATTTCGCTTTTCTTTAATCTCTCTGCCATTACAGTTGTCATGCAAGTTCATTGAAATGTCTTTTTGGAAGAAAATGATTGTCCAGCATTGATGTGCTTATGGCAATTTGATGTTTTCTTTTTACATAGTTTATTTGCTTGCTTACTGTTATTTTTGATCTTGATTGTGCTTACTGTCATTTTTGTTCTTGATTGAACATCATCCTTACACTCTTCACACATTCTTTATTTATTTTCCCTTTTTATTGATTTATATTTTGGTGTTGGACATGATAAGAAACTTGCTAGGGGAACTACACACAAGCTTCTCCTGTTAATGCCATTTACGACTTCCCTTACACCCTGCATATTAAACAAAGATAGTCAAAATCCATCCATAATTTAATTACTTGATTATATATATATATATATATATATATATATGTAAAACCAAGTGAAGTGGAGTTACCAGCTATATCCAACTTGGAGTGATGGAGCATTAGGATCGGCAATCTTGGCATAAGCATCGTCAGAAATCTGAAAAGTTGTCTCGCAGTTTGGGCAGTAATCAGCTACTCTTACATCGACAGAGGTGTGCTTTTTGCAAGGTTTGCTTGCGTCGGCGGACTTAATGCACCTCACTCTCAGAGTCTGTTTACATCTATCCCCACCCTCCCATAAGGCGTCATTTACAGTAGCCACCAGCGTAGTCGTCAGTGGATCATCTCCGTAACACTGGTTGGCTATTCCAAAACAGAGGAACACCATCATATATTAATTAAAGAATAGTTTTGGTATCTAATAATTTTTCCATATACATATATAGATCTGTATATAATTACGAGTGTAAGGTGGATCATAGACAGAAACACTTCCTAGAGAACCGGCATTGCCATTACCGGAAGCACCCCCTCGCCGTTGGCACCACCCTCTTCAGCACCATTGTCATCGTTCACTCGAATGGCAAATGCAACTGAGGCAAGGTATCCCACCATGCACAACATAAGCAATACTTTCATTGCCTTTCCCATGATTTTAGTTTTGGTTGCTCTGTATGATTAAATTGGCACTTTAATGTGATTGCAAGCTAAACACATTACCTCCCTATTTATAGAGATTCAGCAACGCCATAAATATGCATGGGGTAATAAGATAGGGCTTAAAGCACCCACAAAATTAAATAATCATTGCAATGTAGAAGATGGGATCACACAAACATAGCATGTTGGTAGTCTTTGATTTCTTGCAATTTGTAAATGATCAACAACGACTTAAATTTGCACAATAAAAAAAATAATCGTAAATTGCACGCCTATCCAAATAAAATAAAATAAATCAAAAAAATAAAACAATTAATAATCACGTAAATTTATAAGGTATAAATAACAACAATGTCATTTTCACAACTATAACTATGGTATACAATTTTTTGTCATGATATTCATAATAGAGTGTTATACCACTACAAAAAAAGTGCGCAATTGCGACTCATTTTTGCGACCGATTAAAATCGGTTGCATTTTTGTGACCGATTTGCGACCTATGGACAAGCAGTCGTAAATTGTAGCGCTAAAAATTTCCGCGATTTTGTTTTTTCGGTTTGCGACCAATGTAATACGGATTTGCGACCGATTTGCGACTACCTTACATTCCGTCGCAATATTGCGCGTTTCAAAATTAGGAATAAGTTCTGAGACCGCTTTGCGACCGAATTGCGACCGATTATATGCGACAGAAAATTTCAGTCGCATATCGGTCGCAATTTTATTGCGAAGTGAAACGACGTCGCACAACTAAAATTTGCGACCGATATTAATGAAATTTGCAACCGATGTGTCGGTCACAAAATTTAGGGCTTTAAACGCAAAATGCCCTCCTTCTTCTTTCTTCTTCTTTCTTTCTTCTCCTCCTCCTCTCCTCTCCTCCATTCGCAGCACCGCTCCAGCTCTTCCCGATGCCGCTCCAGCACGCCTGACGCCGCCAGCTCTGCTCCGTTGGAATTCCAGTCACTCCATTGCTGTTTGGAAACAATTTCAAGTAAGTTTTGGTTTGTGATTCTCTTTTCGATTTTTTTTTTTTTTTTTGCGATTTTATTTGTTTTTATTATAATAAATTATGATTGGTTTTGTATAGTTGCGATTAGGAATTTTTATGTACTGTTATTATTATTATTAATTATTAATTATTATTATTATTATTAGAATTATTGTTACTGTTGTTATTACGTATTATTGATTATTATTATGTTCATGTTATTATTATTAATTATTATTATTATTATTATTATTATTAGTCATTATTAGTCATTATATTAATTATTGTTATTGTGTTGTTGTGTGTGTTATTCTTAGTTATTCGTATTCTAGATCTATATTCAGTCTTCTTATTATTATTATTATTCTCTGATTATTCTTATTCTTGTGCTTGGTATTATTGGTTATTATTCTTCTTATTCTTATATTATTCTTACTTATTCCTTATTCTTATTATTCCGTATTATTCTTTCTTCTTCCTGTTCTTATTCTTTCTTCTTCTTCTTATATCTTCTTCTTCTTCTTCATGTTCTTATTATTCTTATTATTCTTTATTCTCTTGTTATCTTATTCTCTTACGTCTGGTTCTTATTCTTCTTCTTCGTATTATTGTTACCTGTTGTTGTTGTATTTTATTATTATTATTATTATTATTAATGTTCCTGTTGTTGATTGTTATTCTTATTCTTATTATTATTGTTGTTGTTGTTATTGTTATTATTATTATTATTATTGTTATTTAGTAAAAAATATTTTATTTCTTTGTAGGCGTACTCGAAAATGGTAAATAAAACTCTAATTACGACATAATAACATAATCAAACATTTTAAATTCAAACAATTTTCCTTATCATACTAACATCTCATAAACAAAAATAATTAACAAAGCCTTAAAATACGAAAACAAGGCATAAAATCAAAGGAAATCCCCCGTCGAGGTTCGGCCTCCTAAGGACTTTTTACATCAAATGCATATAATTTATACCAAGGGTAAAATCACATATTTACAACATAGTTAAACTCATTTAAGTACTTAATTTCACTAAAATAAAACATTTACACACATAATATGAAAAATCACACAAAAACTATAAAGTACCAAATTTGGGAAAGAAGAATGTAGATTGCATTAATATTAAATTAGTGATCCAAATTACACAATTAGGTCATAATAGGCTCCTTTCTTTTAGGCTTTGAGCTATTACCCTCTAAAAACACAAAAACTCAAAATCACTATAAGGATATTTTAGTAAAAAAAAAAAACTAGTCCAAATATAAGTTATAACTTTGCCACATGATACGTGATACAGAATAGCAATAATAGATCGAAGCTAATTGTTATGATACATGTAATTAAAATTACTCTTTTTTTATAATGTTGAAATAATGCATTTTATTTTTGTTATTATTGTTGTTATTATTCTAAATATTTTTTTTTTAATGAATGATGCGTTTGGGTTGGAGGCCTAGTAGTGGCCATTTTGCACAATCTAATTGTTATGGGAAATTGGTTGAGGTTTTGGAGTTAGAATATCCAGGCCTACCAATGAAGTGCACAATCTTATTAAAATGTGAATGGTTTGATCCTACGCTAAACGTTGGCACGAAGGTTCATCCTAAGTATAATCTGGTAGATATTAATCAAAAAAGAAGATATACAAAGTATGAACCTTTTGTGTTGGCAATGCAAGCTGCACAGGTGTACTATGTCCCATATCCATCGTTTAAACGAGATCGTTGCGATTGGATGGTAGTGTGTAAAATCAAGGCTAGATCAGTTGTTCATACATTTGAAACCAAACAATCTGCTTCACTCGCAGTATCGGAGCCATTTCAAGAAGTTAGGGTTGATACGCAACCGATGCAAGTTATTGAAGATTTAACGGATGGATTGGATGATGAAAGCCGATCTTATGTTGAAATAGGAGAATCGGATGATGAATAGGAAGATCAAATCATCATGGGTACCTCAGAAGACGAATATGAAGAACAGGAAGATGATGAAGAGGAGGAGGAAGTAGATGATATTGAAGACACTTAATACTTAGAGCAGTTTTACTGTCACAAATTGATAAATGTATATGTAATTAATATTATTAATGAAGAATTTCAATGTTATTAACTTTCTTTACTCATATTTACCACATGTTCTACAATTCATATAATTGTATAAATTCATTTTATCTAGGTTCTGATATGACGGGCGTCGAATCCGCCAAAAATAATTAACCTGCTCTCCTACAAAATAAAACTTGTAAATATGGTGAGAAAGGTCGAACCCTAGGGATTAGCTTTGTCGAAAATAAACCAGAACTGAAAATAAAATTAAAAATAGATATTGAAACGGGGGAATTTAATAATCGAACTAAACGAATTAAAATTAAATCAAAGAAATAAATGCAATAAAATTAAAAATTGAACCTGAACAATTGATAGTAAATTCAGCCAAGGCATACCGCGGTTCGAAGATTTGATTCGAGTGATCATTGATTCAAGATTAATTCCTTAATTCATATTACAGACAAGTTATAGCCAGAAAGAACGTCAACCCAACCAATTCTACCGTAGGAATAGGTTGCTAAGATACGATCTAATAACAACCCCTAATTAACTAGCAATCCTAAGTACGACGAAGGATTTAACTGTTAACCGCTTTAAAATCTAATAGAACCCTGCCTAGATTAACAGAAACTACGAGCATCCATTTAAATCTGATTATATTCTTTCTTAATACAACCTAAAAAATTCTACCCAATTACGTTATATTAATTACTACTGCATCAACCTAACCAAACAATTACGGATTTGATTACGCCGAATAGCTATGGAAATTTCTACCAAACAATATAACGGGCCCTGTTAAATCATTCAATAAAATTTCGCTAGGGGATATATTTTCCCAATAAGTCACAGAAAGAATATAAATGCAATAGAATAAAGAAATTCAATTAAGTTCAATATAATCTCACAATCGAAATCAAACTTCTACCTTGGTTTAGCCTTAACTGAATAGAACATTTAGCCACACATGGCTATAGAAGAAAACATCATCTAAAGGATTGAAAGTTCGGCAAAAATCTCTCAAAAATTCTCTCAAATTCGTCACAACCCCAGGGAGGCAAAAGATGATCCACAAAAAGACCTAATTTCGACTTAAATAGCCCCTAGAAGGTGGGGTCCACTAATACAATAAAAATACCCACTAAAAACTGTGTCTAATATCATCATGTGGCTGTAAAACATGCTGGAATTAGTTGAAGAAGTCGTGACCAGCCAATAATGTCACAATCAGTCCGCTGGTCTGATTTCCTGCTTAGTCTTGCCTAAGGCTAAGAGCCTAACAGCTTGCATTTGTGTTCCAAAATTCCAGCAGCTCCTTCCTTGCTCCAAAACATTTCAATTGTGCTCCTTTTTGCTTCATTCATATCAAATCCAACTTTTCCTAGCATAAAAACAATAAATCAAGTTAAACCACTCTTTTAAGCACAAAATGACACCAAATCAACACAAATATAACAATAAAAGAAAATTGGATTTGCAAGTTATCAAATTTTCCCACACTTATCCCATGCTTGTCCTCAAGCATGACTTAGAATTCGAAATCTAATCTATATAGGAGACCACAACTTCACAACGAAACTCGATTCAACATATGCAAAAACCGCAAACAACGCAACATCGCAATTGGATACCAAGCTGTCAAAATCATCCCATCATCGTGAACTCAATCGAAAAAGGTTACACTAAGAATTCTTAAAACACTCATGCACACATAGGAAGCTTGAATCAACAAATGTTTTGTCGAGCAATAATCAAGGCATATAAAATACATTTTCATAGCTTCAAGAAAACAAGATAATGAACAACCATAAGCTCTCCTCGCGGTTCCCTCTCCACTAATGTAGGACAAGTCTCAACTAAGAATCATTAGGTCTTTTATATGGGTTAGGCTAGGGTAATGGTTACAAAAGAAAAGGATAATGTAAGGCTAGAGAATAATAAGAAAATAAGTCTTTCACATTAGGTTCAAAGAGCAATGCATGTTATTAACTTTAATGCTTAGATGGCAACAAATGCAACTTCACAAAACAAAACATAACATTACAGCCTTTTCCTCTATTTTTCCCTTTTTTTTTTTGGCTGCTGTTTATTTATTCTCTCTTCCTTTCTTTTTTTTTTTCTTTTTTTCTATTTCTTTTCTGATTTTCTTTCCCTTTTTTTTCTGGAATTTTTTTTTTTGACATCACAACGACTAATTACATATAAGTCGCTATGACTATTTATTCCAAAACACAAACATAAACACAAAACAAAAATGCATTCGCACCAAAACTTGAAACTTAAACATGCATGCTCAACAACGATTAAAAAGAGCATTTCCTTATTCAAAGGTGGTGGGCAAAGAGCTTTTTGGGTTATATGGTTATATTGGGGGTTATGAAAAGAATTTGGAAACACGCATTTAGCATGCTTCGCAGGCTAGAAGGGGTAAAAACGATGGTAACGTCAAGGTGGGAAAACGTAGAAATTTTTTTTTTTAGATCGACCAAAGAATGCCTAGATCATTTCCAAAGTCGAGACTCACCTAGGATTTCGCCTCAAGGGAACGTAGAAGAGAGTTCTAGTGTTCGGAAGCTATCCTAATTTTTTTTTTTTTTTTGCTTCGACGATTGCTCTCAAAAACACTTATCAAAAGAGGCCAAGTTTCGAAAACCCGATTTGAGAATTCAAAGTGTAAGCAATTTAAACCAAGATTCACGAGTGCAATGACGGTCAATTTCAAGTTATGGTTTTCGCTCGCTAAGTCTTATCATCTAGGGCTCTCACAACAGTCAGACCAAGTTTCAAAAGCAAAGTTCTCCTCTCTAGATATCCTATAAATTCTAAATCATGTTTAAAGACACAATTAAGTCCCAGAGTAATCCCAAATGCAGCTCAAAAATAAAAAATTTTACTCAAAATATTCATGGGATAAGTGGTAAATAAAAACTCTAGGAGCATTTTTACAAAACAGTCAAAACCGATCAAGTTTCATACCAAATATGCACATGGCAGCAGCATATATCCATAATTGAAGCACAAATTCCAGCAAAATTAGCAGTTTCAGCAATAAAATTAAAAATTCAGCAAAAATGGTCACATTCCCCTCCCCACACTTACTCCACACATTGTCCTTAAGGTGGACTCAAGGCTTAAAATGTAAATAAAAGGTAAAGTTGAAGGAAACTGCCCTGTTGTGAAGGAAACTGCCCTGTTCTAGCCATTAAGAATATTGCTCTTGCTCATCCTGAAATGCAACTGAAAACACAAAAACACAACCAAAAGAAAAACAAAAGAACAAAATGCAAACCAAATGGTTGTTAGTCTGCAAATGTTATTCAGCTTTCTATCACCTCAAAGATGTTAACCAAGCAAAGAGCCAGCAAAGCAAAATCAGTTCAACTTAATAAACAATTCTGCTCAACTATCAATCAAATTTCCAATACTGAACATGGCAAATTTCCAATCCCACCAACTTCTGCAATTCAATCAATTGGGTTTGATGTTGTACCTATTACTCTCAATACTGAACATGGCATTAAAACAACATAGCAAAATAGGCAAGTAAACTTAGTTCAAACAATGACAACAGATTCTAAGTTTTAAGAGCTCATATTCAGAATACTAATTTTAAACCCAATAAATTGATCCCAAATCGCATTGAACACTGAATTTAGTCAATAAAAGCCTAGAATTAAACCCAACTCATAATATTCAGCAATCGAACTCCACTCAGTTATCAATTCCAACTCCAATTTAAACAAAATTTGAATTATCAACAAGCAAGAAAATTATAAAAACTTCCCCTTCAGCAAGTATTGCAAAGTTAAACAATAAAACCCAATAAAAACTTGCGAAACAACAAAACCCATAAATCATAATGTGCTCAAATAGCTTCAGCCAACAATCTATAATATAGCTAAGTTCTTCCCTAATTCAAATTCAGCAACAATTGATTAACTAAAAAAAAACCCAATTGAAATCAATGACAATGCAGTAAATTGGAGCACAGACACTATCTTAAATCACGATTTCTATTCTAATAGGAAGTAAATTAATACCTGTTGCTGAAGTTGGCACGGAGAGGAATCAGATGAGGAAGGAAGACGCTGCTGTTGGGTTTTTGCGTCGCGCTGTAGAGTGACGTAGGATTGGGCTAAGGATGAAAAGAAAGTCTGTTTGGGTTTTAGGTCGTCGATCAGAGTGACAAAATTCTTGTCGCCGTTCTTCAGAACTCCTGCCATCGTTCAAGACTCTCAGTCAACGCAGATTTCGTCCAAAGAGCGCCTGCTGCCCCTGTTTGGGTTCTCTTATTCTCTCTTTTTTTTTTTCCTTTTTGTTTTCTTTACACTTGCCGCACAAATATAAGGAGTTATTATTTTTTTTTTTTACCCAATATAATAACAAAGTAGCTGAATAAAAGAAAAAGAAAAAAAAAACTCTAAGTCAAATATACCCTCTTTGCTAAAACGAATAAACGCCCTATACTCACCCCAACGAACACAGCAAAATAGAAAATAAAACAACTTTAACCATGCCATTTAAAAACTCTATAGAAGTTAAACCCAGAAAAACACAGTGTCCCCAGGTTAGGGACGACACTGTTCATGCAATTTTTTGTTGTTTTTTTTTTTCAAAAAAAAAAAATAAATAAATAAAGAAAAAAAAATAATAATGAAAATTCAGAGAAAAAAAAATATAAAATAAAATGAAACAGAAACTAAATGCTGGGTTGCCTCCCAGTAAGCGCTTGATTTTAACATCTCCGGCTAGACGTTCTTGAGCTAATCAGCTATATTCCCCTGGCTCTTCGAGCCTCAAATTCTCTGATTGAGTAGCTCCAAAACCTTCATAAAATGGTTTCAATCGATGCCCATTCACCTTAAAAATTTTATTGGTCTCTAGACTTTGAATTTCCACTGCACCATGAGCAAAAACATTAGTAACAACAAATGGACCAGTCCATCTGGACCTTAACTTACCAGGAAATAATTTGAGTTTAGAATGAAATAATAGAACTTTTTGACCAACTACAAAGCTCTTCCTGGATATCATGCCATCATGGAAAGCCTTAGTCTTCTCTTTGTATATTATGGAGCTTTCATAAGCTTCATTGCGAATTTCCTCAAGCTCTTGCAATTGTAATTTTCGATTATCACCAGCTTCACCATACTGCATATTGCAGCGCTGAATAGCCCAAAATGCGCAGTGCTCCAACTCGACAGGCAAATGACATGGTTTGCCATAAACTAAGCGATAAGGTGACATTCCTATCGGTGTCTTATACGCTGTCCTATAAGCCCATAAAGCGTCGTCCAGCCTGACACTCCAATCTTTTCTATTAGGACTCACAGTTTTTTCCAGTATAGACTTCACTTCCCTATTCGAAACTTCTGCTTGTCCACTTGTCTGCGGGTGGTAGGCTGTAAAGACACGATGCGTAATACCATACTTCTTGAACAGATTCTCCATAATCTTGTTACAGAAATGAGTTCCTCGATCACTTATAATTGCTCTTGGAATTCCAAACCGAGAAAAAATATGGCTCTTGACAAAATTCACTACTGTCTTCGCATCATCAGTCCGAGTTGCCTTAGCTTCAACCCATTTGGACACGTAATCCACTGCCAACAATATGTAGCTATTCCCGAATGATGATGGGAATGGCCCCATAAAATCTATACCCCACACATCAAAAATCTCACAAATAAGAATAGAGGTAAGGGGCATCTGATCTCTACGACTCAAATTACCTGTCTTCTGGCAATTTTCGCAAGATTTGCAATAAATGTACGAGTCTTTAAACATTGATGGCCAGAAAAGTCTACACTCCAGAATCTTGCGAGCTGTTCGTTGAGGACCAAAATGACCTCCACAAGCTGATGAATGGCAGAATTTCAGAATGGATGGCACTTCCACATCCATAACACATCTTCTAATCACCTGGTCAGAACAAAACTTCCACAAGTATGGATCATCCCAAACAAAATACTTAGCATCTCTCTTGATTTTATCTTTTGCAGCTCTAGTTAAGTTTTCTAGTAAAGTACCTGCAACTAAATAATTCACTATATCAGCATACCATGGAATAACTTTTTGGAAGCTAAAGAGTTGCTCATCCGAAAAATCATCGTCCAATGGTGACGGCTTTTCATTCAAAATCAACCGACTAAGGTGATCAGCAACAAGATTCTCGGACCCCTTTTTATCTCTTATCTCTATATCAAACTCTTGAAGCAAAAGAATCCAATGAATCAAACGGGGCTTGGAATCCTTCTTCTTTAACAAATACCTCAATGCTGCATGGTCAGAGAAAACTATCACCTTTGTTCCTAACAAATACGACCTGAACTTTTCCAAAGCAAACACTATCGCCAAAAGCTCTTTCTCTGTGGTAGAGTAGTTGCATTGGGCATTGTCCAATGTTCTTGATGCATAGTATATGACATGAGAATTCTTCTCAATACGCTGTCCAAGAACAGCCCCTACAGCATAGTTACTCGTATCGCACATAATCTCGAAAGGATAGTTCCAATTCGGTGGTTGGACTATTGGAGCAGAAATGAGCTTCTCCTTCAACATATCAAACGCTTTTCTACACTCCTCATCGAACACAAAAGACACATCTTTTTGCAAAAGCTTGCAAAGCGGTTGAGCTATCTTTGAAAAATCCTTAATAAAGCGTCTGTAGAAACCTGCATGGCCAAGGAAAGAACGAATCTCCCGCACACTTGCAGGGTAAGGTAAGGATTTAATTACATCAATTTTAGCTTTGTCAACCTCAATGCCTCTTGATGAAACAATGTGTCCTAGAATCAAACCTTGGTCTACCATAAAATGGCATTTTTCATAATTTAGCACTAGGTTTGATTCTATACACCTCTTTAAGACTTTTGTAAGGTTAGTTAAGCATTCATCAAAACAATTACCATAGACAGTAAAATCATCCATAAATGCCTCAATAATCTCCTCTACAAAATCTGAAAATATACTAACCATACACCTTTGGAATATGGCTGGTGCGTTGCAAAGACCGAACGGCATCCGTCGATAAGCAAATGTACCAAAAGGGCAAGTGAAAGTCGTCTTCTCTTGGTCTTCGGGTGCCACTGGTATTTGAAAGAAACCTGAAAAACCATCAAGACAACAATAATGAGAACGACCAGCTAATCTTTCCAACATTTGGTCAATAAATGGAAGTGGGAAGTGATCTTTTCTTGTGGCTGCATTTAACTTCCTATAATCTATGCACATCCTCCACCCATTTTGAACTCTTGTAGGAACCAACTCTCCTTCAGCATTCTCCACTACAGTAATTCCTGTCTTCTTAGGCACTACCTGTACAGGGCTTACCCATTTGCTGTCAGAAATCGGGTAAATCATACCAGCATCTAACAACTTCAGTATTTCCTTCTTCACCACCTCCATCATAGGTGGATTCAACCTCCTTTGAGCTTCTCTTGTGGGTTTGCTGCCTTCTTCTAGAAGAATCTTGTGCATACAAGTTGATGGACTCAACCCTTTAATATCTGCTATTGTCCATCCTATGGCCTCTTTATACTCCCTAAGAACTTGAACCAAGCTCTCTTCTTCAACCTCACAAAGTTTGCTGGAGATGATAACAGGCAATGTGTCTCCATTCCCCAAAAATGCATATTTTAAGTGGCCGGGTAGCGGTTTCAACTCTAACTTGGGTGCCTGCAAAACAGATGGTAAAAGCTTCTCATGGTGAGAAGGCAAAACAATATGGCTGTGGCTGCTTGTTAGGGGCTGATTTGTCTCCATCTCACACACAATTTCCTGTACATTTTCATTAACTAAGAAGGTTTCCTCAATCTCTTTAATACTGTCCATATTAATATTCCTGCAAAGCACTAAATCAAGCTCGTCAACAGCATTTAATTCAAACATTTCTTGTGCTAAAGGATCAATTACATCAATAGAACAAATACTAGACACATCACTAGGGTACTTCATAGCCTCATAAACATTAAATTCGACCTTCTCACCATCAAACTCCATAGATAATGTGCCTTCATAAGCATCAATTTTTGTCCTTGCAGTGCGGAGAAAAGGTCTCCCAAGCAATAAATCAGCTACAGTCGAGGATTTATCATCCTCCATATTAAGTACATAAAAATCTGCTGGAAAAATTAAATCACCAACCTGAACCAAAACATCTTCTAGCAATCCCACGGGATACACTATAGACCTGTTTGCCAATTGAATAATAATACGCGTTTCTTTCAAGGGACAACCCTTGAAAGATGAGTAAACAGATAAAGGCATGACATTTATAGAAGCTCCTAAATCACACATAGATCTCTTAATCCCTACATTGCCTATTTTACAAGGAATAGCAAACATACCTCGATCTTTACACTTTGGTGGGAGCCTCTTTCTTTGAATCATGGCGGAGTAAACTTCACCCATCTCCACCTTCTCAACACTATCTACCTTCCTTTTGTTGGTACAAAGTTCCTTGAGAAACTTTGCGTACTTGGGTATTTGCTTAATAGCATCCAACAATGGAATATTCACCTCCACCTTGCGAAAGGTCTCCAAAATGTCTTTCTCTTCACTTTCCTTCCTTGTTTTAGCCAATCTCTCGGGAAAAGGAGGCTGAACAGTAAAGGTTTGGGGCTGCCGTACTTCAGCCTGTTCGGAAGGCCCATTTCGGTGAATTTCTACCTCCTTTTCAGCTTCTTCCTTAGAACTGCTGCTGCCTTTTTTAGGGGCTGCTGTGTTTAGCTCTTTACCACTCCTCAAAGTGATCGCACTTGCATTTTCCCTTGGGTTTACCACCATTTGGGAAGGAAGCTTCCCTTGTGTTTCCAGTCTACTCAAGGAAGATGCAAGTTGACTAATTTGTTGTTCCATATTCTGCATTCCCTTTCTCGTTTCTTGCTGGAATTCTTGTTGAGAAGTGGCAAGTGACCTCACAATATCTTCCAATGGTATTTTTGGGGGAGGAGCTTGTTGAGGAGGTGGTCTAGCTGGTTGGTATCCTTGGAAATTTTGGTTGTGGCTTCCATAGCTAAGATTAGGATGATTCTTCCAAGCATTATTGAAGGTGTTACCCATCAGTCTTTGGGGCTGCCCGGAATATCCTCCCATAGCGTTAACTTGCTCTTGATCACCATACCATGATGGACATGTGTCAGTTGGGTGATCGCTGCAACATACCTCTCACACACTTCTCTTCACAGGTTGCCCTGCAGCAATAGATTTAACAATAGAGGTTAGTTCGTTCAGTTGAGACTGAATGGAAGAATCACATACCTGATATAGCTTCCTGGAGGGTTCTTCAACTTGGCCAAATTGTTGTGAATTGGCGGCCATAGTGGAAATAATCTCTCTTGCTGCGAATGGAGTCTTATTAACAAGTGCTCCCCCACTAGCTGCATCAACCATCTTCCTTTCCATGTCAAGCATCCCTTCATAAAAGTACTGTATTAGGGACTGCTCAGACATCCCATGTTGCGGGCAGGCTGCACATAACTTCTTGAATCTCTCCCAATAGTCATAAAGACTCTCTCCAGCCTTTTGTCTAACCCCACAAATTTCTCTTCGTATGATGGCTGCCCTAGAAGCGGGAAAATACTTGTCCAAGAATGCTCGGGCCATATCAGGCCATGTGGTGATGGAACCTGGAGGTAGATTAAGCAACCACTCCTTAGCAGCATCTTTAAGTGAGAACGGGAATGCCCTCAACTTAATTTGCTCTTCAGTTACCCCCTGCGGTCTCATGCTAGAACAAACTCCATGGAATTCCTTTAAGTGATTATGCGGGTTTTCAGTCTTCATTCCATGGAAAGTCGGAAGTTGATGAATAAGACCCGATTTGAGCTCAAATGGCGCTTCCAACTCCGGGTAAGTAATACACATAGGCTGCTGCTCTACAGGGGCAGCCTGTAGCTCTCGAACAGTGCGGTTTTCGGCCATAACTTCCTCTTGGTCAATTTCTGTAAGAATCTCTTCCTGCTCAAGACTTTCTTCTTCGGTTTCAGCTGTAAAATCAAGGTGACCAGCTGCTGGACTTTCCGGTTCAGTTCCGGAAATCGATTCGGCCCACTTTCGCTCCTTCGCTTATCTCCTTAGTGAGCGGGCTGTTTTCTCTATCTCAGGATCAAATAATATTGGCAAATTTTCAGACCTGGTCATTCAAAAAGACAACAAACAGTAAAGTTAACTAATCCCCGGCAACGGCGCCAAAATTTGACGGGCGTCGAATCCGCCAAAAATAATTAACCTGCTCTCCTACAAAATAAAACTTGTAAATATGGTGAGAAGGGTCGAACCCTAGGGATTAGCTTTGTCGAAAATAAACTAGAACTGAAAATAAAATTAAAAATAGATATTGAAACGGGGGAATTTAATAATCAAACTAAACGAATTAAAATTAAATCAAAGAAATAAATGCAACAAAATTAAAAATTGAACCTGAACAATTGATAGTAAATTCAGCCAAGGCATACCGCGGTTCGAAGATTTGATTCGAGTGATAATTGATTCAAGATTAATTCCTTAATTCATATTATAGACAAGTTATAGCCAGAAAGAACGTCAACCCAACCAATTCTACCGTAGGAATAGGTTGCTAAGATACGATCTAATAACAACCCCTAATTAACTAGCAATCCTAAGTACGACGAAGGATTTAACTGTTAACCGCTTTAAAATCTAATAGAACCCTGCCCAGATTAACAGAAACTACGAGCATCCATTTAAATCTGATTATATTCTTTCTTAATACAACCTAAAAAATTCTACCCAATTACGTTATATTAATTACTACTGCATCAACCTAACCAAACAATTACGGATTTGATTACGCCGAATAGCTATGGAAATTTCTACCAAACAATATAACGGACCCTGTTAAATCATTCAATAAAATTTCGCTAGGGGATATATTTTCCCAATAAGTCACAGAAAGAATATAAATGCAATAGAATAAAGAAATTCAATTAAGTTCAATATAATCTCACAATCGAAATCAAACTTCTACCTTGGTTTAGCCTTAACTGAATAGAACGTTTAGCCACACATGGCTATAGAAGAAAACATCATCTAAAGGATTGAAAGTTCGGCAAAAATCTCTCAAAAATTCTCTCAAATTCGTCACAACCCCAGGGAGGCAAAAGATGATCCACAAAAAGACCTAATTTCGACTTAAATAGCCCCTAGAAGGTGGGGTCCACTAATACAATAAAAATACCCACTAAAAACTGTGTCTAATATCATCATGTGGCTGTAAAACGTGCTGGAATTAGTTGAAGAAGTCGTGACCAGCCAATAATGTCACAATCAGTCCGCTGGTCTAATTTCCTGCTTAGTCTTGCCCAAGGCTAAGAGCCTAACAGCTTGCATTTGTGTTCCAAAATTCCAGCAGCTCCTTCCTTGCTCCAAAACATTTCAATTGTGCTCCTTTTTGCTTCATTCATATCAAATCCAACTTTTCCTAGCATAAAAACAATAAATCAAGTTAAACCACTCTTTTAAGCACAAAATGACACCAAATCAACACAAATATAACAATAAAAGAAAATTGGATTTGCAAGTTATCATGATATCTGCATTACAGATGGCTAGAGGCAGAGCATTTGATTCAGACGCGTCCGGCAGTCGTTCGCATGGAGGTCGTGGCCCAGGATGCAGTGCCCGTGGACGAGGAGGGTCTATCCCTCCTTCTTCTTCAGGTACGTCTGGGGCTTCATCCTCTGCTCAGCGACCTATACTGCCGCCATCACATCTTTCTTCAGGTACGTCTGGGGCTTCATCCTCTGCTCAGCGACCTGTACTGCCGCCATCACATCTTTCTTCAGGTACGTCTAGGGCTTCATCCTCTGCTCAGCGACCAGTATTGCCGCATCAGATCCTTCTGCTCCTTCCTCTTCTTCCCCCGTTTCTAGACCAGTACAGTCTCCACCAACTGCACAGTCACCTACTGTGCAAGGTAATCATAAATGTCATTACTGTCATTTCAATTATATATTAATTATCTGCATTTATAGCATTTGTCACTTCTTTTGCAGCATCAGCAGATCCACGTATCAGCCTCAGTTTGGTAGCGGGACAGTAAGTACTTATTCACTTTTTCCAAAGGCATATTTTGTTCAGATCGTGATGCTTTCGTCTAATTATATTTCACTTCTATTTTTTTTCTCAGCATATATCCATCTTCTCGAGCAGCGAGGCAAATTATGAGGATAATCAAGCTACAGCTGCATAAAGAAGGATACACATGGGATGCCGTACCACAAGAGGCGAGAGACTTTTATTGGGAGGAGTTTCAGGTATGCTTTGGTTTAAGTTATATCATCATTCAATTTTTACAAAGCATCAACATACCTCCTTAGTATTGAAACGCTATTTTTCATTTTTTGCAGAAACATTTCATATGGGGCGAGGCCATTACGGCTATGCTGAAAGTGGCCTGGGCGAAGATATGCGCTGATCGATATGCCAACTTCACCTATAGGATGAGAAGAAGCGGTAAGAAGCAGCAGTGCGTGTCTCAGGAGATTTGGGAGAGCTGGCAAAAAGCTTGGGAGGATCCTGCATTCAAGAGAAAGTGGGAGATATTTGCACAAAATAGGCGCAGTGAGACTGGCAGTGATGGAGCAGGACCTTCTCGACACACAGGCGGATCAATATCTGCTATAGAGACAGCTCGATTATTAGTAAGTGAACTAGTCACAGTATATGAAACTGATGTTTAATGAAAGGACACTATATATATATCAATATATCATGCATAAAAATTCATTACATGCTAAAGAATTAGGTCGTGAGCCAACACCGATTGAGGTGTTTACATACACTCACACGAAGGACCATGATCTTAATACGTTCGTCGACAGACGTCCGGTGAGCGTCAATGTAAGTAACAATGAATAATATTTACATTTACCCTCTACTCGTTGCGAAGATGTACAAAGTTCAATATAAATAAGCTTGCAATTGCATTGATTAATTAATTTTTTATTTTCAGGAGAACTATACTACAGCTCTGGACCGTCTTGTTTCTTCTCAAACTGATGAATCTGAAGCTGAGTCAAGAATTGACGAGGTAGCACTTTATCTCGAGGCTGTAGGGGGCGAGAAGAAGAGGAAGGTATACGGCATCGGGTCTTAGGCGTCACAGTTTTACTGCGGCTCACCATCTCAAGCTTCTGCACCCAGCGCACGACCACAGCCCGAGCACACTCCTGAGGAGTTTACTGAATTACGGGCTCGTGTTGATGATCAGTAGAGACAAATTACAGAGCATAGAGCGCATGTGATGCGGCTGTCCGGTGAGCCCGGTGCTGATACTTCTTCCTCTGATCCTGCGCCTGTGAACCCCTTCCCCAAAAGCACATAGGCATGTGATGCATATGACAAAAGAAAGAAATGCACGTGAGTGTGTGAGTCGCCACCTTGTTTAATTATTTTAGGGTAAACTAGGAAAAAACCCTGAATGACTTCAATTTTAATTAACCTAGTTACTAGATTAATTATCCCAATGTGTAAGGCATAATCTACGAACCCGAGATGGATCCCGAGACTATGTCATGCTGATGAACTAACCGATGAATGAATGTTTTGCAGGGCGAATGATGTAATTCGATCAAATGAAATGTTTTAAGTGATTTCGACTTGCCGCCCGGGGTGAAATCCCGAACGTGCCTACGTACTTCCGTTTGAATGGAAGATCAAAGTCAACGTAGTTCGATAGGCCTTCTTTGAAAGGCTTTGAATGGGTATGCTTTATGCATGAGTGTGTATGCTTTGTGCATGATTTTGTGTATGCTTTGTGCATGAGTGTGTATGCTTTGTGCATGAGTGTGTATGCTTTGTGCATGAGTGTGTATGCTTTGTGCATGAGTGTGTGTATGCTTTGTGCATGAGTGTTTAGGCATTTCGCCAAAGATTAATTGATTTTTAGGCATGTTGCCAAAAATGTTGATTTTAATGGCTTTTAGCCAAAATGATTTGATTTAGGCAATTGTTGCCAAAATGCGCGATTTAGGCGATTGTCACCAAAATGGTTGATTTTAAGGCCTTTGGCCAAAATGTGTTGTTTTAGACAATTAGTTTGCAAAAAAATGTGCGATTTAGGCGATTGTCGCCAAAATGGTTGATTTTAAGGCCTTTGGCCAAAATGTGTTGTTTTAGGCAATTAATTTGCCAAAAATGTGCGATTTAGGCTTTAATGCCACGATTATCAATTAATCGGGCGTTCGAGCTTAATCACAATTTATTGTCGAAACGTGATCGATTAAGGTTTTTAGCCACAATTATTGATTAATTAGACTTAAGCCAGATTTATTCGAAATAAGGCAATTGAACCGTAGTTATTAATTAACTAGGCTCTTTTAGCCAATATTGTCGGATTTAAACTTTAATACCACGATTATTGATTAACCGGGCATTTAAGCTTAATCAAATTAATTAAGGCAGTTTATTTACCAAAAATAATGACGTGGATGCATTTATGCAATTGTAGAATTATTAAGAGTAGAAGAGAAATATGCATGAAGTGCTAAAATTAAATAGGCAGAGTTTTGTTTACATACCTGATTTAATCGACGACCGCTTCTTAACTCCAGATTAAGCTCCTCGCTTAGGAAATATTAATTAATTTTAATTTGTTTAATTTTAATGTTCAAATATCACAATAAAAATGCAATAAAAATTAAATTAAATGCAAAAAGCGGTAAAGAAAACGCAAGGAGCGTGAGAGGGAGAAGGATTCGTCCGTCAACACAGACAGGGGTGTCAAAAACAGCCTGAAAATGGTCTATTTATAGGCCATTTTCGGGTCCCGGGCGGTAGCTGCCGCCTGGCATGGCGGTAGCCACCGCTCAAAAATCTGGGCGGTAGCTACCGCCAGGCCAGGCGGTACCTACCGCCCTGTCGGTGGGGCGACAGGCCTCGCCCGCGCGCGGCGCGAGGGGCCTCGCCCGCGCGGGGCGAGAGGCCTCGCCCGCGCGCGGCGCGGGAGGCCTCGCCCGCGCTGGGCGCCAGGCCCCGCCCGCGCTGGGCGCCAGGCCCCGCCCGCGCTTGGCGTGGGCTGGCGCCGCCGTGGCCGGTGTGGCCACCGTGCCTCGCTTCGGGAGCCTTTTTGGGAGTTTCAGACTTCCGAAAAATATTCCGGGACCTGTTCCGCGATCCTCGTAAAATTCCGGACGTTTCAAGTACCATATTGACATATTTCCGGTGAACTTCCGAAATGGCCTCTGGTCCGGCCGGACTGTTTGCAGTCCGGGAAAATTGGCTCTTTGAGGATGGGCAGAGGAGGAAACCCCGCCGTTGTTTTTTTTTTTTTTTTTTTTTTTTTTTTTTTTTAAATGAAATGATCAAATGCATGGATTTATGTTGGCAAAGAGAAAATGTTATTTATGATGCAAACTTATGTTTGTGACCGGGCCTTTGTGGCTGCCTACGTATCTCCAAGAGCTCTTCGGGGGATGGGGAGAATCAGGTCTTTCGTAGTTCCTTCCAGGATGCGAACTTCGTGCTCGGCTGATGCGGAATTCATCTCCGGCTTGATGTTAGTGCGGAATTCATCTCCGGCTTGATGTTAGTGCGGAATTCCTTTCCGTCTTGGTGCGAAATTTATTTCCGACTTGCTGTTGAGGCAAAATTCAATGCCGACTTAATGCTGATTGTGGAATTCATTTCCAATTTGATTTCTTCGGGATTCCTTCCCGACTTGATTTCTCCGCGGGATTGCTTCCCGGCTTGATGTCTTTGCGGGATTTCTTCCCGGCTTGATGTCTTTGCGGGATTTCTTCCCGGCTTGATGTCTTTGCGGGATTTCTTCCCGACTGGATGTCTATGCGGGATTCTTTCCCGATTTGATGTTGATGCAGAATTCATTTCTGGCTTGATTTCTTCGCGGGATTCCTTCCCGACTGGATGTCTATGCGGGATTCCTTCCCGATTTGATGTTGATGCAGAATTCATTTCTGGCTTGATTTCTTCGCGGGATTCCTTCCCGACTGGGTGTTGATGCAGAATTCATTTTTGGCTTGATTTCTTCGCGGGATTCCTTCCCGACTGGATGTCTATGCGGGATTCCTTCCCGATTTGATGTTGATGCAGAATTCATTTCTGGCTTGATTTCTTCGTGGGATTCCTTCCCGACTGGGTGTTGATGCAGAATTCATTTCTGGCTTGATTTCTTCGCGGGATTCCTTCCCGACTGGATGTCTATGCGGGATTCCTTCCCGATTTGATGTTGATGCAGAATTCATTTCTGGCTTGATTTCTTCGTGGGATTCCTTCCCGACTGGGTGTTGATGCAGAATTCATTTCTGGCTTGATTTCTTCGCGGGATTCCTTCCCGACTGGATGTCTATGCGGGATTCCTTCCCGATTTGATGTTGATGCAGAATTCATTTCTGGCTTGATTTCTTCGTGGGATTCCTTCCCGACTGGGTGTCTTTGTGGGGTTCCTTCCCGATTTGATGTTGAATCAACTTATTGACTCGAGTTCGTATGATAGTGATGACCTTAGGCGAATCTGACTTTGTTGTTGTAGTGGTTTTACCACTGGTTGACTGAAATATGACTTGTATTCATCACAAAGAGTTTTGAATACCCACATTGTGGTGGTAACTTGAGTGGCTTGAGTGTTGAAGAAGCTTTTATGCTTTGGCTTCACCATGTTTGAATTCTTGAGGTTAATTTGATTCTTTTTCTTGAACTTTATCTTCCTCTGAATTTGAAACTTATTTCCTCAATGGTTCTCCTCTCCATAAGGAATTTTGAGGAGACTCTTCCTTTCCTTTGTTTTGAGAAATGATCCTTGTTTATAAGGACACTTGTACTTGTACCATGCTAGGCGCTTCATTTTCAAGTTGTTTGTTGTCATCCAATTTGTGGAAATGACTGCTTCTTTTAACTTGCTTTTCAAAATGTGAGCAGCCGCTGTGGTCTTTGTCCTTATGGCTGAGATGATTTGTCATCTACCCTTGATGGGTTTGAATTTAACGGAGAGCTTGCAGTTGACCCGTTTTTTGACAACTTGATTTCCTGTAGCTTTGTCCTTGATTTCTTTCTTTTGTGCAGAGGTTCCTTTTGACCCATTTTTCCCTTTTTTTTCTCTCTTCTTCTTCTTATCTTCAAAGAATGAATCCTTTTTTTACTCACAGCATGCACAGCTGGATTAGGAGTCTCTCCAAAGTCGAAAAGATCAACTTGGGGAGGTACGGTCTCTCTCCTATCGTTACGCTCAGGGGGGTGGTGATCGACTGGAACTTTTTATGGGCCTGCATCAGACTTTGGGATCCTGAGGCCCATGTTTTCCGGTTCGGAGCCATGATGGAGGAGATGTGTCCTCTTTTTGAGGAGTTCTGTGCTATCATAGGGTGCGACCCCAATGCCCCTTTGGTCAGGCATGAAGTCAAGATCGGGTATGTTCGGTCGTTTGAAAACCTGTTTCAGTTCAGCCGACCACAAGCTAGGGCCATGATTGTTGGTGATCAGAAAGCAATTTTGTTGCCCTTGATTGATGAGTTTTCAGGGGTCTGTTCAGATGACCCAGACCGGATGAGGCTAAGGATGCGGGCCTTGGTTTTTTGTTTATTGGCTGGCTTCTTGTTCAACAAGGATCCGGGCTACGGGGATTTGCGACTTTGTCCCATGGTTCGGCAGATGGAGGATATGGGTTGCATAGGTGGTATTGTGCTGGCAGAAACTATCAGGAGCCTCGACAGAGCCGCTTTAGGCTTTGAGGATTGGACGGTTTCTCCTATTATTCTTCAGGTATTTCTTCTTTTTCTATTTCTTATCTTTTCTTCTTTTTGGCCTGTTCCTTTGTAATAGAAAGGATCCATTACTCAGGTTTGGTTGAAGGACCATCTCCAAGTGGTTGCCACTCCTACTTTGCTGCCTTATAACCCTGTCCAGTATCGCATGCGGAGGATCTTGATCACACATCCGTCTGCTGATGCCTGGACCTCATGGCTGATTGAATTGGGTCCAAACGAAATGTTGTGGTTTGTACCTTGGTACGGCATTACCCGCTTTATTCAAGTCAGCTCTCACCATACTCAGGTTTACCTTTTAGGCCTTACCCATTGTACTTGGTACTGCGCTTCGCGCGTTATGAGGCAGATGGGAATAGATCAGACTGTACCGATCATGGATGACTCTTTATCTGATTCCACCATCACTCCGGGAGTTACCCGAGCTGTCCTTAGAGCTTGGGTTAGAGATCATCAGATGGTTAGGCCTTTACCTAATCCTGCTGGTATTCAGACTTCTCTTGAGTATCGGGCCTGGTTCGTGAATGCTGTCTGGCCGGTTGAAAAGCTGAGGAGGAACGCACTGCTGAGTGCACTTGAGGGTTGGACTCAGGCTGACACTGGTGAGGGGGTTAGGATTGATGAGGAGATTGTGTTGACTCCTTGGACAGGCGAGGCTGGAGAGAGTTCAACAGCTAGGGATGACTCGGAGGACGTTGCCCCACGGAGGCGACGGGCCACCTAGACTCTGATAGGCTTTTATTCTTTGGTTTTGAGATGTATTTTTGTTTCATGGATTTTATTTTTTTTTTTTTTTTGGCTTTTTGCTTGTACTGTTTGGCTTTATTATTTTTTTTTTTTATTGGAGTGTTGTTTGACTTTTAAGCTTTCCAAGCACGTTCCAACTTTATTCCTTTAAGCTCTAATTTTTGCCTAAGCTGCCCTTCCGGGTTTTCAACTTAGCGAGCTACCCATTTTTGCCTAAGCCGCCCTTTCGGGTTTTCGACTTAGCGGGCCCCGACTTTTTGCCTAAGTCGCCCTTTCGGGTTTTCGACTTAGCGGGTTTTTCTTTGTTTTTTTTTATTATATTATTTTTTTTGTTTATTTTTTTTATTAGCAAAGAAGAAAGAATGATGAAATGATGATTTTTATTAATGTTTAGACCGTGCCCAATGAGGGCTGCCTACATATCTCCGATATGTAATTTCTTTTTTTTTTTTTCGAAGAGAATCAGGTCTAATGTAGTTCATTTTACATTATGCAATGCTTATACAAAATATCTCTTTAACTGATCTAAATTACATGGATTTGCAAATTCTAAACCATCCAAATCAGTTAAAATGACGGCTCCGCCGGACAATACTTTCTTCAACACATAGGGGCCAGCCCAATGAGGACGAAACTTCCCACGTGGATCTTGAATTGGCTGCCTAATTTCCTTCAGAACCAAACAGCCTTCTTCTAGTTTTCGGTCTTTGACCTTCTTATTAAAATGCCGTTCCATTCTTCTTTGGTAGACTTGGGTTTGGTGGATTGCTTTCAACCGCTTTTCATCCATACCCAAAAGTTGCAAATGATAATTCTTCACCCAATCTGCTTCGCTGATCTGACTTTCTTGGATAACCCTTGCTGACTGAACTTCCAGCTCAATAGGCAATACTGCTTCCATACCATATACCAACGAATACGGAGTTGCTCCGGTGGGTGTTCTAATTGAAGTCCTGTATCCCCATAAGGCATTTGGTAGCTGTTCGTGCCAAGCTTTGTGCTTTTTAGCCGTCTTCTGCAGAATGACTTTTATGGCCTTATTCGCGGCTTCTACAGCTCCATTTGTTTGTGGACGATAGGGCGAGGACTTATGATGTTGAATTCTCATTTCTTTCAACAAATTAGAAAATTCACTCTGAAAGTGAGACCCATTATCTGTGATGATCTCGAAAGGCGTTCCGTACCGACAAAGGATGTTAGTACGAACGAACTGTGCTGCCTTCTTGGCATTTAGAACTGAATAAGAGGCTGCCTCGATCCACTTAGTGAAATAATCTACAGCAACCAGGATGAATTGATGACCGTTATAGGCCTTCGGGTGGATTTTTCCGATCACGTCTATGCCCCAAGTTGCGAAGGGCCATGGAGAAGCAATAGGATTCAAATTGACCGGAGGCTGTTTTTGCAACTTAGCGAAGATTTGACATTTATGGCACTTCTGCGCGTGCCTCACGCAATCTGCAGTCATAGTTGACCAGTAATAACCTAGGTTTGCGATTTTACGAGCCAAGGCTATCCCGTGCATATGCGGGCCAGATTCCCCATTATGTAAGGAACCCATGATGGCTTGAGCTTCTCCCTCGTCCACGCACCTTAGGTGCAGGCCATTCGAACTCCTCTTATACAGAACTCCCCCAGTAAGGCAGTATCCGGATGCTAACTGCCTCAATGTTCGTTGATCAGTCTTGGTAGATCCCTCCGGGTAAGTTTCATTCTGAAGATAAATCTGTATATCCCAGTACCAGGGCTTGTCATCCACCAAATTCATGACATGTGCTGGCTGTTTCTATAGCCGAACAGTGAGAGGTCGAATGACTTGGTCTCCTCCCACGTTGACCATGGAGGCCAGAGTAGCCAGAGCATCAGCGAACTGATTCTTGGCTCGCGGTAAGTAGTGGAAGGATAAATCTTCAAATTGCTGGGCCAATTCGTCCAAACGTTGTAGGTAAGGAACCAAACGCTCTTCTTTAATTTTCCATTTTCTCAAGGCTTGAGAAACTATCAAATTGGAATCCCCGAAAACCTTGAGGACTTTTACTTCTTTTTCTAGGGCTGCTTCTAACCCCTTTATGCAAGCTTCATACTCGGCTTCATTGTTGGTGCAGTTGAAATCCAACTTGACTGCGATTGGAACATATTCTCCACAGGGAGTTTTGAATACGACTCCAATCCCATTTCCATGGTAATTTGAAGCTCCATCGAAGTACATTTCCCAGACTTCACTTTCCAAGTTCAACAAGTCTTCATCAGGAAATTCTACCTCCGGCATTTGGTCTTCGACCGGTAATTCTGCTAATTGATCGGCTAAGGCTCCACCTTTCACCGACTTCCGTTGCACAAACTTCAAATCATAAGCTGCGAGTACTGATACCCACTTAGCCATCTTACAATCAAGAACCGGCCTCTCCATAAGGAATTTCAAGGGGTTCGATTCAGAAATAACGCTTGTGGTGTAAGATGAAAGATAGTGCTGTAGCTTTGTACAGGCCCATACTAGAGCCAAACACAGCTTTTCTATCTTATTGTATTTCAATTCGTAGTCTAGCATTCTTTTGCTGAGGTAATACACGGCATTTTCTACCCTTGTATCTTCTGCTTGTTGAGCTAGCATTGCACCCATCGCTTCTTCTGTCACTGATAAGTACAGCAGCAAAGGCTTTCCTAGCCTTGGTGGCTGTAAAACTGGTGGGGATAACAGATACTGTTTGACTTGGTCGAAAGCTTTCTGACAATCCTCATTCCATTTGACGGCCACTCCTTTTCTGAGCAATTTGAAAATCGGTCCACAAGTATCGGCCAATTGGTTGATGAATCGGCCGATGTACTGTAGCCTTCCTAAGAAACCCCGAACTTCTTTTTCCGTCCTTGGTGCTGGCATTCCCAAAATGGCTTTGGCTTTTGAAGGGTCAATCTCTATGCCCCTCTGGCTGACCATATGCCCTAGAAATACACCGGATGTAGCTCCGAATAGGCATTTTGCCGGGTTGAGCTTCAAATTGTACTTTCGAAGTCTAAGGAAGAACTTCTCAAGTGCGGTTGCATGTTTGTCAGCTGTTTTTGACTTAATGACCATATCGTCGACATACACTTCTACTTCTTTGTGAATCATGTCATGGAAGATGGTCGTTGCCATTCTTTGATAGGTTGCCCCGGCATTTTTGAGCCCAAAAGGCATGACCCTGTAGCAGTAGGTTCCCCATTCCGTGATGAATGCCGTCTTCTCTTTGTCTGGAAAATGCATCATTATTTGGTTATATCCAACAGCAAGATCGGTCAAGGAGACCATCTCGTGTCCCGCCATTCGGTCTACCAACAAGTCAATATGCGGCAGGGGGAAGTCGTCCTTCGGACATGCTTTATTCAAATCCCGGTAGTCTACACACATTCTGACTTTGCCATCTTTCTTCGGCACCGGTACAATGTTTGCTAACCATATCGGGTAGGCAATGGGTTCTATGAACCTGTTCTCCAGTTGCTTGGCTACTTCCTCCTTGATTTTCAAGGACCATTCTGTCTTCAGCCTTCTTAGCTTCTGTTTTACTGGCTTAGTCTCAGGGTATACTGGAATCTTGTGCACCACTATTGCCGGGTCAATTCCCGTGATGTCACTTGCCTTCCACAAACTTCTTTAAGCATTCACTGATCTGTTCCCTGTTCACACAGTCAGATGCAATGTATGTATGTTCATTTTCTTCTTTGCCAATTATTATTTTTTTTTCATTTTTTATTTCATTTATTTCTTTTTCATTATTTTTGCTTGGAAATGCTTGGAAAGATAGACACGCGGGGTAGTCTAGAATTTGCAAGCCTTTATTGATTATGAGAGAATTGTCTTCAAAAGTTACATCGAATTTGAAATCTGGATCTTCTAGATCCGACACTAACGACTCAGAACTGGAACTGGACTCTGACTCGGTTTTAGACTCGGGGTCAGACTCAGACTCAGTACAGGACTTGATTACAGACTCTGACTCTAGGTTTGACTCGGGAGGGGGTTCATTAGCAGCGTGTTCCTCCTCGGCGTACCAGTTGGTGAAAGGTCCTTCGTTCGGCTTGATCAGGCTCGGCAGGTCTTGATCCCCATTATTTCCTGTGATAACCGCAACCTCATCAAAGAGACTAGGCTGCATAAAGTCTTCTACTTCCAGTTCAGTTATTGCTTCAACTTCTTCAGATAAGCCATTTAGGTCCAGGCCACGGATGTCACTCACTTTTAGGAATAGCTCGAAAGGATCGATCAATTCCTTGGTCAGAAACAATAGCATTTACCCCGTGATTTGGTAAGGGATTAGTGCTAATGTTCGGCTTCCTTCTTGGGATGATTGAACCGTTGTCTACCAGGTCTTGGATGCGGTTCTTAAGCGTCCAGCACGCTTCAGTCTTGTGCCCGTTACCCTGATGGTACTCACAGTATTCATCAGCTTTGTAGTTCCTTCGTAATGGGTTGGGTGGTGGCCTGTCTTCTAAAGGCTTGATGTAGTTTGCTTTGACAGCTTCTCGGAATACCAAAAGGATTGGCATACCGAGATCAGTATATATTCTTCTCGACTGACTGCCGTTTCTCACGTTTCCCACACGTAAAGGATCCGTCGTGTGGGTGATGCTTGCCACTTCATGGACTTTGCTAGATTGGCTAGGTTTCTTGTATTTTGAGGTTCCCGGGTCTTCTTTCAGTTGCCCTATTTGGATTAAGTCTTCCACCTTAGTTGCAGTCGCAATGGGCGATTGGAACGTAGGCAAGTACTGTGTTTGAAGCTGTGACTGGTAGACAGGCAGTAAGTTCTTGATTATTATATCAACTTGTTCCTGTTCAGAGGGTCGGCTGATCATTTGGGTGACCTTGGCCCTTTTCCTCGTAAGGAACGAGGGAAAGGGTTCATTGTTTTTCTGTTTGGTGGTTTCTAGTTTTTCTCTTATTTTCTGAGCTTCCAGCTCAGAAGCAGTTCTGGAGGGCATGTCATCCAGGTTAGGGGTAGGGTTTGTTGGTTCAGCAGTAGGACCCTGATTGGAGGTAGCAGGTTCACTTCCCCCAGCGGAAGCCCCATTTCTATTACTATTACTCAATTCAGCTATCAGGACGGTCCTTTGGGCAGTCAATGCCTCATTCATTCTGGCCTCCATTTTGGCCTCCAGTCTGGCCTCCAGTTGTTCAATAAGGTTTTGGATATCGGCAAGTGATGCCATTGATGCAGGTGGGGTTGTTGAAGTTATAGGTGAAGCTGGTGTAACTGGTGAGGCTAGTGAAGCAGGTGATAGCACCGTAGGTGTGGCTGGCACTTGGTTAGGCACTCGGATTGTGGGCACCTGTAAGGATGAGGGTAACCGCATTAGGGTATAGTGGGCGGCATTGTGTGTCAGAGTAACTGATATGAGGTAGACCGACTCTTTGTCCAACTGTGCATGACTAACAGAATATCTTATGTGTTCTCCATGCGTTTACCCCAATACTTATGATATGTCGTGAATGCACACAACAACACATCATAATCTGTTTTGATGAGATGCTTCACATTATCGGGTGCATACAGTCCTAAAGGATAGGGTCTATAGGCTATGACACAAATAGAGAATCGGCTTATTAAGGGACCCTTGAACCTTGAGCATGAATATACCTAACCACATGTGAAACAAAGAGTTTCGCGTGGGTCCAACGGTACGCATACTCATGGGCCACCTCCAAAAGGATTAGAGATGGTTTGTGGTAACAGGGAGGACGCTTTGGCTGTCCGTCGGCATAATCAAAGAGACCTGCCGATCAGCGCTACTTGCTATCCAGACTCAGAAATTTGAACAGAAAGAGAAGAAATTCATTTGAAGTTCATTTTTTATGCAATGGAGAAAAGGATTCTCAATCGTGCAAATAAATCAATAAGTTTTAAAGTCTTAATCAAAATGTTTAATCAAGTTCAAACTTCCTTATCAAGTATTCTTAAAGAAAGAACACTTGATTTTTTTGCTTAGGATACTCTGCAAAACAACACAGTAAAATAATACCTTAAAGAAAGGCAGGTTAGTTTACACAACAATTGTAGTCCACTTTATGCAAAATGATTACAATCATCCCCAGTGAAGTCGCCAAACTGTGAACCCCTTCCCCAAAAGCACATAGGCATGTGATGCATATGACAAAAGAAAGAAATGCACATGAGTGTGTGAGTCGCCACCTTGTTTAATTATTTTAGGGTAAACTAGGAAAAAACCCTGAATGACTTCAATTTTAATTAACCTAGTTACTAGATTAATTATCCCAATGTGTAAGGCATAATCTACGAACCCGAGATGGATCCCGAGACTATGTCATGCTGATGAACTAACCGATGAATGAATGTTTTGCAGGGCGAATGATGTAATTCGATCAAATGAAATGTTTTAAGTGATTTCGACTTGCCGCCCGGGGTGAAATCCCGAACGTGCCTACGTACTTCCGTTTGAATGGAAGATCAAAGTCAACGTAGTTCGATAGGCCTTCTTTGAAGGGCTTTGAATGGGTATGCTTTATGCATGAGTGTGTATGCTTTGTGCATGATTTTGTGTATGCTTTGTGCATGAGTGTGTATGCTTTGTGCATGAGTGTGTATGCTTTGTGCATGAGTGTGTGTATGCTTTGTGCATGAGTGTTTAGGCATTTCGCCAAAGATTAATTGATTTTTAGGCATGTTGCCAAAAATGTTGATTTTAATGGCTTTTAGCCAAAATGATTTGATTTAGGCAATTGTTGCCAAAATGTGCGATTTAGGCGATTGTCGCCAAAATGGTTGATTTTAAGGCCTTTGGCCAAAATGTGTTGTTTTAGACAATTAGTTTGCAAAAAAATGTGCGATTTAGGCGATTGTCGCCAAAATGGTTGATTTTAAGGCCTTTGGCCAAAATGTGTTGTTTTAGGCAATTAGTTTGCCAAAAATGTGCGATTTAGGCTTTAATGCCACGATTATCAATTAATCGGGCGTTCGACCTTAATCACAATTTATTGTCGAAACGTGATCGATTAAGGTTTTTAGCCACAATTATTGATTAATTGGACTTAAGCCAGATTTATTCGAAATAAGGCAATTGAACCGTAGTTATTAATTAACTAGGCTCTTTTAGCCAATATTGTCGGATTTAAACTTTAATACCACGATTATTGATTAACCGGGCATTTAAGCTTAATCAAATTAATTAAGGCAGTTTATTTACCAAAAATAATGACGTGGATGCATTTATGCAATTGTAGAATTATTAAGAGTAGAAGAGAAATATGCATGAAGTGCTAAAATTAAATAGGCAGAGTTTTGTTTACATACCTGATTTAATCGACGACCGCTTCTTAACTCCAGATTAAGCTCCTCGCTTAGGAAATATTAATTAATTTTAATTTGTTTAATTTTAATGTTCAAATATCACAATAAAAATGCAATAAAAATTAAATTAAATGCAAAAAGCGGTAAAGAAAACGCAAGGAGCGTGAGAGGGAGAAGGATTCGTCCGTCAACACAGACAGGGGTGTCAAAAACAGCCTGAAAATGGTCTATTTATAGGCCATTTTCGGGTCCCGGGCGGTCGCTGCCGCCTGGCATGGCGGTAGCCACCGCTCAAAAATCTGGGCGGTAGCTGCCGCCAGGCCAGGCGGTACCTACCGCCCTGTCGGTGGGGCGACAGGCCTCGCCCGCGCAGGGCGAGAGGCCTCGCCCGCGCGCGGCGCGAGGGGCCTCGCCCGCGCGGCGCGGGAGGCCTCGCCCGCGCGGGGCGAGAGGCCTCGCCCGCGCGCGGCGCGGGAGGCCTCGCCCGCGCGCGGCGCGGGAGGCCTCGCCCGCGCTGGGCGCCAGGCCCCGCCCGCGCTGGGCGCCAGGCCCCGCCTGCGCTTGGCGTGGGCTGGCGCCGCCGTGGCCGGTGTGGCCACCGTGCCTCGCTTCGGGAGCCTTTTTGGGAGTTTCAGACTTCCGAAAAATATTCCGGGACCTGTTCCGCGATCCTCGTAAAATTCCGGACGTTTCAAGTACCATATTGACATATTTCCGGTGAACTTCCGAAATGGCCTCCGGTCCGGCCGGACTGTTTGCAGTCCGGGAAATTTACTGTAGCAAATTCATTGTAGCACAATTAAATTTACTGTAGCAAATTCATTGTAGCACAGTCAAATTTACTGTAGCAAAGTCAACCAACAGGCTTTTTGAGCCTCAAAATTTGAGTATTCACAGCGCCTGCTACAGACCGAAATGTTTCGACGTCTCAACAGTAGCCACTACCGTCTCCTGATCCCGATGCTGCAGGCGATACCTTGGTCACCCCTCCCGGCACTACAGCACATCCAGCAGGTACTCATCCCGGTGATTCGACATCGGATCGTGCGGATGAGCAACCGCGTACATTTGATTTTGCACATTTTTAGTTTTTCATTTGTTCTTTGACATTTTGTTCAGTACAATAACAATTATATTTTTATATTGTTCTTGAATTGAATTGCGTTTGTGATATATATATATATATATATATATATATATATATATATATATATATATATATATATATATATATATATATGTCAATTTTCACAGGTGCGAAAAAATCATGGTTTCATAATAATATATATTTTTTAATTTTTTCAATTTTGCGACCGATTTGCTACAAAAAATTAAAACTTTAAATTTCCAATTTGCGACCGATTTGTGACCGAATTTCATAATTGCACAGAATTTTTCTACGATCAAATTGCGACAGCGTTTCAAAATAAAAACACAACTAAAAATTAGCGACCGATTTTTAAATTTTGCGACCGATATTATCGGTCTCTAATTTGCGACCGACCAAAAAATCGGTCGCAAATTGTTTTGCGACGACATTTTTTGCGACCGATAGCTTTACGTCGCTGGTTGGTCACTAATTGAAATTTGCAACCGATTTTTGGCATTTTGCGACCGATTTGTCGGTCGCAAAATGCCGTTTTTTTTGTAGTGTACCATACCCCGCTTTACATCAATTTGTTTTTAATTTTTGCTTCAAAAGAAAAATCTTTGTTTCTAATTTTCATTTTTTTGTGAATTTTTTCTAATTTTCTTTTATAGTATATGTGCTTATAAAAAAAGGGAGTGTCAGACTCTTGGAACAGTTGTTTCAAAAAAAATTTCCATTTTTGTTATTTTTTTCTAGTAAAAAGATATTTATATTTTCATTTGTCTTAATCCACAAATGTTTTTCATAAATAAAACTTCTGATGTTATGAATTGTTCACTAAGTTTAAATATGAGCTATTTTTTATAAATGAAAGATATCAGTAAGTATTTAGTTTATATAAGACATTCTTACACATAGAGTGAGATTTTGATATAAAACTAATTTTTAAATTAGGTGGCATCCAACAAAATAAAGTTGAATCACTAAAATAAAAATAAAAATAGAGAATTTAACCGTGTTAACTTTAACATAAAGATTATATTAAAAAATTAAGTACAAAAATAATTTTTCAACCATGTGGCATCCAACTAAGCAAGCCACTAAACAAAAGTGAAATCCACTAGAAATTTAAATTTATTGACCAAACTGAAAATTAAAACAAAAAACATTAAAAATTATTTTTGATTTGAAACCCCAAAAAAAAAAAAGAGGTGGAGGAAGATCATTTTTGTTGCTAATCTGCCACCATCTGCATTTTGAAAGTGCTGAATATAATAATATCCACCTCCATCCTTTCTCCACAAAAGAAAGATCTTTTGTTGATTTGCTGATAGGTTATACACAGAACATATCAAGATTCTAAAAGAAGCAAATTGTTAAACCATAAAGAATCATGCTCGCATATTTTTCATATACAATTCTGCATATTCTTGTTGTAAGAGAACCATTTGACTCGTCATGCGTTTGCTTATAATATTCCCAAGGGACATCTTTGAACCAATTAGCAATTTCTGTTATTATTGTACATGCAAATGTACAAGTGGTTGTTTAATGGAAATTACTAATATAAAATTGCAAACTATCAAAGCAAGAGATATGGATAGATGAAAAAAGGATTTCAATTAACGGCTGCTTACTACTATCTCTGTTCCATAATATTTGTCACATTTGAGAAAATAGTTTGTTCCAAAATACTTATCACATTTGTGATTTCAAGGAGTTTGTATATAACCAATAATTATTACTTCAGTTTAATGGTTTTATTTGAGAATTGATATTAAATTAAGGGTAATATAGCAAATTTACTCAATAATTTATTGTAATTTAAACACATTTAATGATTTTTTTAAAGAAGGTGAAATTTCAAACGTGATAAGTATTATGTAACAAATTAATAGTTAATTAGGTAAAAATATGATACAAAACAAGTGGGTGGTGCACTACTTATGTCCACTTACAAAATTAATTCATTACCACTCCTTTACCACAAATTAGATACTCTCAATATGTATATTTGTGTCATCCCATTATATATGAATACATCATAATCATTTTAAACAAAAATGCATTCCCTGTATCCACAAATATAAATGCTCTAAAGTTTTTGCAAGGTAATTAAGAAAACAATTAATTTTTTTAGATTATGGTACAAAATTTCATTGATTTAACTAAATTATCATTTATCTCAAATTATTAATAATTAATGTGTTTAATATACTTCATCTGTCCCATTATTTTGTCCTACTTTCTTTTTTCATCCGTCCCAAATCATTATCTTGTTTCCTCTTTTTTTTTTTTAGAAATGAATTATATTTAAAAATTACTATTTTATCCATATTTAATGTGCTACTTTGTCGACAAATTATAATAGTCAAACTAGTGTATTATCATTAATTAAATTATATAAGCAAAACTAACACATTAACCTTTAAAATTCTCCAATAAAATTCTATTGAATCAAATCTTTAATTAATTTCAAAAATAATGTATTATGAATCATTTAATTTTTTATGGACGTTAACATAAGGATGTATTAGGAAAAAATGAGGCAAAAATTATAACTTAATTATATTAATTAAATTTTCTTAATCCATGGCAAGTCAAATCAGGACACAAATCACGGAATGAGAGTATGCAAAGGTAAAATTGAAAAAAGTTCATCAATTACTCTTTAATGTTTTTAAAATGGCTTATATTTATGCACAGAGAGTAATCGTAAACGTGATTCACATTCTGTTGCTACCCATACTCCTTTCTTATTCCTATATAGTAATCATTCACTTCTACATTATCGCTAATTAGTCATTCACTTATACATTATCGCTAATTAGTCATGTTGGGAAAAATTACGCAAAATCCCCTTTACGAGGGAGCAAAAGAAAATAATAACACACAATTTGATAACGGAGTTCGGCCAATCTTGCCTACGTCTCCGGACTGCCACAGATCTTTTATAGAAGAAAAATAAATATAGTGTTTACATACACTCACAACCCTCTATTCAAGAATACCCGAAAAATTAAGCTTAATTTTTCTTCTTGAATGATCTCACTATTTTTCTCTCTCACAATTGCTCTCTCACAATTGCTCTCACTCTCTCTGTCTTGTTGGTGTGTATTAAACAGAGCAAATCCTCTCCTATTTATAGGAGAGGAGGATGAGAGAGCCGTGTATCATTTATACACGGCACTCCATCTTCGTCAAGGTCGCTTGCCAACTTCAGCCAACTTTGTTTTTCTTTTCATCACGTGTGTAGGTACACCTAACTTTGACAATCTCCCACTTGAAGACTGATTTCAATCTGTCTTCACACACTAATTCTGCGGCAATCTTCTCTGGTCTGTTTATTCTAACAGGCCAACTGAAGTCGAGCACAACTTCAGTTTGTCAATGGTCACCACCTTTGTTAACATGTCTGCTGGATTCTTACTTCCTTGGATCTTCTCCAGTATTAACACATCATCTTCTAATAGAGATCTGATGAAGTGATAACGAAGTCCAATATGCTTGGTTCTGGAATGAAATGCTGAATTTTTTGCCAAGTGTATTGCACTCTGACTATCACTGTACAAAACATTCTTTTTCTGTTTGAAACCCAACTCTGTTAACAAACCTTGAAGCCATATCATCTCTTTGCTGGCTTCTGTCACTGCGACATATTCAGCTTCTGTGGTGGATAAAGCTACAATCTTCTATACTTGTGACATCCAACAAACAGCTGTAGTACCAACAGTGAAAATATAACCTGTGGTGCTTCTTCGGTGATCAATGTCGCCTCCATAGTCTGCATCTACATAACCTTGTACTTTTAATTCTCCTTTACCAAAGTACAAACACTTTTCAGTACTGCCTCGTAGATACCTCAAAATCCACTTTACAGCTTCCCAATGAGCTTTCCCTGGATTTGACATATACCTGCTAACAACTCCCACTGCATGGCCAATATCTGGTCTCGTACAGACCATTGCATACATCAAACTTCCTATGGCTGAAGCATAAGGAATTTTGGCCATGTCTTTTCTCTCTTCTTCCGTCTGAGGGGACTGGTCCTTGGATAGGCGAAAATGGCTAGCCAAGGGTGTGCTGACCGGCTTAGCTTCGTTCATGTTGAATCTTTGCAATACACGATTGATGTAATCCGCCTGAGATAACTGCAACACCTGTTTTTGCTTATCTCTCGTGATTTGCATTCCAAGAATCTTTTTCGCTGGACCCAAGTCCTTCATGTCAAATTCTTTTTACAATTGCTTTTTAAAGTTTCTGATATCATCCATATTTGAACCTGCTACTAACATATCATCAACATAAAGCAGTAAAATGATATAACTGGACCTGTATCTTTTGAAGAAGCAACAGTGGTCGGCGTTGCACTTCTGGAAGCCTTCATTGTGCATGAAACTGTCGAACTTTTTATACCACTGTCTTGGAGCTTGTTTCAGTCCATACAAGCTCTTCTTGAGTTTGCAGACCATATTCTCTTTTCCTTTTTCTGAGAATCCTTCTGGCTGGTACATGTATATCTCCTTATCCAAGTCTCCGTGAAGAAACGTCGTCTTTACGTCCAACTGCTCAAGGTAGAGCCCTTCACTGGCAACAATACTTAACACAGACCTGATAGTATTGAGTTTTACAACTGGTGCAAATATGTCGGTGTAGTCAACTCCTTCCTTCTGCTGGAACCCTTTGACTACCAGTCGAGCTTTGTATCTCTTAGAACCATCATGTTCCTCTTTCACTCGATACACCCATTTATTGTGAAGTGCCTTCTTTCCTACGGGTAACTCAGTTAGTTCCCATGTTTGATTGGAGATTAAAGACTTCATTTCGTCTTTCATGGCAAGCTCCCACTTGCTGGCATCTACCGTTTGACATGCTTCCTCAAAGCATTCAGGTTCTCCTCCATCTGTTAATAATAAATAATTCATATATTTTCTGTTAGGCTTTGGAGGACGTTCAGACCTTCTTAAAGCTTTTGGAGGAGAAGTTTGTGGTGTGTCAGTTGATTCCTCTGATTGAGTATCTTTAATTAACTCATTCGGCAGACTTTCTAAGATATCGTCCATCTCTACAAACACTAGCCCACTCTGCTCTGAGTCGCTGGCAACTGTGTCATGTCTGTTCTTGTACATTATTCTTTCATTGAAGACTACATCTCTGCTGCGGATCACTTTCTTGTTTTCTTCATCCCAGAGGCGGTATCCAAACTCATCACCGCCATAGCCAATGAAAATGCATTTCTTAGATTTGGGATCAAGCTTATTCCTGCCATGATCACTTATATGCACATATGCTACACAACCGAAAACTCTTAAGTGTGAGAGTTTTACTTCTTTTCCACTCCATACCTCTTCTGGTATTTTGTGCTCCAATGGTACCGATGGACCTCGGTTGATCAAGTAAGCTGCTGTGTTGACTGCTTCTGCCCAGAACTGCTTTGGTAAGCCTGATTGTACACGTAAGCTTCTGGCTCTTTCTGTCAACGTTCGATTCATGCGCTCAGCTACACCATTGTGTTGAGGCGTTCCTGGCACGGTTCTCTCCATCTTGATTCCATGCTCATAGCAGAACTTCTTGAATCTGGTGTCTTCATATTCACCACCATTGTCGGTTCTAAGCTTTTTTATTTTCAGTCCTATCTCATTTTCAACCATAGCTTTCCAAATTTTGAAAGCATCAAATACTTCTGACTTATATTTTAGAAAGTAAACCCAAACTTTCCGAGAGTGATCATCAATAAAAGTCACAAAGTAGTGTTTCCCACCAATGGATGAGACAGTAGTTGGTCCCCACACATCGAAGTGTACAAGCTCAAGTTTCTCCTTCTTTGGGGTTCTTCTATTTGTCTGAAAGCTGACTCTTTTCTGCTTTCCAAATATGCAGTCTTCACACATGTCAATTTCAATTGACTGAAGACCTGGTAGTTTTCCCTGTGAGTGTAGAATCTTCATTCCTTTCATACTCATATGGCCAAGCCTCTGATGCCATAAATTGGGAGTTTCACTGTTTGCTGCAACAGCAATGGAATAGCTTGCTCCTCCTGTGCTGTAAAGAGTACCACTCTTACTTCCACGAGCAACCATCATTGCACCTTTTGTAATTTTCCACTTATCACCGTGGAAGGTTGTTGTGTAGCCTGCGCTGGCCAACTGGCCTACTGAGATTAAGTTCTTTCTCAAGTCAGGAATATGTCTGACATCCTTCAACTCCCATGTAGACCCATTCAACTTAATCTTCACTACTCCTTTACCAACAATATTACATGGTTGGTCATTACCAAGGTATACTTTTCCAAAGTTTCCGGGGGCATACCTTTCAAGGAGTTCTTTTTGTGAAGTTGCATGAAATGATGCACCGGAATCTAAAACCCAAGACTCCTGCTTGTTCTCCAAAGAGCATATAAGCGCATCATCTTCTCCTGAGGTGGAGGCAACATTTGCCTCTAACTTCCCATCCTGTTGCTTAGGTGCATTCTTGCACTGATTTTTGTAGTGACCAGTTTTTCCACAATTCCAACATTCAATGGTCTTTGTGCTATTGAAATTGCTGGGATTCCTGGATTTGGACCTCCTGTCCTTTGATTTGCCTCGGTAGTTCGATCTACCGCGTCCATTCCCTCTGGTTGAATGTCTTCCTCTCGATTCTGTATGCAAGACTGAAGAAGTTGAATGTTCACCTGACTCTCTCCGTCGGATCTCTTCACTGAGAACTAGGTCACGAACATCATCAAATTTTAACTTCTTGCTTCCGGACGAGCTACTCACAGCTGTGACAGTAGCATTCCAACTTTCTGGTAGGGAAGACAAAAGTATCAATGCTCGTACCTCTTCATCAAATTCAATTTCAACTGAACTCAATTGGGTTGTCACTGTATTGAGTTCGTTGAGATGTTGGGCCACCGATGCGCTTTCCGTCATTCGTAGATTGAATAACCGCCTCATCAAGTGAACTTTATTTGCGGCCGATGGCTTTTCGTACATATTGGAAAGAGCTGCCATAAGACCCGCCGTGGTCTTTTCTTTTGCTATGTTGAAGGCAACATTGCGGGAGAGGGTTAAACGAATAACCCCGAGTGCTTGTCTGTCTAGAAGATTCCAATCTTCTTCCTTCATAGCCTCTGGCTTCGTTCCGGAGAGAGGTTGGAAAAGACCTTTCTGATACAGATAATCCTCTATCTGCATTTTCCAAAAGCCAAAATCTGCACCGTCGAATTTTTCAATTTTCGACTTTCCTTCATCTGCAGCCATTGCTCCCACTCGAGTCTAACTCTGCCTTAATTGTGTTAATAGTAACTGTATACGTGAATAGTAACCGTATACGTAAATAGTACTATACGTGAATAGTAATCATATATGTGAATAGTACTTGGGCTTAACAGGACTCAGCAACAGTAACTCCAATAGTATTGTTCACCACCAACTTTGAGTTACTGTTTTACCATTCACCACTAAGTCGATTCTGCAACGACTTTCCGAGCGGACAACACCAATAGACTCGTTGTAATTTTCTCGTCATCGTGGTATATTTATTTTTGAAATATATCCATGAATCCGGTACTGCTATCTGACCGGCTGGACCTGCCAAAACCTTCGGCTCTGATACCAGTTGTTGGGAAAAATTACGCAAAATTTCCTTTACGAGGGAGCAAAAGAAAATAATAACACACAATTTGATAACGGAGTTCGGCCAATCTTGCCAACGTCTCCGGACTGCCACAGATCTTTTATAGGAGAAAAATAAATACAGTGTTTACATACACTCACAACCCTCTATTCAAGAATACCTGAAAAATTAAGCTTAATTTTTCTTCTTGAATGATCTCACTATTTTTCTCTCTCACAATTGCTCTCTCACAATTGCTCTCACTCTCTCTGTCTTGTTGGTGTGTATTAAACAGAGCAAATCCTCTCCTATTTATAGGAGAGGAGGATGAGAGAGCCGTGTATCATTTATACACGGCGCTCCATCTTCATCAAGGTCGCTTGCCAACTTCTGCCAACTTTGTTTTTCTTTTCATCACGTGTGTAGATACACCTAACTTTGACAAGTCATTCACTTAAATTAATGCCTACGTTAAAAACTAAATTCTCATTTTCATATTTTAACTTTTAGGGGAATCCATTTTGCTTAGAAGGATGCCACCAGTTGGAAAATTATTTTTTATACTTAATTTTTTATATATATACGAACTTTTCTTTTAGTCTATAATTATCGGTATCTGAAAGTCTATTGGATTCTGACTACGTACGTTTCTAGCTCGAGTATTGCATGATCCATATAGAGGGCGACTCTTCCAGCACGATAATTTTTATATCCAACACTCGTCAAGTTCGAGACTTTTAGTTAAAGGAGAAGAGTCTCAAGCACTCCATTCCAATCAATGTTAATCTTTATATTAAAGTAAAAACACTTTTAATATAATCGCTTATAGCCTGAAACGGATTAGTCTCTTATCTAACCATTAAACGGGAGGAGGGAGAACAACCTTAGTAGTATAAAAAAAATGTAAAAACACTCGCCATTTAATATTTTGATTTTAGTGGCTCCACTAAAAACCTAACCAGATTCAAACCGAAGAACCTATTAATAAATATGTAATTTTGATTTTTGGATATATTACTTAATATCAAACTATAACTTCAGAATTTTTTTTCATTTATTATTTAAATTGAGAATCATATTACTATTACTAATAAATATTAAGATGATGTGAGACTCTAAGTGTAATTGATTGAAGTATATTTCATTAATTATTAATTAACAATGAATTTGATATTTAGAAATTTAACTTAATTTTCAATTTAAACATGCAATTTTTCCTATATAAGCTTTTTTATATTATGACTTCCAAATTACTAAACCAATGTAACTTAAGTTTTCTTTATGAAAAACATTCGTGGATTAAGAAAAATGAATATCTTTTTACTAGAAAAAATAACAAAAATGGAAATTTTTTTTGAAACAAATGTTCCAAGAGTCTGACACTCCTTTTTTTATATATAAGCACATATATTATAAAAGAAAATTAGAAAAAATTCATAAAAAAAATGAAAATTAGAAACAAAGATTTTTTTTTTTTGAAGCAAAAATTAGAAACAAATTGATGTAAAGGGGGTATGGAATAAAACTCTATTATGAATACCATGACAAAAAAATTGTATATGATAGTTATAGTTGTGAAAATGACATTGTTGTTATTTATACAGTATAAATTTACGTGATTGTTAATCGTTTTGTTTTTTTGATTTACGTGAAGATTTATACCACTTTTAATTATTTAAAATAAATTATTTATTTAGGAATTTTAATAAAATAGCGAGTTAATTATTGTTTACATGAATGTTATAATAAATCAAATTAATGAATTTTACCACTTTTGATTTTAGTTTTTTTATTTATCTCTATAAATTTCAATATTTTCAATTTATATTCTTGAACACATGTCTATCTATTAATTTTTACTTTAATAATAAAAAATCACACTATTTTTTTTACTATTGATGTATATTTATAATTCAAAGCTAAGTTTATTTTTTCTCAAATTTTATTTCACTATCTAAGCGTAGTCCAACCTGAAAAAATTTTAAATTTTTTTATCAGCATAACCAGATAGTATAGTAGCATGGCAATAGCAGTTTGTGAACTTAAGTGGATCTCTTATATCCTACAAGAGCTTTATGTCCTATAGATTGTATCAGGCGGCCATACACATTATTATCAATCCAGTTTTCACGAAAGAACTAAACACATTGATATAGATTGTCATGTGGTTAGAGATCAATTTACTATAGGTTTCATTGTTCCTCAGCACGTTTCATTCAAGCTTCAACTTGCAGATTTGTTTACTAAATCTCTTCATTTTCCTTTTTCTTTTCGATTATCCAATATGGAGTTGGTAGATTTCTCCCCAACACTATCTTGAAGGGAATGTAAATATGGAAGTCATGCAACGGGTAGTTTAGTCTTTAGCCTTTTTACCAAAATCATGTCGTTTTATTATTGTACAAATTATGTTGACATAAATGTTTACTCATTTTAGGTTTTTTCTTTTATATATATGTAAAGAACAGTTGCATTTTCCTAAAATATAGGACAGTGAACATATTTGAGTTCACTTTTCATTGGATTTTAATATATGTATTAAAATTTAAATAAATTAAGGCTCTATTCAGTTATATCGTTTTGAGATAGTGTTTAGTGTTTTGATTGAGTTAAAATACTGTTTTTATTAATTATTATATTCGGTAATTTCATATTTATCTTAACATTTAGATTTTGAGGTAGTGTTTCACGAGACATTATCCTTATTATTGTTTAATGTTTTATAAATTTTTTATGACGTCTATGCCTATCACTTGTCTTTGCCTCGTTCTATGACCTTACCATTTTTTATCTTTTTTATATTAAACAGCTAATCAAACACTTATTTTTATCGAACACATCTATTTTAACCGCTATATAAACAGTAGCTAATATCTAACCGCTAATAGCTAGTAAAATAGCTGACAGTTACTACAACATAACATCTACTAAACCGTTAAAATTGCCGAATAGGTCCTAAATGGCATAAGCCCTATCCGTAGTAAATTAATAAAGAAGATTAATTAGAATAAATTCTCTAAATTATATATATATATATTCAGAATATGCATTGAAAAATACAAGGTATTGAAAACCATAAAATACTTTACAATTTAATATTTAAAAGCTAAAATAGAGTTATTTAGAAAAATTTACCTGCTAAAATACTTTATATTTGACTTGCTTACATATCAAATTTTATGAGTTTTGATTAATTATATTAATAGGTAGCTTATAAGTAAGAACACCTCATGCTCATTTTAACTGCCTTGTTTAATATACTGATACAATGTACATATGCGATTCTTGACTCCATAAAAGGAGAGACCGACTACATCTTAAAACACTGAGTCTTGATTAAATTAAATTAAAATTCGAAAACCATTCAACGTAGAAATCATGGGATTAGGGATGCAAGTAATGCTGATGCTAAGCATGGCAGGATGCCTCGCCACAATTTCATATGCTGCAGAAGGGACTGCCACTTTCTATAACCATTATGTCCGTAAGTATCTAAATGCATACGATAGAAATCTTAAATTTAAATCCTCTCGTCCACAAGTTTTTATTAGGCTACTCTTATTATATATCTCATAATATTATTTTGACCCTTTTTACCCTACGACGAATCAAAGATATATAATTTTACTGATTTGGAAACGATTGATTCCATAATTATTTTCTAATCACATAAATGTTACATTTTCTCTTCCTGTGACAGCCTCCTATTGCTATGGAAATGCAAATAAGGGGGTAATGATAGCCGCAGCGAGCGACGCCATATGGAATAACGGGGCAGCTTGCGGGAGGAAATACAGAGTCAGGTGTACTGGTGCCACAAACAATGGCCCTCCACCTTGCAAGGGAGGCAGCGTTGATGTAACAATAGTCGATTAATATCCGCCAGGTTGCCAAGGAACTATTGATCTGTCCCCGGAAGCTTTCTCTCTAATTGCAAATCCTATTGCTGGCAAAATCAAAATTGAATATACCCAGTGAGTAATATTTCTGCTAATTTTTTCCCCTCCATTTTCTTTTGTTAATGTTTTGAAGTGTATAATGTTAGTGTTTTTTGTGAAAGAAGAGCTGGACAAACGGTTTGGTCTGACATTTTCATAACCGATTATACACTACTTTTGGATGACCCGATCTATTCAAAAAACAACGAGATATATAAAATAATATGACTGTACTAAGATAAAATAAAACAAAATGAATTTGCATAAAAATTAAAAAATGCTGCCGTTATGCCCACAGCGATCATATATAATTAATTGTCGCTAATAACTGTTTACATTTCCAATTTTGCAGGTTGTAAGGGAATGCTGCATATGGATAGCATGCATTACTGAAAGAGGAAGCAATAAATTATATATAAATGGAATAATTTATAGAATAATGTCCAAACTAAATAAATTCCAATAAATAAAAAATCAAAAGAGGATCCTCACTCATATATGAACATTTGCTATTTATATGGAAGCCAAAGAAAAAAAAAGTGCCATCTTTCTTGGTTTGCTATCTATATTTTTCCCCCATTTAGGGAAAAATATAATTTAGGCAGGTACTTCCTTTTTTTTTTTTTTTTGAAGAATTTTTATTTATTCAACACTTGTAGAATTTTTATTTATTGACCAAAATAATTTTCCTTCAAATTTATTTCTAATTTTTTTAAAAAAATTATGAAATGACTTATTCCAACTTGAAGCTTCGAAATTAGAAAAAGCAATAAATTTCCAAAAATTAAGGGCATAGCAAAATTTTTTTGAAAACAACTTTTACATTAATTTATGAAATTATTTCTCAAAAAGGTTTTTTAAGTACTACAAGAAAAAATTGAGATTAGCACAAAAATTTCCATTTCTGAAGTCCAAAAGTCGTTAGAGGAAAAATTCTGCGTTTATGAATATAATTATAAACAGTTTATATATCAGTCGCTACTCTAGAACAGATACATCGTTGCTATTTAAAATGAATATCCATCTGTTGCTAATTTAGAAACTGAGCTTTCTGTTTTCAAATAATGTAGCTCCATTTCTAAATTTTGATGTCATTGACACAAATTCCGTTTTTAGTCCATTGCTATTCTGCTTCTAAGTATCATATTTTCTGTTTTTTAATTTCCGTTTGTAAAGCAACGACAATGTACTTTTGATGAATTTTTGTTGCTAAATTTGTTTCAAAAATATATGATTTAGTAAAAAAAAGTATTTGTTCTAGGTAGTAATTGCTAATTCTTATATACATTTAAATACGAATTTAGCTTTTAATTCTACTGTAATTCATTTCTAAGTCTATTGCTATTTCATAATCCATTGTAAATTTTATAAATTCTATTCCTAATATTTTTTTTACCAGTTTTCCTTTAGAACTAGAAAGCTGAAGTAAATATAAATCCATAAATCTATTTGGCTTTTCATTCATCTAAAAGAGAATATCAATTTAGTAAATCTTTTTTTACTAACTGAGTAAATAAATGATACAAAGAAATATAAAATATTGAAACCTGGTTTCTTCATAATCTGATATATATGTTGTCTTTGCCGATGGAAATATTTTTCTACATGCTACAAGATAAAAAATCACTGAAATTTTCTTTCTTTAATTATTTAATATTTTTCTACATGTTTTTCTTCAAAAAAAAATATATTTATTTTTCTACATTCTACAGCTTGTTTGGAATTATAAATTAATATATCTAGTGAGATTTTTTGAAAGACATTTAGTGAGAATTTTTTTTACAATTTTTACTAAAAATTTCCGACTTCAAGCAAGCCAGCATACTTAATATTTTTTAAATAAAATTAAAAAAAAACATGTAAATTTAAAATAAAATCATAATACAATTATTTCCAATCTTATCAAGTTTTTCAAGAATTGAATAAGGGAAATGAAAACCTTCATTGTATTCATTCCTGATCAAAATTGTCAAGTTCAATATTTCCAATAATTTTAAATTATTAGAGTTAATATTATTAAAATATCACCGATTAATTTAGTCACCACCAAAATGGGCTGTTATAATAAGCCAAGACTTGGGAAGCCTTAAGCCCAAAGTTGGAGGTCCAAGCCTACATTCTAGAATGCTCCACAATTCTCCACACATAAGATGTAATGAAAATATCTTACTCTAGAATGTTCCTTGTAATTTAGATTGTCCATTTTTGTAAACAAATCTTAGCCGTACATCGAGGAGGTGGAAATGCCTATAAATACCACCTCTCCTCTCATTTGTAACCAAGCAAACCAAGCAAGCACCAAGCAAAAGCCAAGTAAGTAATTCTTTCCTTAAGCTTTGTGAATGTTTGCTTCTTATTAATACAAATATATTTGGTGTTTTGTGTTAGTATTATTTTGGTTGCCTTTCCCGTTATTATTCTTGGTGTTATAAATTATTAATCAATCTTGGAGTTTATCACTACACTTATATCCAACAAGTGGTATCAGAGCTAATATCCAACAAGTGGTATCAGAGCATTAAAACCAACAAATATTAAATTCTTAGAATTGAGAGCCAAAGTATGCAGTCCTAGAAGAAGCCAACTAAAATTAAGAAAGAGGAGATGCAAGTTCATTTTTCTCTCATTGAAAATAAACTACAAACAAAGCCAACTGATATTTATTACGTGAAGATATACATAGATCATCCTTAATTATACTCTTCACATATTCTTTGTTTATTCCCCTTTTTATTTATTTAAATTATGATATTGGAAAACTAATGATAAGAAACTTGCTAGGGGAACTACACACAAGCTTCTCTTATCAAGCTCATCTATCCCTCCAACGTGTTTATCCTGCACATTAACATATATAGATATATATAGACAGTCAGAAGCCATATTAGCTTGGTGTGTGCGTGGGTTTATATTAATTGTATCAGAAACTAAGTGATCGAACTGGACTTACATGTCATATGAAACCACGAGTCCTCGAACTACGACAACGTCGAAAAGCTTGGCATAAGCATCTACAGATATCTCAAAAGTTGTCTTGCAGTTTGAACAGTGATCAACTATTAATGTAACAACAGTAGCGTTCTCTTTACAAAGTCTGTTTGAGGCGTCGCCGATTCTCTCGCACCTCACTATTAACATGTTACCACATGCATCCCCTTCATCCCATAAGGCATCGCCTACTCTAGCCAACAGCGTAGTCTTGAGAGGCTTATCTCCAAAACATTTATTGGCTATTCCAACACAGAGAAACACCATATATATATATATATATATATATATATATATATATTAATTAGAAAATAATTTTAGTGTTTAATAATTTTTTCAAATGCGTAGCTGTGTACTTACGACTGTAAGGTGGGTCGTAGACAGTAGTAGTCCCAATGTCATTCCCCTCGGTGGCAACTGAAGCAACGAATCCCACCAAACACAGAGTTAGCAGCAATACTTTCGTTGCCTTCCCCATGATTTTAATTTAATTTGGTTGCTCTCTCTAAATTGGTGTTCAAGATTGTAATTAGCAATTTAATGTGATTGAAAGCTAAAAACACACCCTCCCCATTTATAAAGAGTCAGCAACGCCATTGGGTAATAAAATAGGGCATAAAGTACCCACTTAGATGATGGAATCACAAAAAACATAGCATATTTACAGTCTCTTGATTAATTGGATACCCACATAGATTTGCATTAATTGGAGTTTCTTGCTTAATCGCACAAATTGCTTAATTAGATAAGCATCCAATAAGGTACATAAAAATAGGACTTAATTAATGTATTCTCTAATAAGAATTTAAAAAAAAAAAAATCGCCTTCAAAATTACATTTTTTCTTTTTTATTCATTGAAAGGTCTAATGGGTCGAAAGAACATTGTGAAATATACAATAGAAATAGTCATTCCATTTACTTACTAAATTGATAAAAATTCTTATGGTAAAAAAATATTTTAAATTTGAAATTTTTTATTTAACACATAAGTGACAAGACCAACTAAAACACACCGATTGACTTGATTACATTTTTCTTTAAAATCATTATATATAACATATAAATAATGGAATCACACAAGGATAGCATATTGAGAGTGCTTTCACCTAACAAGAAAGCACCCATTAGCTAAATTTCCTTTTCATCTATCCATGGAACAAATGTAATGAAACGGTTACAGTATCTCCCTTTGATATTTTGTAATTTTATCCATGGCTCTTAATATTTGACAGTTTGCTTCTTTTAGGTTAACCTTTTACTTACACATCTTGAATGTTCCTTGTATACCCGTCAGGAATTTTTTAACAATTTTCAAGAAAATATCTATCTTTCGTTTGTGGAGACATGATGGAAGTAGATAGTATCATTATACATATCTATAGTGCCTTCCATAATGGCATGGAATCTATCCATTAATGAAATTCATAGTTCCATCCGAATAAGTTTGGATCTTTTAGGGCTTCTCTATCTAACTTTTATCCATCATTCATTCATATCACTATATATCTGTATAATCAAACATGATTAAGATACTTGTTTATTGAATTAATTTTTATAAAATATCAAATACGCCCTTGAATTAAAGGTTGTTTATTGGATTTTTTTTTTTTAATAAAAGACAACGAATACTCTCGAATTAAAGTCATGAATTTACTTTATTGATTTTGTCATAATATTACACTCACTTGGTGAATATTACATCTTTTTGAAAATTTATTAGGAATAGAATTAAGATTGAAAAATAATTTTTATTTTGTCATAATTCATCATTGTTCGCAAATATTAAAATTAACCATATCATTATCTTAAGGAAAATCCTTATTTAATAAAATAATTAATTGTATAAATTAATTTACAGTAAATTTATTAATAAGAGTAGTTTAATCTTTTTACAAATTCGCTATTAAACATAGCATTAAAATTATATATAAAACTTTGGTTTTCAGCCAAATGCATAGATTCCTTAAAGTTTACGCAATTGGTTTTGTATAATATGAGTTTCAATATTCATTGACATAAATTCATGCAAGTCGTCCCTTTGAACCCATATTATTTGCTAAGTTTATATATTAAGTCTCGTTTTACACTCTTAGAATTATTTAAATTTTTTTTTTGCAGTTATATCTTGAAACATCAAGCATTCTCTAAGGCAAATTGAATATTTTCACCACCCAAATAATTTTTTTCCTCCGACCATTTTTTGGGTATAGCATTATGAAACGGAAACTAAAAGTAACGTGGCATGATATTCAGAATTCCATTGCAAGAGTTGGAATCATGAAGTCCATATCGGTATGAAGTGAGACAAAAAAAAACCTATTTAACATTTGATAAATATAGGTCTATACATATATAAGTATCGAACAAACTGTTTTGATATCCATATTAGTAAGATTAATTAATAAGCCGTTGATGTTTTTTTTTTTTAAATAATTAGTATTCTTTGAGTATGAGATTAGTCTTATTGAGTTTCTTGTTTTAACAACTATAGTATCATGGAATAATGCAATTTAAAATTCAAAGATAAGAAAGAGGGAGATGAGAGTTGATTTATCTTTCACTCAAGATAAACTGTAAACAAAATCATATGATATTACATGAAGATATGTATAGATGGATGCTACATTACTGAACATCATCCTTACACTCTTCACAAATTCTTTATTTATTTTTTCCCTTTTTATTTATTTATATTTTTATGTCGGAGATAATAGGAAACTTGCTTGGGGAACTACCCACAAGCTTCCCTGTTAATGCCATTTATGACTTTCCTTACACCCTGCATATTAAACAAAGATAATCACAATCCATCCATAATTTAATTACTTGATTATATTATATATATGTAAAACCAAGTGAAGTGGAGTTACAAGCTATATCCAACTTGGATTGATGGAGCATCAGGATCAGCAATCTTGGCATAAGCATCATGAGAAATCTGAAAAGTTGTCTTGCAGTCTGGGCAGTAATCAGCTACTCTTACATCGACAGAGGTATGCCTTTGCAAGGTTTGCTTGCGTCGGAGGAACTAATGCACCTCACTCTCAAAGTCTTTGTACATTTATCCCCACCATCCCATAAGGCTTCACTTACTCTAGCCAACAGCGTAAGTGAATCACTTCCGTAACGCTGGGTGGCTATTCCAAAACAGAGGAACACCATCATATTTAATTACAGCATAGTTTTAGTATCTAATAATTTTTCCATATACATATATAGATCTATATATACTTACGATAGGAAGGTACATAGGCAGAAGCAGTGGCATTGACATTACCGGAAGCACCCCCCTCGCCGTTGGCACCACCCTCTTCAGCACCATTGTCATCGTTCACTCGAATGGCAAATGCAACTGAGGCAAGGTATCCCACCATGCACAACATAAGCAATACTTTCATTGCCTTTCCCCATGATTTTAGTTTTGGTTGCTCTCTATGATTAAATTGGCACTTAAATGTGATTGAAAGCTAAACACATTATCTCCCTATTTATAGAGATTCAGCAACGCCATAAATATGCATGGGGTAATAAGATAGGGCTTAAAGCACCCACAAAATTAAATAATCATTACAATGTAGAAGATGGGATCACACAAATATTGCATGCTGGTAGTCTTTGATTTGTTGTAATTTGTAAATGATCAACAATGACATCAATTTGCATAATAAAAAAAAAATTGTACAAATCATTAAAATTTATAAATTATGAAATTTATTTACATCATTAAAGTTATATAAATTGTTACTTAAGCTATTAATTCTCTAACGTTATATTAATCAATTACATTTAAGACAGTTTAATTCAATCATAAATTAATTTATTTTCAAATAAATATAAAAACAAACAATCAAGCCATACACATATCATTAATTTGGAATCTTACGTGGCAACACCAACAAATTCTACCTGCTATATATATATATATATATATATATATATATATATATATTGATTTGATAATTGATAACTGCAAACCGTGTTAAATAATTTTAAAGAAAGAGACAAAAATAAAGTTTGAGTAAGAACTACTAACCTCTTTAGTGGAAATAGTTAAAATTTAGAAAATTCTGAACTTTTAAGAAAAAAACGAATAATTTATTTAAAAGCAGGAACCAATACACATTTGCCAAAGATATAGAAGAATATAGTGATACAACTTATATGTATAATATTTCTAAGAAAGCTAAAGTTTTTCTCGAGAGTAAACAATTTAAAATTTAAAAAAAAAACAGCACCATTTAAAAAAAAAAAAACTAACTAATACATTAATACATGAATAATCAAATCAAACCAAACAAAAAACACTAATTCAAAATAAATCCAAACCAAATCAATACATTAATACATTAAAAAATCAAATCAAATTATGCAAAGTAGAAGCCTAACTGGAAAAATATACCACATGCCAAATTAAAATGTCAAGTCGATATGCCACATGTCAACTTTCTAAAGAAACAACGCTTGCTCATATATATATATATATATATATGTATTGATTTGAATAAATTTATAACGTTTTTTCTTCCTAAATTACACGTTCAAGCATGTGCAAGTAGAAGCACCATGAGACATCCTACCGAGTCGAGTCTTAGCATAGAGTTGAGTAGTCGAGTTGAGTCGAGTTGAACCAAACCCGGTTGGGGTAGAATGAGATTATAAGTGGACTTATTTGAGTGAGAGAAAAAGATAAAGCATGTGGGTGAGGATTGATTTGTATTAAAAGATTGAGCTTCGGTCTTTAGTAGTAACCTGTTAACAATTGAAGTACCATTTAGGAAGTTTTCCATAAAATCCTTTGATTTTTGATGGCCTACCCGTAATACACATTTTCACTTTCCCATTTTCATGTTTATCTTCATCTTCTTCCTTTCCTCTTCCACCTTCTTTTCAATTTTCATGGTAGTTAAGCCTTAACTTCAATTTTTCTTCTATCCAAGTAAGTAAACCTTCTTGAAGTTCATAATTGAATCATTTGGTGCTATTATTTTAGAATTCATAAGAATTCTTATTTATAGGTGAAGGGAGTTCTAAGAGTGTAGAGAAAAGAAGCTAAAGAGGAGCTCAAGCTTTTGGAGTAAAGGTTTGATATCTCTTGTTATTTCCATTTTCTTTGTATGAGATTTGTGTGGTGTGTTGCTATTGAGACAATCTTGCTTTATGTTGAGTGGGAGGACTGGTAATGGTGAGAAAACAGGGGAAAACAGGGGAAGTATTGAATAAATGAAGTAAAGAGTGAGTTATGTTGAAACAGGTTTTGCTGGAAATTTTACGAGTAACTTCATCTTGATTTTGACCCCATTTATTGATGGAATTAGGAAGTGTCATAGAAGAGTTATTTGTTCCTCTATGTGTTAGCTTTACATGGGTTTTTGAATCATCCAAATTAGAGTTGTATATTGAGAGATATGACCAAAAGAGTACAGACAGTGCAGGCTGGAAGCGCGCGCGCGAATTGCATGATGAGTTCGCGTTGCCTTCTCGCGCTCGCGACTTTCACCTGAAACTCTCTGACTCTCATTTGGCACATCTCGCGCTCGCGACTTTCAAGTACGTGCTCGCGACTTGTGCTCGCAAACTCTCTGACTCTCATTTGGCACATCTCGCGCTCGCGACTGTGAAGTGCACGCTCGCGTACTTGGCCCTTGGCCTGTAAGCGCTCGCGACCTTCATCGCGCGCTCGCGAGTTTGGCCTGGGAACTCACTGTCTCTCATTTGGCACTTCTCGCGCTCGCAACTTTCAAGTACGCGGTCGCGACTTGTGCCCGATAACTCACTGTCTCTCATCTAGTGCATTACGCGCTCGCGACCTTGCAAGGCGCGCTCGCGACTTGTGTTTTCATGCATTTTTGGACTTCTTTTTCAATGCAATTGTATTCCTTTGCTTCACTTATATGCCTCCAATCATTTTAACATCAAATACAACATTAGAACATGTATCAAAACAACATGCAAGCATGCAAATGATGTGAAATCAAATATACATTATGAATTATGAAGTTATGAATTATTCATGTGATGTTGTGTTATATTATTGACATACCAACATTATGCTCCATTGAGGTTAGGTAGAAACCATGTAGATAAGGCTATGTCGCGACATAGGATAGCAGATCTGCACCTCATACAGTTGGATACTCCGGCTACAGGCCGTTGAGTGGATATGATTATATGGGCCATAGCAGCCAAGCATACAGTATTCATCCAGTTTCATACAGTTTTTCTTATCACTTCGGTTTCACTATAACCTTATGGAGCCATACAGATATCTTGACATAACATTTCATCAATTATACAGTATTATAAACAGTACAAAGGATAATCAAGGTATCATGAAAGTATCATGATGTGTGTGCTTATATGTGCCATATGTGTTTACATGGTTCTTTCTACACATGTATGTGTTTCTTTGTTTCTTTATCTGTTGAGATATCCACTGAGCTTTATTTGCTCAGCGAGTTACCTGTTTAACTCGCAGGTTTTGAGATTGGACAGTAGAGAGTCAGCTTACAACTGCTGCAGTTCATCTGTAGAAGACTCAGTCTTCAGGGTAGCTACTCATACGGATGTGTATTTTTGTTTATCCTTTCTATGGCATGTACAGGGCACACAGTTGGGCCCATTTCATTTTGTAAACTAGTATCATGTTTTGTAAATATAAAGTACATTATTTTTGTATACAGTATCAGCATGCTATTATATTCAATATACATTATGATTTCAGCATGTCAGACCATACAGTCAACCAGTTTGTAGCACCTCGGTCCGGTTCATTCGGGTTTACGGGTGGACCGGGAAGGGGTGTTACACACCACGGATCAGATCAGACAAATTACCAATTAAGGGCTTCTATTATCATGAAAATAGCAATTGGTTACACTTGATTAATTCATAAAATTTGATAATTCATTCTATATGGAACAATTTTCTTCTCTAATAATAAAAAATAATTGATAATTTGCAAAAAGATAATTATTTCTTGTGTTATATAATATGAATTTTAATCTATGTAGCACGAAGATATGAAAACCCGAAACCAGGTATGAAAAATAAATTTAAATTCAAACTTACATGGTGGAAATTGTCTTTTATTAAAAAACATTTTTATAAACATGAATACGACCGGGTGTCTCAATGAAAATGGTAAGAATTAATAATTTGCAAACGTGATTATTTGTCATTATACATTGTTTATATCTAATAGTGAAATAATTAAAAAATGTGTTTACAATAGCTTTGTTAATAATTAGAAAATAGAAATTAAAAAATAAAAAATAATGGTTAAACCAATTGAGTGTTAATATAAAAATACCTTATTACTTTCCTTCCTTATTTTTTTCCTTTTTTATTTTTTTTCCTCTCTTGTCCTTATAAAGTATAAGGAATGTTTGTTGGAGCCCCTTAGTGCTTGGAATCTAAGCTTGATTTTCATTGTTTGACAACAATTTAAAGCTTGATTCTATTTAGATTAGTTACTTGAAATCTAAGAAATGTTATAAATTAAAAATTGTGTCCTCTTGGTTAAATTTAAATATTAATCACTTCATTTTAATTATATTTCCTCGATCTGGATTTTATTTTCTTATTATTAACTTGTATATTGTGCGAAAGCAAAAGAACTGAAGGAAAAATAAATAAAAATTTTTAACTTTTATTAACTCAAGCTTTAAAATTTTTTAAACTTTTATTTGACTTCTTAACTTTGAAACTTTTTTAAAAATTATTGGCAAAAAAAATGAAAATAAATAAATAAAATTTCAGTATAAAAAATATGAAACTCCAAAGTCATAATATCTAGTAATTAAAAGAGTTTTTATTATTGGGCACTTATATTGAAGACAGAGAAATATGATGATAAGAAAACGACAATTCAGTGGCTGATGGGAGAGATATGTGTCCATGTATGGAAACTGAATTATGGATAAACTGAAAAGCAGAGAAGACATTTAGGATTTGGAATTAGGTTTTCTCGGTTGAAAGGGATTTTTTGACGAAAGCACCTGGTTTTAAAATTCTGTGTGCCAATATCATATCAACTGTGCTTTCTTTAAAATATTAGACCATAATTTCAGACAAATTTTTAAATTGTTTTTGTAAAATATCAAACAATTTCCATTAGGTATGAAGTTTATATAATAAAATACCAATTATTTTAATTGTCCATTCATATATTTTGCGTATAAATTAATTAGAGCTTTGTTAAAATGGTATAAATTGTGTCTGACACGATCTATAAACATTTACGATTACACTTTTAGTGTAACATTGGTAATATCTAAATTGCTAAAAAGTTTTATAATGGTGTTACAGTCTTTTCATTTATATTGGGTCAAGTTAATTAATATTTTGTTCATAAAAAATTTTATTCATATGTGAAATTGAGAATTAAATTTTTTTTCTAATTATTTTATATAAAATAAACTGTGATGTATTAATTTTAACTTGCTGATATGATCTCGTAAAATTATAAAATGTATATACGTGAATATAAAATATATGAGTAGTTTTTAATTTAAAAACCTTTAGAGTCAATTTTATTATATATATTGGGTAATTTAGAGTCAATTTTATTATATATATTGGTATTAACTATAGATATCTCTAGTCCACTGAACTATGATTAAATCATGTTTGCTTTGAATCAGTCTACTAAAAGGTAAAGGCTTACAGCGAATATTTGATCTATAAAAATTGAACTCTCGGTTCCATTTAAGGGAGAAAATGGAACTTATTATATACTCATTTCAATTTTTTGATAATCTTATTATATACTCAAATTATCAATGTTTAAGGTTTTTCTTATTCTATTTTAAGTGTTATTAAGACTTAATAAAAAATTTATTGCAATACTTTTTATCGTTATTTATTGCAACGCATCAATATTAAAGTAAAAATGTAAAAATTTGAGAAGGTAAAAGGGGATTGAGGTAATTTAAAATGAAAATTTATAAAATTGAAATAAATTAATATTTTTTTGTAAATATGAAAAGCTTAGAGTTGAGCTTGAGGGAGGGAATAAGTTGATAATGTTGATTGATTATATATATAGAGAGAGAAAGATAATGTTTGGTATTATTTAATTGTTTAGTTGAATTAAATAGTATCATTTTGTTATCACATTGACTTAAAAATTTAGCAATTTTATCCGATTTATAAAATTAACTTGACATTATATATGAATTACTAGTAATTTATGGATTGATTCTATTTAAAAAATTAATTTTGCAGGTGATTGTTTTAAAATTAGTGAAAAAATATTTATAAAATGCACAGCGGTGATCATAATTTAAATGAAATTAACCTATACGAGTACATGTAATATTATTAAAAATGTGATAGCTTCTGTTTTTATAAATTATAACATAACTCATTTTAATTCTAATGTTTGAAAAAGACAATAAAATAAAATATCTTACATAAAAAAAAAAAAAAAACTGGTGCTCGAAAGTGTTTTGATGCAAGTTTTTACTGAAACTTCAAAAAAAATTACAAAAACAAGTTACTGAGTAGAGAAATTTTAATTTATTCTTAGACTGTAACCATTTTTAGCGGTAAAATCTCGTGTAAAAGTTTAGCACGTGCATAAAATTACTTGCAGTCAAAAAGCCGTTAAAGAGAAAACCTCGTATTTATCAATAGATTTGAGGATAAAACCGTAATTCCTGAACACGTCACAGACGGTCCGCAATCCTCGCCCCAGTGAGCCATTAAAAGGGAAGCTAATAGACATCTGAGTCGCTCTCTGTCTATTTATATGTAAATTAAAAAGAAAAAAGAAAAAAGAAAAATCCTCTTCTTTTTGCAAAACCTCGGTGAATATGCCTACTCTGCACGACCACCGCCACCACCACGGCGGTTCTCTGCCTCAACCACCACTTCCGAAACCAAACCCGAAAGTCCTATCTATGATTCTTAAATCAACAATAATGATCGCTATTACCACCCTTTTCTTCCTCTTCCTAGGCGTCGCGGCTATTCTCCTCCTACTCGCGACCGCCGCCCTCCACCGACACTCCGGCCCTTCCAATTCCACCAATGGACTGTCTTTCAAGGACCTGAAAAAGCTTCCTCAATTCAAAATTTCAAAGAAATCGAAGCCGGAAGCGGAAGCCGATTGCGTTGTCTGTTTAGATGGGATAAAGCAAGGTCAGTGGTGCAGGAAGCTTATCGGGTGCGGTCACGTTTTCCATAGGAAGTGTGTAGATGCATGGCTCGTTAAGGTCTCTGCTTGCCCTATCTGTAGGACAAGAGTCCATTTGGGTTCAGAGACTCTGGTGGAGGATAGGCCACTCTGGGGCTTTGGCTGGACTAATGATCCAAGGGTTTGGTAGATAATCGTGTAAGTTTTTTTTTTTTTTTTTTAATTTCCTTTCAATATTAACTTCTGAAATTTAACTTCTTTTTTTTTTAATTTGTAACATATTTAACTTATAATTTGGAATTGCCAAGTTGGTTTTGGTTTTTTAATTTTTGTTCATTGATTATGAAACCAGAAACTTATTTTAATAATCATACAAGGTTGAGGCCAATTATTTAGTTATTTTGGTTTTTTAATTGTTTGGAATATTTAGGATTTTGAATATTTTTTAATGAGAAAACCTTGAAATTTGTTAGGTAGAGACAACATTGAAGTCTCAATGAGCCATAATTGACAGAAGAAAGATGTTATTTAATTCTGCATATTGATGATCAAAGTTCAGGTTCTGCCAAATATCTGAATTGACTATCAAAATTGCAGAGGATTGGTTTAAATCCATTAACTAAATAGTAAATAATTATCTATGAATAATTATGTTATCCAACCAAATTGTGTTTATAAGGCAATTGAAAAATCAATTATCATATTGTTTGTTATTATCAATAACAATTGCGTTTAATGTGATTTCTTTAGCCTTTCTGGGATTTTTTTTTTCAAAGAAGGAAAATAAGTATTGAAAATATATGGAAATGTATTTTTTCTTATTTGGAAAAGGAAGAAAATATTTTAATATATAGAAAATATTTTTTCTTTTAGCTTGTAGTCCATAGTCCCTACCACTCAAGTTTTCGTTTTTACCCTCGAGTTCCAATATGGAGCAACAATGCAAAACCTTTATAAATCTCTCCCTTGTTGCGTCAGACATCACCAAAAGTTTTTCTACTAATAATAATTGACTTCCATTGGATATAAAAAAATATATATATATTTCGAAAAGATCTTTATTAGTTCACCAATTCCACAATCCTAATTCAACAAATATCGCATTTAGTGGATAATTACCTGAAATTAGCTGCCTGCCCAATTCCCAGCAGAAGCTGCTACAATTCATTTATTATAACAATGATGTTAGTCTTGTTCTGTCTATTCTGACGTTATGGTAAGTAAGAGTAGGAGATAGAAATTGTGTGATCTTCACTTGGACAGTTTAAAAGCAAGTTTAATTTCAATGTTGTTACTTGCTCTTAATGAATCTAGACTTTGGACTTAAAATTATAAGTTGGGTAGGTTTGGTTTGAAGTGTGACAATTCTAGGAACAGCTACAACAAATTCAGAAAGTGACTTGCTTTTTCTTATGTAAAATTGTTTGCATTTTGAAACATTTACTTGTAATTTTAAACTTGCAATTTTATTTTGTCTATCTAGCACATAATTTGTCAATGAGCTCAGTCTTGCTCTTATAAGAAGAGCCACCTACCTCCATTGCGTCCCTGGCTGCTTTCTCCAACTTTTGAGCCTTTTACCTTGTTTTTTGCCCCCTCTCTCCTCCCATCAATTCTCTTGCTCCATCACATACACCCTTTATTTCTATCGACATTGTTGCCCATCCTGACGGCCTGCCCATTTCAACTCTCAATCCTGCCTCTATTTCCTCCACCACCTGCTTTGCATTTAATGGTTGCTCGGCGTTCATGGGCAACGCCAACAGTGGAACTCCCATTGATAGGCTCTCCAGAACCGAATTCCAACCACAATAGCTCAGAAACCCACCAATAGCAGTGAGCTAATATCTGTCTTTGCTCCACCCATTCTCTAACTATTAACCCCCTTCCTTTTGCCCTGTCCTCTAACCCGTCCGGCGGAGACCATATTCTCGACCTAATCACCCATAAGAAACGGTGACCAGACATCTCCAATCCTGTACCAATCTCATCAAAATCTCGTCAGATAAATGTGCTTGTGAACCAAATGATACATATATAGCTGATGCTGGCCCAGAGGCATAAACATCAAGCCAATTTATGCAATTGGCAGATAATGGACTTATATTTTGTTTATCAATAGTCTCTTTATTGTATAAAATGGCAGGTCCTACGCACCATGCTTTAGCTCCATTTTTATAAAAGCTCTCAAAAAATGACTCTGTGTTTGCCTTCCAATTCCTCAAAACTGTTAAGAACTATCCCCCAGCTTTCAATATCAGCCTCTCCTGACTCGGCCGTGAATTTTGCAAAAGGCGAATCATCTTCCAGGAACCTAAAGTTCTCTGGCAAGTCCAATTTGGTCAATAAGAATTTGAGTTGTGCTTCTGACAAGCAAAATAGGCTTACTCCCAGAATCTATGCTTCGGTGTAGCTTATGCTTCCACACTGATTTTGCTATGGCCATAGATAGTGCACCGATTCCATGGAAGACAAGCCTAGGAATATTAAACTCGCGACAAGTTTCTACTGTCCATCCTAAGAAGAAGTCTGAGATTACACAAATGGGGCAACATTTATTTTCCAGCATTCCTGAAGAACATTATAAAACGGCTTTTGGAGTTTCTTTGTTGCGTTCACGAAGGGGACAAGGAACTCAACAGAAGGGAGTTGAGCAGTGTTCTGGCAATTCTCCGGAAGGCCATTGATGGGAGGGAATGGGATTTCTATAAGATGGATTTGTGGGTAGTTACAACTATGGGGGAAAATAAAGGAAGCATTCAATGGAGTGGTGATGATAGTGATTTTGATTCCAAGTCGCGAAAATACCTTGGAAATGTCTAGGATTGGAAGAATATGGCCTAATGACATGAATGGGAAGACAACTATATGGGGTCTTGCTGCTTTCGTTTCTGAGGAAGCCATTTATGTGCTTCTTGAGAATGCAGGAGACATTTTATAGGTGATTGTGTATCTGAGAATTCAAGGGAGTGAAATTGATCGATATTAGTGGATGTTATTGGCAGGGACAAGCAACTATTCAAATTTTCTTTGCAACTCTTCTCTTAGGATACGGTTGTGTCGAGACAAATATTTGGCAGCATTCTGTGGGCATTATTGTAACTTGATATCGATTTATTGCTTGTTTCTTTTTGGAATTCCTCAAGAGGAAAGTAGTTTTAGGAATTAAAACTAAATGAATTTCTTTTATAAATCATCTGTTATAACAATTTCATGTATTTTTATCATATAAAATAAATATTGATGTTAAATAGATAAAGGTTTTGAATTTTTTTTTTTAAATTAAATAGATTTAAGTGATTAGTGAAATGTAAAGACTATATCCTTTAAATGTTTAACACAATATATCAACGTGATATTTATCAATTGATAGTTGGCATTAAAGATTGAAGCATCAGAAATGTAACATTAATTGTTAATCTTTAGATATTTAAGACGAGACCAATCCATGAGTCAGTGTATTCATTCTATTCGTTGAATAAGCTTAGAACAATCTTTTTTGAGCCCAAGTCTTGTTAGGATTTGACCCGCAATTAGGGTTCGAGCGTTACATCAATTCAGTGAATTTGAGTAAAATTTTAATCAAAATAAATTTATTAATTTTTTTATGTAATCGAATTAATTTTTTAATCGAATTGTTTTGGCCGAATTAATTTTAAATATTAACCAAACCGAAGTTAAAGAAAATAAAAACTCAATAAACCGACTTTAACAAAAAAAAATCAAAATTTTAATCACTTATTAATCAAAATAAAAACCGAAATATTTTTAATTTTAAATTTTATTATCTACTTAATCAAAACAAGTCAGTTAATTTAATTAATTCAGTTAAATAACCTTTTAATCGAATTTTTAACTGTAAAAATTTAATATTTTTAACTGAACATTTATTAACAGCTACAATATTCACCTCTACCGGACCAAGCTCAATTTGACTTGAATCAGATCTGGATCTACATTATCCATTTAAACTGTCAAAGTCTGTTGGTAAGTATGGGCTCAATTGAGGTCTAAATAAAAACATTTTTAAAATTTTTATTCGGCATAATTGAAAAAATCTTTAGTCCAATCAAGTCCGGCCCCAGACTTTGAAGAGTTCTATTTCTCCCGTTGAATTTACTAATAGTGTTCTAAACTGATCATCCAAATATAAGTTAAGTTTGGACTTAAAACTACAATCAAATCTTTTCCCCTAAAATGGAAATGACAACATATATTACCTAAATGTCACGAATTTAACAATATCATAATTTCATTGCCTCTTTCATGCATGCCCAACGAAACGGTCCATAAATAGGCTTCTTTATATAGTAACGTACGACAACCTAAAAGACAAGTATCGATGTTCACCAAGTATAAATAATGTACTACTAATTAGCTCAATCCCTAACATCCGACAAGGCGTTTAGCTGTTTATCCTATTTCCTAGACGGCCTCTGTTGAGACTTTTTCTTTAAATCTTGGGGTCATTTCAGTAAATTCCAAACATCAAATTTCTCCTCATAGCAACAATCGAAAGCTGAGAACGCTTCGATCTCTCAACTTCGTCTTCTCCAACGCAAAATGTCTGAACGAGTCTCAAGTTCTTTCGATCAAATTAACTCTTGCTGTCTGAAAACCTTAATAGATTCCCTCAAAATTATCCAGAGAAACAAACATATTTACTTTTCCATTTTTGCCTTCCTCTCCCTCCCACTTTCTCTACTTCATTTCTCTCTCACCCTTTCCTCTTACCCGATCAAATCCCAAATTCTCCATCTCGAATATCTCGCGACCCGAACCCCGACCCGATTCGAAGCTCGCCAGGTGTGGAGGGAGTCACGCGAAGTTGCCATCAATCTCCTCCACCTCAAACTCCTCTACTTCTTACCCTGTTATCTTTTCTCTCTCATCGCCGCCATTACCGTCGTTGTCTCCACCGAATCCGTCTATAATAAAGGACCCACGAGTATAAAACTTGCTTTCGCCGCCATTAAGCCCATTTGGACCAGACCGGTGGTTACTTCAATTTGTATCTACGCTATTCAGATCTTGTACTCTGCTGTACCATACACTCTAGCAGCTGTGATTGGAAGCTCCAGTTCAAGGCTTAGATTTGTGATATGGGTTATCGGCTTGGGTGCTGAATTGTATATAATAGCGGTTTCGGAGATAGGACTGGTGGTTTCGATCGTGGAGAGGAGATTCGGATGGGATGCGATTCGCGTCGGGTCGGATTTAATGGAAGGGAGGAGGATATTCGGGTGGGTATTATGTGGTTTAATGGCAGTGTTGACTGGCGGAATTGGGCGAAGAATGGAGGGCTTGATGGTGCTGGAAAGTGAATATTTGGCGGAGGAGCCGAAATGGACGGTTAAAGAAGGATGGGAGAAGGCGGCCGCGGTGCTGGTCGTTCTCTATGGGGTGGTTGTGGTCTGGGGTTTTGTCGTCACTACCGTTTTTTATTGCGAGTGTAGGCAACGGCATGTCGTAAGAGAGGAGGAGCAACAACTAGAGAGTATTGATTGTTGAAATTCTTTTCTTAAAATTTTATGTTGTTGTAATAGCAAAAGGTCAAAATCGGTGGAAGTCAAATTTCCAATAGTAAAGGAAGTTTCATTGGTTGTATGTTTGTATGGAAAATTTTATTTATACAAATATTTTTTGAACAATAAGATGCACCCTATTAAATTTGTACAATGCTCTTCTTGTGTGATCCCATGTAATACAAACAATATTCTCTTTAAAGTTTTTATACTGTCATTAAAATTAATTATCTTAATGATAATAAAATATTTATTAATTTAATTAAATTATTTTTTTATATGTAAACCAACAGTACCCGGACACATTATTGGGGACCATCTAATCCGGCTCTGATCATAGTGAGAATTAATACTCTTGGCCTCTTTCTGCAGGGGCGTACTCTTGGCTTCTTTCTGCAGGGGCGTTTAGTGAGGATCGAACTCGAGAGCTCTTTCTACATCTCCAGTCTGAATTGCCAACTGAATTACAATTCGTAAGTAAATTACTTTCTTATTTCATATAATTACTTTCTTATTTCATATAATTACTTCAATGTCAATATTTTTTTTATTAATCTGCGACTAAAATTGAAAGAGAAAAAAAAGGATGTGTTAAGATAAATTATAAAAAATTATTACAATAATTAATGCGTTTAGTAAGATAAAGGTAAAATTTGAGAAATATTAATTAATACTCTTTAATCTTCTGAAAGCGAAATATAATTCTAACTCTTAAAAATTAGGAGCAGATGAAGGGAGTAATTTCTTAATTAATATTTGATGTAATGTATTTTCACACATAGTAGCTAATATTCGCATTTTTAGATTCTCGAACCTCACCTTACAGGCCTTGTAGTAGGTAAAAATTCGATCTGTATATTTTCACATCCAACCAATTGATTATTAAATATATTAAAAATTGTTTGGTTTAATTGCTGATAACTAATAGTTGTTAGCTTATAAATTTTAATTTTTCTATAAAATTTTAGTAAGGATTGTTGTTAAAGTATAAAATAATCATTAAGGCTATAAATTATTTCATAGTTATTATGTATCATATATTTTTAAAGTAAGTATATTATTTTCTATTTTAGTTTGTTGTATAGATAAAATTTTAATTAAATTTTTAAATAATCATAAATAAAATGATTGTATAAATATATTAATTTGGTTATTACTTTTATAAGTTTAATATAATACAAATATAATATAAATACAGATTAATTAGCAATAAATAATAAAAGCTCCACGCTGATAAATTATTTATCAAACACCCCTAGTCTACTATTACCTTTAGGGTATGAGATGGGTTCTTCTGCAATGGCAATAATTCAAGCTGATTTTTTAAATTATTATATTTTAATCCTATTAAATTATGATATTAAGAGTCCATTCAAGGAGAGTCCGGCCCAATAGGTAGAGAAACCCATTGGGGCTGGGGGGTGATAACTTATACCTAAGATTTTCGCTTATAGAGTCTGAGATGGTCGATCTTTTTAATTAATAGAAAATTAATATTTATAATATATTTTAGAATATTTAATCAAAATCAGATAAACTGTTAGATATTCAAAGCATAGGAACATCCATTGTACTAAAAAAAGGATGATTGTCTAAATTAGGATAACCATGCCAATGTATCAACCTTAAATATAATAGCATGGTTGTTGTAACCAAAAAGAGCCTTCATTTTACAAGAAAGATGAAAATTCCTATACCATACAAAAGAATTTGTTAAACAGAAAATGTTTTGGTAACCCTAAATTATTGGAAAAAGACTCTAAATATAAGAATTTTTGGAGTTTGTTATTCTGTCTGAAACTATATAAATAATCATCTCCTAAAATGAAATAAAACATCTTGTAGTTGTTTTTAGAAATAAAACCTTGTAGCGGCTATTGGAGATAATTATCACGTGATAGTTTTCTCGTGATAATTGTCTCTGATAGTTGCATTTCTGCAAGGTGAATAATCAATTTTCTAGTAATTCAAGCAACCACCAATGGAGAAATTTGAAATGGAGAAGCAAGAAGATGACAAGGTATTGGGTTAAATTAAAATTTTTGTTTCATAGTTAAAAGGTTTTCATTTCGAGTTTATTTATATTGGTTATTTGTAATAAATTTAAGAGAATTATTTAAATATCGTATAACTCATTATATTATTTTACAGGATGAGAAACTATTGAGCCCATTAGTAAGCAACGGTACTCGTGACATTCACGGGAAAGTAGCAGATAAACGAAAAACTGGAAGATGGAAAGCAGCTTCATTCATCATTGGTCAATTCTTGACCAAACTCCATATTTTATAATGCTTTTTTTTTTTTTTTTTTCATAATCTTATGCTTTTGTTTCAATTACAGTGAGTCAGGTTGCAGAAAATGTAGCTTATATTGCAATAGCAGTGAACCTTATTACGTACCTCATAACCCAAATGAAACTATCACTTCCAACCTCTGTTGCTTTAATGTCTACTTGGGCTGGACTCGGCAATATGTTAACTGTAGTTGGAGCAGTTCTAGGAGATGGTTATTTGGGTCGATTTCAGACTGTTCTTCTCGCCTCTTGCTGCTATATGCTGGTAATGCTACGATAAAGTTAGATTTAATAGCACTAAATTAATACTATTTGATCATAGTTGTAGTTAAAATCCATGTTCATTGATTTTTTTTTTTTCAGGGACTCTTGGTATTGACACTTTCGGCTTCCATAGATAGCCTCCGACCACCGCCATGCAAAATAGAACCATGCCAAACAGCAAGTGTTGGTCAAATTTTATTCCTTTGTGCTGGATTAGGGCTTCTGGATCTAGGTACCGGTGGTCTGAAGCCATGCATCCCATCATTTGGAGGCGACCAGTTCGATGAGGCAGACGAGAAAGAGAAGGTGCAGAAATCTTCATTTTTTGATTGGGTGTATTTTTCCCTTAATATGGGTGCACTCTTTAGCGTGACGGTAGTTGTTTATGTACTAGAGAAAAAGGGATGGAGTTGGAGTTTTGGCTTGCTTACTGCCGCTACGTTTTTGTCTATAATTATTTTAGTTGTTGGTCTACCTTTTTACCGTTTCCAAAGAACTACAGGAAGTGCTTTCACAAGGTTTCTTCAAGTTATTGTAGCTTCTTTAAGGAATCATATGAAAGGAGCTCACGTTGGGGATGGAACTCAACTTTATGAGCTGAAAACACCTGAATCTGACATTAAGGATGCTCCAAAACTCCCTCACACCCAACATTTGAGGTGAGTATAATGACAGAGAAACTCGTTCTTATATAAATTTGAGCTTATATAAACCTGTTAAAATCAAAAATTCACGTTCTTTGTGTAGATTCTTGGACAAGGCAGCCGTCAGGATTGACCCTGAAGCCGACACAAACAGTCGTTGGAGACTTTGCACAGTAACTCAAGTAGAAGAGCTTAAGTGTCTTATTAGAATTTTCCCGATGTGGATAATTGGGGTTTTAGGTTCTGTGTCCTATACTCAGTTTACAACATTTTTCATCGGTCAAGCCAAAGTAATGGACAGACAGATTACCTCTAACTTTGCAATCCCAGCAGCCTCCACTCCCATTATTTTTGCCGTTAATGCCATCGTTCTTATACCCCTCTACGACAATGTAATTGTCCCTGCCCTTCGCAAGTACACCGGCAACCCTCATGGGATCACCACATTGCAACGTATAGGTGTTGGCTTTTTTGTTTCAATCCTCGCTTTAGCCTCTGCTGCTATAGTGGAAAGACAAAGACGCGATACTGTCAACTCTACCCATACAAATATGAGTGTGCTTTGGTTGCTCCCGCAATTCATTTTACTAGGCACAGCAGAAATGCTGGCTTTTGTGGCTCAAATGGAGTTTTTCTATAGTGAAGCAACTGTTGGAACAAGAAGTATTAGCAGTGCAGTATTTCAAACTCAACTTGGAACCGCAAATATATTGAACGGTTTGATTGTCAGTATAATTACCAATGCAACCGGAGGAGAACGAAAAGGCTGGTTAAGGAATGATCTTAATCATAGCAAACTTGATTACTACTACTGGATATTGACTGCTCTTAATGGGTTTAGTTTCTTGATTTATATGTGGCATGCTTCTCACTATAAAGGAAGAAGTGGTTCTGTAAATCCCAATAGTGTCAAACCTGTAAATGAGGTAGAAGATACACAATAGTAAAATAAGTGTTATATTACTTTCTCATCTTTGCTAATATTATTATCCATAATTATATTGCAACTATGAATTAAACAATAAATAACATGTGTAAGAAATTTAGTGAATGATCAGAACGTTAGAAATTTCATCAGTAAAATATTATTTATGAAAAAGAGTAACTACAAACTCTAAAATGAAATTAGTCTCATGAAAAACAGCGTGATAGCTATAAATTCTAACAAATTAATACAGGAATACTTGAACTCAAATCACTTGCTTAAGATGACTGAGCCTTTTTCCTTCGGACCAACTCACGTTCGTTAAACTAGATTTAATATTTTAGTATGCTATGAAAAACATCATAACTTATCTTCTTATCCTAAAAATACAGAGAAATTTATTTGCATGTAATAGTCCACGTTGACTATTATCACTTGTAATTGTTCTGGCTTTTTCAACATATGATTACATCTCTTTTTCCTCAAGCAAGTCATTGAATAAGAAGTGAGAAAATTTTCAGGTTGGACCCAAAGCAGGAACCTTCCTGTAATTATATATCATGTGGTCCATACACAAGACTAGTAAAATTAATAAAAATCCATAGAGACTTTTCTCAACCTTGCTAATAAATTACAAGGAAAAGACCAATGCAAAAATAATATACTACAATGAACGCGTAAATAATATAAGTACATGAGCTTTTATGTGCTCGGAGAAGAGAAACTCCAAAAGCCAAAAGCCAATCAAAACATTTCACAATCTAAGTCCGATGGAGTTTTTCTTGTTATTCTCAGGGTTTTTGGGAACACTAAGAGAAACCCCAAAAATCTTCTTCAAAAATGGGAAGTTAATGGCTTCCATTACCTTAACCACTCTTGTTCTTTACTCCCTCATCTATTTGCCCAATATCTTCTCCATTAAACTCTTAACGAGATACCTCCTCAAAAAAGAACAACTTGTTCTTCTCTCAACTCCCGCTAGCCCGGAATTCAACACTATTCTTTTTCATTTGAAACAAGATTTAGGAATTTTCATTGAAGTGCAATGGACTTACCTCATTATAAGCTCAGTTTTTTCCCTGTTCTTATCGACTGTCACAATTTTCGGATCTGCCGTCATCCATGAAGGGAAGGGCTCAATAAGCTTCAAGAACTTGCTATTGAAATCATTAAAATCATGGAAAAGGCCACTCGTTACCTGGTTTTACACAACTCTTTTAGGTTCAGGCTTTTTTTGCCTTTTCTCTTTGATTGTATTGCCTTTGGCGCTAATAGTCCAGACAAGTACATTTTATGTCTTTCTTATACTGCTAGCAATTCCTGCCTCAATTTTATATGTCCACATGAGTGTCGTTTGGACATTAGCTCTTGTTATTTCTGTTCTTGAAGAAATTTGTGGAAATGAAGCAATTGGAAAGGCTGCACAAATTGTTAAGGGTATGAAGATACATGGGTTTCTTCTAAATCTTATCTTCACTGCAATATTTTCCATTTTGGCTGAAGGTATGAGATGGATTGGTATTCCAGAAGCTATGACGAGTTTCAAGTTGATATTTGGGTGTATACTGATTATTTCTATTAGCTGCCTTGTTATGATAGTTCGGTTAGTGGCATATACACTCTTCTACTTTCAATGCAAGAAGACACATGGAGAAGAGGTTGAATTGCAAGTTAATGTAGGATATAGTAAACTGGCCACTAATGCTTCATTACTTATTGGTGAAAATGTTCCTTGATTCATGCAACGGAATTGAATATTGAAAATATTTCGTTTCTAATTGCTTATTTTAGTTGTTGTATTTATTTGATTTTGATTTATTTGTATTTACACCACAATTGCATTTTGTGGGATCCATCAATTAAATGCAGCAAGTTACTTTTCAGAAAATTCCCAGATCAGATAATAGTTTCACGGACTCCCTTGCAAAACGAAGAGTTCACAGATCATCAGATTTCGAAGCTATCCTGTAGGATGTTTTCCCAGCATTTAGTCTTGTTCGTGAATGACAGCAGCCTGTAATCTCTACCTATGTTCTGCAGGTTTTTCTTTAAAAATGCAAGATATAGGTTGGGACTATGGGGTAGAACCTGTCGGTTCTGAGATTAGTTTCCTGCAGTTTTTTGAAGTTTTTCCTGCAATTTCTTAACAATAATAAAATAGATTCTGCTGATAAAAAAAAAAAAAAAAGTGAAAACCAAAGATTTTAATAGTTCAAAACATAATGGCACAAGTTCTTTCTTTTATTATCAGCAAAAATCATATTCTCTTGGTCCATAATTTTGTTCTACTTTTCTTTTTTCATCCCTTCCATATTATTGTCTTGTTTGTAAGTAAATAATATTTGAAGTTTACTATTTTATCCTTATCTAATATGTTTCTTTGTCAACAACTATAATAATCAAACTACTATATTAGCATTAATTAATATTGATATAAACAAAATTAACATATCAATCATTGATATTCCAAAACAAGTATATTTAATCAAATGTTTGATTAATTTTAAGAACAATTTAATATGAATTATTTAATTTTTATAGATACTAACATAAGGATATACTAGGAAAAAAATAAATCAAAAATTATAGTTTAATCATATTAATTAAATTCTCTTAATACATGTGCAAATCAATCCGACACACACAAATTATGAGACCGAGGAACTATTATTATTATTATTATTTTCAAACAAAACTTAATATATCTAAGCACTAGATTATCGACCTACTAGGTTCTTTATTTACAACCAAAATTATTTCAGATATATTAAGTGATACAATGTCTACTCAAAGAGAGTGGAACTAAAATAATCTAGGCAAAAGAAGGAAAAAAAAACACATCTAGCCACATGTCTGATAAGAAGGATTTGTGGCCACAATCAATTGTCTCTGATGTAGTTGAGCAGAAAACGACAGATCTTGCAATTGACATATGAAAGCAACTTGATAAGAGGAGGCCCCTCTTTTCTTGTTGTCGTTCACTCATATATTATCCTAAAAAAAAATAAGTAAAATGAATTAACTTGTAACAATAGCCAACGTTGACTATCATCACTAGTAATAATTCTTTTAATAATTGCAAAGTTGTTCTCAGCTTTCCATTCATGAATTATTTGCTAATTTTTTAATTCATTTTATCTTATTTAATAAGGAGTTGGGAATTTCCAGCTAGCCTGAATCCATATAGTATGAACCTTCCTGTAACATCATATGCTCAATGCTAGTAAAACTAATCAAAATCCCCTAGATTTCAAACTTGCTAATTAATAATACTACAGGAGGAGACCAATTCAATTCAAAAACGACATAGTTCAATGAACGCGTAAACGAGTATAGAAGCTTAATTATATATATTCTTTCCATCACAAAAAGGCAATCAAAATATCAAAACGTTTCAAAATTCAATTCCAATGGAGTTATTTTTACAGTTTCTGGGAACACTAAGAGAAACCCTGAAAATCTTCTTCAAAAATGGGAAGCTAATGGCTTCCATCACCTTAATCGCTCTGGTTCTTAACTCCCTCCTCTATTTGGTCCAATTCTTCTCCATTAAAATTTTGATCGGAGACTCTTTCAAAGAACAAAACCTTGTTCTTGTTTCAACTCCCGGTAGCCCGGAATTCACCAATGTTCTTATTTATTTTATACCGGAATTCACTAATGCTCTTATTCATTCGAAACAAGATTTAGGAACTTTCATCGGAGTGCAATGGACTTACCTAGCTATAAACTCAATATTTTCTTTATTCTTATCAACTCTCACAATTCTTGGATCGGCCGTAATCCATGAAGCAAACGACTCAATAACCTTCAAGAACCTGATACTGAAATCACTAAGATCATGGAAAAGGACTTTTGTTACTCTGTTTTATACAATTGTAGGGTTTTCTAGCATGTTCTTTTTGTTTATATTTCCTCTATCACTAGGTGTCAAAACTACTACTAGTTACACATTTTATGCTATACTTGTTGCAATTCCTTTCTTAATTTCATATCTCCAGATGGGTATAGTTTGGACATTAGCTCTTGTGATTTCTGTTCTTGAAGAAATTTGTGGACTTGAGGCTATTAGAAAGGCTGCGCAAATTGTTGAGGGCATGAAGATAAATGGGTTTCTTCTAAATCTTGTCTTTACTATAATATTTTCTGTCGTGATTCAATGTATAAGGTGGACTGGTATTCCTCAACCTACGGAACCTTTTAAGTTGCTTATTGGGTATCTAGTGATTAATTCTATTAGCTGCCTTGTTAGGACAGTTTGGTTAGTGGCATATACCCTCTTCTACTACCAATGCAAGAAGACACATGGAGAAGAGGTTGACTCGCAAAAAAGTGTGGAATATAGTAAAATAGCCACTAAAGCACCATTACTCATTGGTGAAAACATCCCTTGATGTGTATAGATATGCTAGGAGGGAATTGAAGATTTTTCATTTTCTTGTAATTTTTATGACTTTTTTTTTTATCAGCAAAATAAATTTGTTATTTATTATATGATTCAGGAAAAACTTAACCTTCAAGGATAACCCACAGAAACCCAACCTAATTCTGGAATGTTAAGTATGAAAATCTGGAGAAGCTCAGATAACATAGATAACATAGAAAGACAATGAGAAAGTAAAAATCCATAACTAGAGAGCTAAAATTGTTTAAACCTCTTGAGGTAGGAGATTTAGGAAATAAACAAAACAAAGATTACTGATTTTTCATGAATCTTGAAAAGCACGATGCATAAAGTTTTGCTGCTTGAATTGTTTTGTTTCAAATATTAACGTTTAACTTAATAGTTTTGACAAAATTCTACCCAAAGTAATAAAATATATTTAATAGTTATATTTTATTAATCGAGCTTGTTGAGTGCTAAAATGTTCCTAAGTTGAATCCATACATTGAAAGAGCCCAAAATTTGAATATATTAATTATGTATATAAAAACACGAGAGATGTAAAATCAACCGGTATATTTTCGGGTTAGGTTAGATTTGTTTGGGGTGAGTCTATTGTCTCGAGATTATGTGTATGAAAATATTAATTTTTTTTCTGGATTAATAAAATAATTAAATTGCCTATAAAAAAATATATGCTTCACCCTGAATAATTTCACCATACATTTTTTTATTGCTAATTGTTTGAAATTTATGAATTTAAATTTAAATTTTATGTTTAAAATTGAAAGAAATTAATTAATTTTAAAGATTTAATATTTTAAATGACTAATTATTGGAATGAATTTTTTGAGATAAATAAAAAAACAAGCTAGCTAAGTCAAATGGGGATGGCTACAACAGAAGACTTGACCAAGTCAGATTCTTTATTGCTCTAACGCCGTATCCAACAGAGGAGAAACTTCTGATTTCTGCCCGGCAAAGGCCTGATCTTTTTTAGCCTTTCATCAATTAACTTTGGTCCAAATGTTTTGCTCATATATATAAAACATAAAAAAAAATAAAAAAAAAACTATGTGTTCAATAGATGGAATTGAAAATAGGGGATAATATTTCTCACTATTATCAAAATTTTAATTTGACCGTTTAGATGAAAGCTAATTTGGCTAAAGAAATATAGCAATGACAGAAATTTTATTACTATAACATGTAAAAATGGGTATAATTAAAATTTTAATTAAATTAAAATTAGCTCGAATTCAAATAAAAAGACCAATAGATCAAATTAAATATTAAATTTCGACGGACAAAAATAAATCTCTTTCACCCTAAAAAAACATAAAAGAAGAAAACGACAGATTTTGAATTTAGTTTTGTGCGTACAAATTGATCTATTGATATCAAGTTTTGTCATCAACATTTCCCTTCTTTGTGATTGCCATTTGCCCTTCTCTATATCATCACCATATATTTTGTTTTACTTGTTATTATAATTATTAAGATTGAAACACCGTATTTCACAAGGTAGAAAAATGATTGATAATATTATTTTTCAAAACTTTGAAAATGACTATATATATATAATGCATTAGGTTTCAAGTCTGTGTAATTGCTAATTGGACTGAGTAATCAAATCCATTAATGTTTTTTCTTTTATGGAAACAACAAACAAGTCCTTACAATATTTTTCCACAGACGTGAAAATTAAGTTTGAATAAACAAAACCTAAACGCGTATACTATTTCTAATATTTTCAATATAAATATAGAATGGCTCTTATTAATTATAATCATTCATCACTCATCGTACTACAATGGAATCCCTTACCCTTCTTGGTTTCATAGGAATTCTAAGAGATGCCCTAAAAATTTTCACCAAAAATGGAAAAATCATTGCCTCTATAATCCTTTTCACCCTCTTCGTCAAGTCCTTACTATTCTTGACCAACCTCTTCTCTATCAAGCCATTGATCACTGACATCGCCTTTGAAAAATTCCTCCTCCATTTCACCACTCCCGGCAAACCGGAATTCACAAATATTTTCAACCACATAATAAAAGATATCAAAATAATTTTTGGAATCGAAATAACCTATATTATTTTCGACTTCGTTTCTATTTTACTATCTTCAACCGCTACCATCCTAGCCGCGGTCATAATCCACGGCGGGAAGCAAGAACACTTGCCAGTGAAGGAATTATTGTTGAGAACAGTAAAATCATGGAAAAGACCATTGGTTACATGGTTATATATATTTCTCTTCAGTCTAGTTTATGTTTTTATCTTCGTGGCAATTTTATTTCTGGGAATACAAATAACAAACCATAACCCTATTTTCTCAGCTATTTTTGCCATTGTTCTTGGAATTTCAGCTTCAATTTTGTATATACATCTATCAGTCACATGGACACTAGCCATTGTGGTATCGGTAGCAGAGCAAATAAGAGGTTTAGAGGCATTGGGAAAAGCTGCACAGATAGTTGAGGGAATGAAACGACAAGGGTTTCTGCTGAATCTTGTGTTTACTATATTAAGTTTGATTATGGCACAAGGAACAAGGCTAATTAGTTCGAGGAAATCATTTGTACTTGCAATAATTTTGGCTTTGGTGATAATAAATGTTGCAAGTCTTGTCAGGATGTATTGTCTTGCTGCTTTTACTGTGTTCTACTACAGGTGCAAGAAGACTCATGGAGAAAATGTTGAATTGGAAGGGATTGTTAGCCCTAATGAGTATCGTAAGATACCTACTACTGCTCTTCTTGTTAGTGATGATAATATACCATAGATATTTAATTTCCTTATTTTCATGTAGTAATTATGAGTCACAAAAAATAAATAATTTCCTATCTTCTTTTGCTATGATACAAGCAAAGGTCTATCTTTGCTTATGTGTGATTTGGTCCTTATTAATTGGTAACAATATATGTATGTATGCCTTGATGATTCTTGAAGTGTTTCTAAGATAATACACAAAGTTTAAAGCTTGAAAATTCAATTAAGATGTCGTCTACTTCGTTTTCTTATTCTCTTCTTTCATTTTTCTTTTTATGTTAAAAAATATGAGGACCAAGAGATTTTGCATTTCATTTTTTCTTTTTATGTTAAAAAATATGAGGACTAAGAGATTTTGCATTTCATTGCTAATTAGAGTGAGTGTTTTTAGAAATTTAATGAATTTTTCTTATCAGCAAAATTAATTAGTTTATTATTAAAAGCTAAGAAAAACTTAATAAATTTAAGATATCTAGCCCATGTTATCAAGCTTACCTATAAATTCAAGTTCTAGCTTAGAAATGTTAGGTTAAAAAACCTAAAAAAATCTCATCATACATGAAATAAGATCTCACTAGAAATATGTTATCATTTTTCGCTTTTCGCGAGCTATGAAAAATAAAAACAGAATATAATCACAAAAACAGCACCAGGTAACTTCCAAGCCCAAGCTAATAGGCTTTCCCCCTCACACCCACAAGACTTATCCCGTAGATGCAGAGTAAAAAACCTACAGTTTAATTTAAAACTGAAAAATTACATTAGATCATCAAAACAGCCACAAACAGCAGCAAATTCGATAACAAAAAGCTGTCGAATAAGAGAAAAAATTTGATTTCTATGACAATCTTCCTTTCATGAGGGAGGAAGATTGCAGTAATCTTTGAAATAGAGTCATTACTTGCAGAACAAGCGCTAGGAGCAATTAATTAAGATATAAAATAGACTTTCCTTTATTTTCTCTATAAAATATTTATCTGATAACCATTAATAAAGACTAATTATTGTGTGACTTAGACTTGGTTGCCGTAAAGACTTCGACAAGTGCAGAAGAATAGTCAATTCCTAAACGTATACTTATTCATAATTCAGTCAATATAAATACAGAGTGTCTCTTATCATCACTGTCAAGAGTCATTCTGCTACAATGGAATCACTTACATTTCTAGGTTTGATAGGAATTCTAAGAGAAGCCCTAAAAATCTTCACCAAAAATGGAAAACTCATGTCCTCTGTAGCCCTTCTCAACCTCTTCATCCAGTCCTTTCTATTCTTGGCCAATCTCTACTCCATCTGGACAGTGATCTCTGACATCGTCTTCGAAAAATACCTCCTCCATCTTACCAGTCCCGGTACACCAGAATTCACAAATATTTTCAACCACATAAGGAAAGATATCAAAATAATTCTTGAAATCGAAATAATTTATGTTATTCTCAACTCCATTTCTTTTCTATTATCAGCAACGGTTACTATCTTGGCCGCAGCCATAATCCACCGCGAGAAAGAACACTTGTCACTTAAGGAACTATTGTTGAGAACGCTAAAGTCATGGACAAGGCCATTAGTTACCTGGTTATATGTGTCTCTGTTTGCCCTGGTTTATATTTTCATTTTCTTGGCAATTTTATTTCTTGGAATAAAAGTATCAGATCATAACCCTATTTTATTAGCTGTTTTTGGTTTTGTTCTTGCATCTTTAGCTTCCATTTTTTATATATATCTATCAGTCACGTGGACATTAGCCATTGTCGTTTCGGTGGCAGAGCAAATAAGAGGATTAGAGGCATTGGGAAAGGCTGCACAGCTAGTTAAGGGAATGAAACGACAAGGGTTTCTGCTAAATCTTGTGTTTAGTACATTCAGCTTGATTATAACACAAGGGACAAAGTTAATTAGTTCGAGTAAATCATTAGTTCTTGCAATAATTTTAGCTTTGGTTATAATAAATTTTGCAGTTCTTGTTAGGATGTATTGGCTTGTAGCTTTTACTGTGTTCTACTTCAGGTGCAAGAAGATTCATGGAGAAACTGTTGGATTGGAAGGAATTGTTTGCTCTGATGAATATAGTAAGACACCTACTGGTAGTGCTGCTCCTCTTATTACAGATAATACTATACCATGATTTTCATGTAATAATTATGAGTTAAAATTTTCAAAAATAAATAATTTCCTATTTTTGTTTTGTTTTGGTACAAATCCAGATCTATCTCGTACACTACTATTTTGTATAATTGCTGCAATTATATTAGACTCTATTGAGAGTGTTTTGTTCCTTATTGTTGATAGGTATATATTTAATTTTCATGTATTATTAGCTGAAAAAAAAAATAATCTCTTTTCTGTACAAGCGATCAAGCATACCAATCTATGCTTTGGCTAAATAGGATTTCTTGCAAAGCCATGGTTTCTGGCTCGGGGTTTAGCTTGCTTTGTTCCTTATCTATTTCCTTTTAATCCCTTCTCATAGATAAGAAAAGATTTTTTTTAGTCAATGAGTATGGTTTGGTTGATCTCTTCACTTATGTGAACAGTAGGAGATATCGAGTTTAAGTCCTCTTGATCACAAGTGACTTCGTCAATTTGTGAATGTAAGAGAGTCGCTAATTCTTTCTCAAAACCGTTCAACAAACGTCCTTGGCTCCCGACCAACAAACGTCCAAGCCGTTTGTTTCCGTCACTTGAGCCCATCTTCGGCTTCCTCTCCACGCCACAGATCAGCTTATTTTGTTTCTTAACTCGTTTTTCTTGTGTCAGAGAGGGAGTGAGAGATTGACAACTGATCTCCAATTGTACCAAGAGATTCCGGTAGCTCCGGTAGCTTTTCCCGGTAAGGTAAGCCTAAAATTCTTTCTCAAAACCTTTTATCTGTTTATCTAAGTTGGATTGAACAATTATTAGTTTTTTTTTTTTTTTTTTTTTTTTGAGATTTTAGTCTAGGTTGAAATTTGGGAGTCTTGTTGATTTAGGTTCAAGCCCATTTTTCCTGTATCCCCAGCTTCATATGAGCAGTTTTTCTTAGTAGAAATTTAGAAGCAGATATATGGCTCAGTTAAAAACTCCCATTTGGTTCGGGAAAACAAATACAGCTAAGAAAAGTGGTAATACATATTATAATATAAACCTTCTTGTTGGGAAAAATTACGCAAAATCCCCTTTACGAGGGAGCAAAAGAAAATAATAACACACAATTTGATAACGGAGTTCGGCCAATCTTGCCTACGTCTCCAGACTGCTACAGATCTTTTATAGGACAAAAATAAATAGTGTTTACATACACTCACAACCCTCTATTCAAGATACCCGAAAAATTAAGCTTAATTTTTCTTCTTGAAAAATCTCACTATTTTTCTCTCTCACAATTGCTCTCTCACAATTGCTCTCACTCTCACAATTGCTATCTCACAATTGCTCTCACTCTCTCTGTCTTGTTGGTGTGTTTAAATAAACTGCGTCTGCCTCCTTTTATAGGCAGTTCAGTGAATGAGTCGTGTATAACTCATTCACATCTTCACACTTTGTCAAAAAGAAATTGCCAACTTCTGCCAACTTTGTTTTTCTTTTCATCACGTGGGTGGGTACACCTAACTTTGACAATCTCCCACTTGAAGACTGATTTCAATCTATCTTCACACATTAATTCTGCGGCAATCTTCTCTGGTCTGTTATTCTAGCAGGCCAACTGAAGTCGAGCACAACTTAAGTTTGTCAATGGTCACCACCTTTGTTAACATGTCAGCTGGATTCTTGTTTCCTTGAATCTTCTCTAACTTTAACACATCATTCTCAAGCAGAGACCTGATGAAATGATATCGAAGACCAATGTGTTTTGTTCTAGAATGGAATGCTGAATTCTTTGTCAAATGTATTGCACTCTGACTATCACTGTACAAAACATTCTTTTCCTGCATGAATCCCAACTCTGTTAACAAACCTTGAAGCCATATCATCTCTTTGCTGGCTTCTGTCACTGCGACATATTCAGCTTCTGTGGTGGATAGAGCTACAATCTTCTGTACCTGTGACATCCAACAAACAGCTGTAGTACCAACAGTGAAAATATAACCTGTGGTGCTTCTTCGGTGATCAATGTCGCCTCCATAGTCTGCATCTACATAACCTTGTACTTTTAGTTCTCCTTTACTAAAGTACAAACGCTTCTCAGTAGTGCCTCGTAGATACCTCAAAATCCACTTTACCGCTTCCCAATGAGCTTTCCCTGGATTTGACATATACCTGCTAACAACTCCTGCTGCATGGCCAATATCTGGTCTCGTACAGACCATCGCATACATCAAACTTCCTATGGCTGAAGCATAAGGAATTTTGGCCATGTCTTTTCTCTCTTCTTCCGTCTGAGGGGACTGGTCCTTGGATAGGCGAAAATGGCTAGCCAAGGGTGTGCTGACCGGCTTAGCTTCGTTCATGTTGAATCTTTGCAATACACGATTGATGTAATCCGCCTGAGATAACTGCAACACCTGTTTTTGCTTATCTCTCGTGATTTGCATTCCAAGAATCTTTTTCGCTGGACCCAAGTCCTTCATGTCAAATTCTTTTGACAATTGCTTCTTCAAGTTTCTGATATCATCCATATTTGAACCTGCTACTAACATATCATCAACATAAAGCAGTAAAATGATATAACTGGACCTGTATCTTTTGAAGAAGCAACAGTGGTCGGCGTTGCACTTCTGGAAGCCTTCATTGTGCATGAAACTGTTGAACTTTTTATACCACTGTCTTGGAGCTTGTTTCAGTCCATACAAGCTCTTCTTGAGTTTGCACACCATATTCTCTTTTCCTTTTTCTGAGAATCCTTTTGGCCGGTACATGTATATCTCCTTATCCAAGTCTCCGTGAAGAAACGCCGTCTTTACGTCCAACTGCTCAAGGTAGAGCCCTTCACTGGCAACAATACTCAACACAGACCTGATAGTATTGAGTTTTACAACTGGTGCAAATATGTTGGTGTAGTCAACTCCTTCCTTCTGCTGGAACCCTTTGACTACCAGTCGAGCTTTGTATCTCTTGGAACCATCATGTTCCTCTTTCACTCGATACACCCATTTATTGTGAAGTGCCTTCTTTCCCACGGGTAACTCAGTTAGTTCCCATGTTTGATTGGAGATTAAAGACTTCATTTCGTCTTTCATGGCAAGCTCTCACTTGCTGGCATCTGCCGTTTGACATGCTTCCTCAAAGCATTCAGGTTCTCCTCCATCTGTTAATAATAAATAATTCATATATTTTCTATTAGGCTTTGGAGGACGTTCAGACCTTCTTAACGCTTGTAGAGGAGAAGTTTGTGGTGTGTTGATTGATTCCTCTGATTGAGGATCTTTAACTAACTCATTCGGCAGACTTTCTGAGATGCCGTCCACCTCTACAAACACTGGCCCACTCTGCTCTGAGTCGCTGACAACTGTGTCATGTCTGTTCTTGTACATCATTCTTTCATTAAAGACCACATCTCTGCTGCGGATCACTTTCTTATTTTCTTCATCCCAGAGGCGGTATCCAAACTCATCTCCGCCATAGCCGATGAAAATGCATTTCTTAGATTTGGGATCAAGCTTATTCCTGCCATGATCACTTATATGCACATATGCTACACAACCGAAAACTCTTAAGTGTGAGAGTTTTACTTCTTTTCCACTCCATACCTCTTCTGGTATTTTGTGCTCCAATGGTACCGATGGACCTCGGTTGATCAAGTAAGCTGCTGTGTTGACTGCTTCTGCCCAGAACTGCTTTGGTAAACCTGATTGTACACGTAAGCTTCTGGCTCTTTCTGTCAACGTTCGATTCATGCGCTCAGCTACACCATTGTGTTGAGGCGTGCCTGGCACGGTTCTCTCCATCTTGATTCCATGCTCATAGCAGAACTTCTTGAACCTGGTGTCTTCATATTCACCACCATTGTCGGTTCTGAACTTTTTGATCTTCAATCCTGTCTCATTTTCAACCATAGCTTTCCAAATTTTGAAAGCATCAAATACTTCTGACTTATATTTTAGAAAGTAAACCCAAACTTTCCGAGAGTGATCATCAATAAAAGTCACAAAGTACTGTTTCCCACCAATGGATGAGACAGTAGTTGGTCCCCACACATCGGAGTGAACAAGCTCAAGTTTCTCCTTCTTTGGAGTTCTTCTATTTGTCTGAAAGCTGACTCTTTTCTGCTTTCCAAATATGCAGTCTTCACACATGTCAATTTCAATTGACTGAAGACCTGGTAGTTTTCTCTGTGAGTGTAGAATCTTCATTCCTTTCATACTCATATGGCCAAGCCTCTAATGCCATATATTGGGAGTTTCACTGTTTGCTACAACAGCAATGGAATAGCTTGCTCCTCCTGTGCTGTAAAGAGTACCACTCTTACACGTGAATAGTACTATACGTGAATAGTAATCGTATACGTAAATAGTACTATACGTGACGCAACAGTAACTCCAATAGTACTGTTCACCACCAATAGTACTGTTTTACTATTCACCACTAAGTCGATTCTGCAACGACTTTCCAAGCGGACAACACCAATAGACTCGTCGTAATTTTCTCCTCGTCGTGATATATTTATTTTTGAAATATATCCACGAATCCGATACCGCTATCTAACTGGCTGGACCTGCCAAAACCTTCGGCTCTGATACCAGTTGTTGGGAAAAATTACGCAAAATCCCCTTTACGAGGGAGCAAAAAAAAATAATAACACACAATTTGATAACGGAGTTCGGCCAATCTTGCCTACGTCTCCGGACTGCCACAGATCTTTTATAGGACAAAAATAAATAGTGTTTACATACACTCACAACCCTCTATTCAAGATACCCGAAAAATTAAGCTTAATTTTTCTTCTTGAAAAATCTCACTATTTTTCTCTCTCACAATTGCTCTCTCACAATTGCTCTCACTCTCACAATTGCTCTCACTCTCTCTGTGTTGTTGGTGTGTTTAAATGAACTGCGTCTGCCTCCTTTTATAGGCAGTTCAGTGAATGAGTCGTGTATAACTCATTCACGTCTTCACACTTTGTCAAAAAGAAATTGCCAACTTCTGCCAACTTTGTTTTTCTTTTCATCACGTGGGTGGGTACACCTAACTTTGACAACTTCTGTCATTTTTTACCGTTGCTAAATGAATTATGGGGTTTTAAATTAAAGAAATGGAGATGCGGGAGATGCATATGTCTATGATCTGTAATAGTAGTTAGGCTTTTTTACAATTATTCAACGATTTACTGGAAATTGGGGTGGTTAGCACAATTGGTTGGAATGATGGTTCATGAAAATGGATGTTGGTTTAGAGAAATTCTTGTTGTAATTATCATTTTTAAATGACAAATTTTACTTCCTGTGTGATGATCGCCACTGATGATGATGATGAAACGTTGAATACAAGTGAAAGAAAATATTTGCTGCAGTTCAACAGAGTAGTAAGTCCTATAAAGGGCGTAAATTTCTTGCCTGCATTGTCATGCAATTTATTAGTTCGGGCAAGCGGTTACATTGAATTGGCAACTGGTTTCCAGAAATTAATGATGATGATAACAATTGCAGCTGATCTTGCTTTCGCACTTGCCTACCAATAAATGAATAGAGGGACAAGATTTACTATTCCTTGCAAACACCTGCCTACCAATAAATGAACATCCCAAAAGTTAGGTTCAATTCAGTTGTTTCGGTTAAAATATTTTCATTTCGTTTTATTTTGGCTTAGTTTCTAAAAAGTTAGGTAGGTCAAATCTGTTATTCAGTTAGATTTAATTTGATTCAAACATGAAAGTTGAATGCCATCTGGTTTAGTGAGATTTTGGTTGTAGTGGATAATTTTAATTTGAATTGTTTCAAATTGATTACTACTATTTTTTTTTTTTTTATGATTTATATTCTGTAAGATTAAAATCATCATTATTTCAATTATTAATATCTTTAATTAGGACAAAAATAAAATAAATCAAACGAAGTAAACATAAAACATAAAAGTTAACAAAAGTCATGGGTTGTAAATAAATTTGAAATTCAATTCCATTGCTTGACCCTTACCAAAGTTTTCCTTATGAAACTCAGCAACGGACATCTTTCCGTTGCTAATACCTATTGCTAGTCCGTTACTAATCCCATGCTACTCTTTAAAACCCAGCTCCTTACTAATCTTTCGTTTCTGACCTGCTTGACATGTTAGCAGAAATCGAGAAATAGGGTTTTTTCTATACCAAATATAAAAGCATAAACCACTAACATTGGATTCTTAAAATGTCTATAGACTTTTATTTAATTGGTTTGTTAAAAATATAATAAAAAATATTTTAGTCTTATTCTAATCCGAAAATTTTTAAATTTATTGATATTTTATTGGTTAATTAAAATTATATTGAAAATATCATTAAGGATAATTTAATCCTACTCTGCTTAAGAAACTTTTAATTATATTATTATTTTATTGATTGATTAAAAATTTACATATAACTTCCTACAATTATTCAATTTTGAATTTGTACAATTTTTTGAAATTTTTTTATCAAAATTGAATTCGTCCAATTCAATCACTACTATCAAAGGCAATTATTTTTAATTATTTCTAATATTAATGTGCATGAATCAAACTAATACATTTCGTAATTAGTAAAAGCTATTTTAAAAGAAAATTAACTATCTTTACTATAATAAATATATTTTTTAATTGGGACATAAAAATCTTATTATTAAAAATATTAATTAAATTATAAAAAGCTATTTTAGCTATTTCGCTGGACAAGAAATTTTTTAAACATTTTTTCTATACATATGCACGCTTCATAATGTTATTTTGTGTTGTCTTTATGTTTTGTTTTTTTATATTACATGTTTCTTCATTTCTATTTTTGTTATAATTTTATTTTTTCAATAAATATCTTGGAGTAGGAATAGGGAGGGAAACATTAAAATTGTAAATAAAAAAAAAAAAAGACATGATTGAATTTATAACGACAAATTGCCCTATATTTTGATTGCTAGAAAATAAAATAAAAAATTATTTAAAAAAAAAATTAATCTGATAAGTTATATTGATTTCATACTTAAATCCAAGTCCTATTAGAGAAATATAATTGTATTAAATTTTTTAAAATAATCTCTTAATTTTGATTGGCTAAAAAATAAAATAAAAATTTTCAAAAACTATTAACTTAACTAGAATACTAACGCATTAACTCATTAAGAAAATAATAATAATAAACATTTATTATATTGAAAATTATAATTAAATATAACAATTTATTTTCATAATATCTAAACTACATGTAAAATAATTTTTAGTATATATCTAACATTGAATCTTTAAATTGCCATTATTGCCTGCTGAGTGACCCCTTTTCCTTTTTTTTTTTTTTTTTTTAAGCATTAGACAAGGGATTATATTAATGATAATTGAACAGGAGTGGACATTCCGACCATCTCAAACCCAATAAATAGAATAATTTTTCTAAAACAAATCAAATTGAACTGAAAACGTATCCAAAATCAAACCCAACTAATGCTATTCAAGATTGTTTAATAAATATAATTGAGTTCAATTTTTTTTTTTTCTTACTTTGTTTTTGTTGAATAATGGATTTATAATTTTGTAAAGTAGGTTGGGCCGAACTCACTTTGACCATGAGTCAGCCCAACCCATTATACTAACCCATCTGATACTTACAATGAAAATGCCATTTAGCTCACAATTTCTTTTAATAAAGAAAAACCAAGAAATAAATTTCTTACCAAAATAATATAATCGATAAATACATCAAATGAACTTCCTGGAGACTGCACATTCCAGATAGGGAAGCAAATAACTTACCCATAACATAAGCAAAAGCGGAGCTGTGTAGATGGTGTCCACATCTTCTGTACTACCCATCAATGGAAATATCCTCATCTCCTGTCAATACTCATCTCTTTCCCTCAATCTTCATCGCCCTGCAACTATCCTCAAGTAAGTTTCAATTCTCAGTCCTGCATACCCATTTCTCCATTTGTTCTTGTTCTTCCATTTTGCTGATTAATTGAAATTTCTTGATGTCAATGTTTTGTTTCCGAGAAATTTTATCACAAGAGAGAAAAATGAATTAATGAAAGTTTAAATTTTTTTATTTTAATTTGAGTGATTTTATAGTTTTGTTGACTTCCTCAGATAGTGAGAAGGAAAATGGGTAGAAGTGAAGCAGTCAACTGGAAAAAAAGTGTTCACTAAACTTTCTTGATTGTAGAGTTAACATACTTCTTAACTATTGACACTGCTAGCAGAATATCAGAACTCTAAGTTGAGTGAATATTATAATGCTCCTTAAGAGCATAATGTAGTTTTTAGTTTATATATGTATATAATTTCAATATATATTATGCTCCACTTTGGGTAGCTGTGAATTTGGAATGAAGGTGTATTTGGATTTGTGTATCAATTTGAAACAAAGATTATGTCAAATCCAAAGTCATTTATTTTAAATGACTAATTATCCAAATGGACTTATATAATAATTTAACGGTAACTTATGAAATTCACCATTTCACGTTAAATATATAATATTAAAAGGCTAATTTGAGCTCAAACCTATCTCAAGTTTATTTGAGTTTTAATTCAAGATCAGCTAAAAATTCCACTTGGGAGGTTGACTTGATTAGCTCAAGTATAATACCACGTCAAATTTCAATACAAAAGGAAAACTTGATCAAGTTTAAGGCCCCAGTTTGCAACAACTTTTTCTTGCTGTTTTTGGATTCCAGCTTTTTCTTGTTATTGTATTTGAAATTTCATGTTTTCATGTTTGTTATACATGAAATGTTCATTTTACTCCTAATATCTAAATTTTGTGAAACTCAAGATAACTAAACCAAATTCTTTCATTTGTAAATGAATTATACACTTAAAAATTCAAATTCATTGAGTTTTTTAGCCGCGGAGTTTGGTTAATGTTTTGTACTGGCTGGGTTCAATCACACCAATACTTCAGTGGGTTGCTTTCATTTTTCAGTGTAGTATTCTAAACCAATATTATTTTCAGGTGGGGATTTGGAAGAGATAGAGACAACAACTCAGCTTCCAGTAGAACCAAGAGACAAGCTTTCCGGATCTTGGCAAATCCTAATGTATGCATCAAACCAAGGCTTCTTCATGTTAATGCCAATATATTTGGTTTGATTATAAACAAAGGTTGTTTTAGGTATGTGATTGGTGATTTAGTCAATGGGTGCCTTGTGGTTGTTCAGAATTCCCAATGTTAATTTGTTTGATTTGATGTAGCTTGAATTGTTCATGATAATGCATAATTTATTAATGCAGGCATTATACCCAGTCATTTAGATTACAAAGCAAGACGCTTGCTCTATGAATTTAATTGCTTGATTTAGACAATTCAGGAAAACTAAGTCTGTTTGCTTCCCTCGTTAGTAATGATTTTCACCTTAGCTCTGTTGTTGGTTTTTTGATAATGGATTTTTGGAAATATGTGAGTTTTGAACCAATTAGAATTATGTATGCTTATTACTCTATTTGCATTTTTAACTAGAACAATGTGAACAACTTAGGAAGCATAAGATGGAACAGTAACATGTAGTTAGTTGGTTCTAAGAGTTCTTCTTTCAAGAAAAGTTTGTTACTCTTGAACTCTTCTTCATTTGTTTTCTGTTGGATGCTCCTAGAAATCTGTTGTCAGTGGCCAAGGAATTGTATAAATGTAATAATTTTTGTTGGAAGGTTGAAAAGTCACCTGATTTCAGATCTTATCGCATTCTGTCTTCTCTTCTAAATGTTTCCATAATGCATATGCACACCGTGGAGAGAAGTTTGTGCACTGAAATATCAGCCTTGCTTTATTTGGCTTTTGTGTACTAAAATGCCTAGAAAGCCCGTGTCTTTATGATACTGTAATAAAGAGTTATTTTACATGCTTTTTGAATGTCCTCTCCCTCTCTTGTTGTGGAAAATTAATATGCAATTTAATATCAAGTGATTTTGCGATTAATAAATTCCTTTCTCAGTCTAGAACTTTTTCTTTGCAAATTTGCATTAGGTGCATCCATCACCTCTTTGGCAGCTGTGTTGTTCAAATGGTTATATGAAGCCTGTCATTTGGTATCTTCATTTGGGTTGCAAATTGAAAGATTATATGCGAATGTATCAAATGTCATTGTGAATCATGTGCATTGGATTCAAAGTAGACAATTATTTTATGCTATATCGTGTTGAATCATTCAGTTGTTGTTACTTGGATTAAGTATCCTACATGATTACATGTTGGGTTGACAAATTCACTTATTACCTAAAAATTTGATTGAGTTTCCAGGTAATGTAAAACCTCAAAATATCATTCCCATACATCATATTGGTGCTTTTGGTAAAAGAATTGAAGTAATCAATACAAATTTGGAGTTGCAACTTGCATGTATATGTTGCTTTTGTATTATTTGATCATGTAGTTAATTTGGAATTCCAACAGATTTTCTTTCTCTTATATCCTTCATATATGAGTTCACTTTTTTCTTAAACTTATCTTTCTGTTGTTTTCTTTTCCAATGCATTTCCTTTCTGAAAATTTCAATTATTTTTTTCCAATTTAAAAATAATCATGATATATCACATGCTTTCCCCAGATGTAAGAATTCTTAACTTGGAATGAGTTGATAACTTAAGAAATAGCTATTTGTTTTTGGCGTATCATTCAGGTGTCAGGGAAAGGAGATTCAAAAAGAGAGATAATCATGGTTGATCCTTTGGAAGCTAAGCGATTAGCTGCCAAACAGATGCAAGAAATTCAAGCTAAAGAGAGAATTAAGGTGAATGAAGTTTCATATCATTTTAAGATACTGAGTGCAAAAGATGCTTTGGATTGCTCCTTGTTATTCTTGTTTGGGATTTAGGCTTCCATGTATGCATATCTATAGAAATGTTCTAATCTTCTTCAGTAAATCTGCTTTTCTTTAGAAAGGAAAACAGGGCAGTTGAATAGCCTTGTTTCCTTTAACCAGTACATGCTCCAAGTTATAGTGAATATTTCTTCTCTCTTACCAAAGAAGTGTCAGAACTACAGTTTAATTTTTGAGATGTTAGTCAATTTTAATATGTAAAAACAACAAAAATGGTTCAAATAATTTATTTAAAATCATGTTTTTATATTAGAGACGACGTCTAATTGAAGCAATTAATGGTGCGTGGGCAATGATTGGTCTCACAGCAGGCTTGGTCATTGAAGGTCAGACAGGGAAAAGTATACTGGATCAGGTAAAGTTAATCATGCCTTCACATAAATATTTGGTATAAATGAGCATGGAGTTCATTACATTTGCAAATGAATTTCATTAAAAATTTTCATTCATAACTTAGTGTTTGGAATAAGTTAACATGAAACGTATTTCATTTTCAATTGAATTTTTATGTTTGCATCAATTATAGAATTCATTTTTAAATATGGAGCTTTACTAGTTTGTACTTACAATTCATTAGCTTCTAGCTTTATTAAGATTAGATTTTACTTGCAAATTATAATGGAATTTGACTCGAGTATAACCAATTCAATGAACTAAAAGTTTAGAATTAAAATGAATTTTCATTCATATCAAACACCTCGAACGAAGATTTGCAGATGAATTCTTTTTATGAAATTCATTTCTGCCTAACAAGCTTTTAGCCTTTTTTAATATCGTGCCTGCATAAGAAACCATCATCAAATACTAATTTCAGTAATTGATTTTATTCTCAGTTGGCTGGATATTGGTTTGCCATTATCCATCTTTTTGTGCGATAGACGGCTTTGAAAGATAAATTGTGCAGTTGCAGATTCTTTTATGAAGCATTCTTTCAAAATTAACATTGTATTGTTTTTAGCTATTGTTGCTTCAGCAGGTAGCAAATGCAGCAACATTTTACTTTGTTAAATGTATTCAGCATTTTGAATTGACCTGTTCATAATATTGTATTACCTCTTCTTGAGGTTTTTAGCTTGTTCTTCAAAATGTCACTGGATTTCTTGGCATTGAAGGAGAAGAATTCATTATTCTCTTTATTCTATCTATATTTTGTTTTGGAATGAATTCATTTTATGTGACAACATTTGGCTACCTCTAAATCATGATTTCAATTTTAAGTTCCTACCCAGAAATTGTTTGCAACTTGGTAAATTTACCCTACTTGCCACGTTGGTCTGGTTACGCGGGTAAATTGCCAGGTCATATAAGTGGACACATAGACAAAAGCGGCTCTGCTTCATCCTTTTATACAATCTGACTGTTCACTTGAGACACCAAATTGAAAAAAATTACTAATTCATGCATTTAATTGTCATTATTTTTCATTCGGACACCAAAAACTCAAGAGGCTCCGGCGTTGATAACAAACAAAGCCTTTATGCTAAATAGACATCCGGTGTAGGAAAATATGAAAGTATCAAACCCATATTATACATATGATAAAAAAATAATAAATAATATTAATTAAAAAAGTTTGGTGGCTAATTAAGGTAGACTGTTTCAAAATTGTGAAAATGCTCTCTTATCCAATCTTGTAAAAATCTTTGTGGGCTCTTTTCGTTGTCGAACTAAGAAATTATCACAAACCAACCAGTCTCATTAAGCCACGTCAAATAGTGTCACTAACTATTGGATATATATAGCTGTTTTACCATTATTTTTCTTTTTCTCTTCCATTATACATGTTTTGATACGTGAAGACTCAAAGAAGGATCTTCAATTAGAAGTTTGTTAGCATTTGCGTGAGGCTTGAGCTTTGATTTTAGAAAAAAAAAAAAAAATCCCGTTCAAAGAGTTCAACTCGGGAAGGAAGTTATATTCTTTTTTTTTTTTTTTTTTTTTTTGAAAGTTAATATTCAAAATGGGAACTCAAGTTGCCAACTTAGACTTGAATTGTGATAGGTTCCCACCCTAAATATTATCATATGAGCTCGGCTAAGAAAAAAATTAAAAATAAAAACCATTATAGTTGAGATGACTCGAATTTAAATCCACTATTCACATAAGTCAAAATATCAATTTGATTATACTTAATTGGGCTTTAAAAGAAAAAAGTTAAACATTTATGAATCGGTAATATAGCATTTGAACTAGCTTTAAAAAATTAAAATGACGTTTTCTAAAATATTAATTTTGTAACACTTAACTGTTAACGTTTTATGAAAAACTATTCAAATAATTAAATGATGCTACTAAAACTACTAATAACTATCAAAACAGCTAATTTTATTGAAGAAAACCTGAATTAAATTTTTAGAGTTAAGTGTTTATGAATATTTTTAGTACAGTGTGAATGATTTTCTTTTACTAAATTGATATAATATCAAAAGTTTAATCAACATTTTAATTAGAGTCAATAATAATTAGTTTCAATAGTTAGGGTGACTGACTCATTTTTATTATTATTTAAAAAAAAAAAAAAAAAAAAAAAAAAAAAGCTGAAGGTGGTTAGGGTGACAAGCCATGAAGCCAACCAACTCCTCGTCAAAGACATAGCCAACCGTTGATGCTTCTTTGAATGGATTATTCTTCTTCTTCTCATGCTTTAGTTGTCTCTTTTAAAGTTTGCAAATGGATAAACATTGCATTGTTTCTTGGTCAATCTTCCAGCTTTTGCCACGTCATTATCCAGCCTAATAAAAACATCACATCCCCAAAAAGCAACGAAATTTCTTCTTATTAGTTTTCTTTAAGAAATAGTCAATTTCCATTAGTTAGTTGAATCATTGAATGTAATCAATCATGCGGGAATTTATTTTCAAAATATTGAAATTATTCTCAAAATTATAAAATTATAATTAAAAATTATTTAATATAAAAATCTAAGTAAATAGCAATATTTTGGATGTTAGAGAACAAAGTACTATATAAATATAAACTTAGGTTAAAACTTGACTTATGTATTAAATCTTGTTGTGTGCGTATAATTTTGTGATAAAAAAAAAAAAAAAAATTTGTGATAAAAAGAAATGCTACGTGGCAGTCTGGCGAGAGAAAGGACAAAAACTGGTGCACCTAAAAACCTGAAAATTAAATGATATGGAGAAAATCCACCCAATTTTCAGATATTTTCTTAGTGGAAGAATTTTATATTTTGGTATTCATTTTTATTTATCTACATTTTAAATAAATGAGATAATGAGCAACGCGTTAAATTTATTTTCATTAAAGAATAAAATAAAATAGTAAAACAGTATTTTTTTTTTTTTTGGGAAAAATTTATTTATATCTTATATATGGAGAGTCCAAAATGTCTGAGTTAACAATGCCTTTTAGTAATGGAGGCAAAGAAGCAAAAGTAGTAAAAATACAATTAATTGAGTACAATCTGCTGAAACGTGCTAAGAAATTAGCTGCTTGGTTCCCCTCGCGATAAATATGACAGAAGGAGACATTGAACCCCGAGATGGAATTCTTGATCTGTATGATAAACCGAGGTGTTCTGGCTGAAGTTGAGGAAGTGATGAAGTCGATAGTAGTTTTTGAGTCACTCTCAATAATAAGGGGGAAGGTGTTTAGGCTTTGGCACCAACTAAGACTGAAAAGTAAGGATTTAATTTCAGCATCTGCAGAGTCTTTGGCATGAATTGGGAAGCAGTATGCAGCAATGAAGCTTCCTAAATGATCTCGAATTATAGCTCCTCCTGCAGACGAAGAAGAAGAGTATGAAGCATCAACGTTGAGTTTGTAAAATCCAGCTTGTGGTTTGATCCAAGATACCAGCTTAATTTTCAATTTTTTTCCGAAGAATTCAGGAAGGTAATCCTGAAATAAAGGAATGAACTTGGCAAATTTGGATTCAGAGTGAGCAACCCCCCATTTGTAGATCATGTACGAATCTGTTCCAGCAAATGGGGAATATGAAAACCATCCCCTTCGCCCCATGTGAGACAGCAGTATGCTGACCAAATAGAGTAGAGAATAATTTGGGAAATGAATCTCATTATTATGCCTGGTGATGATTTAGGAGTATAGTGAATCCACCATGAAATTAGTTCCTGTCGAAGAGAAGTTGATGCTAGCGGTTTAGTGCAGAGTATAGTAAAACAGTATTTTATTTATCACAAGTATTTAATACTTGAGTCAATAATAATATTTAGATAATAACTTATTAACGGCAACGATTTTAATTCTTTTCAAACCAGAATCACCGCAATAATTGTGTTATATTATATACATTCATAAGATAATGTTTTATATACATTTTTTTATTATTATTAAATTTTATGACAGCTTGTAAAAAAAGAAAAACAAAAAAGTAAAAGCATATCATATGCAATTTGTAGTTGGCAATTGGATTTGTTTGTTTAGAGATTTGTAGGTATGGTATGGATAGAAGTCAATTAAGATGGTTAATGCCCTCTTTAATTACTGTGACGATAAAGCATTATTTAACAAATCAAAAAAAAAAAAAAAAAAAAAAATCAAGTCTTTTTCAACTACCTTATCTATTTTCAATGAAAAATTATTAGTAGAACAAAGCTAACAAGCACAAAGGGCCATCCCAAAGAACAAAAATCAAATAATATTCTTTGGTATATAACTCTTTTAGTTGTTTATAATTTAGAATTTAACTAAGATCAATTATAATTTAATTAGTGGGTCGAATAATTTAGATAAATACAAAAAATGAGGATTGACAGACTAGAAAATCACTTGCATTTTGGATTGTTGATAAATTACATTTCTTAGAGATTTTATAATGTTGCTATCAACAAAAAAATTAGATTTCTTTTTAAATTTTTATAATGATAAGTAATGATTTGGAGCTTATTGTAACCCCACCAAAATGTTGTCATATGTGCTTAACTTAAACCAAATTTATATAGGTATCTAATGTTGTCTAATCATCATATTAATTCTTAGAGTACAGAAAGTCATTGAGACAGAAATAGGAAAATAAATGGGATTGGACTAAATTATATTCTATGAATATTCCAATCTAAACTTAATTTAAAATACTAATTTTGTAAGTATTTAATTTAATTTGAAAGCCCTCTTTGGACTATATGCCTGTTCTACCAAATACCCATATTCCATCCTACACAAATTTTGTCTATATACAATATATAAAGTGACCTTTTTTTTTTTTTTTTATTTGGCATTAACTATTCTCAATGGCCATTTTAATAAAGCTCGATGAATTAGATAAGTTAGTTAAATTTAGCATATGCTTAAATCCTATTTTGTTTGGTTGGTGAATTTAGAACCACTTGTCTTAGCCAAACAAAATATTCTCCATTAAAGATTGGATTGAAAATATTAATACCAATACCAAACTTTTTATGCGGGTAATAGTACAACAATATACATACAGGCACGCTTGCACTCCCACGTACAAATTAAATGCTTTCAATGCAATTATATTTAAAGCCTTCTAAAAAATATTGATTCTACTATTTAATTCTGTAATTACCAACAATTAACCACTAAGGATTCTAAATGAGCTACTTTAACCCCTTCCATTATCATTAGCGAAATAAAATATTTTAGAATGATAATTTATAAAATAAATTCTAATTAAGTTTAGAACTAATGATAATTTATAAAATAAATTCTAAATGACGTATTTTGAGTTTTTAATAATTTTCCAAAAAAAATGTTATTGTATATTTTAACAAGCACGGAGATAAAATTGCGATAAAATTAATATTATTTTATCAAAATATTATCCACAACCAAATTATATTTTTTAAATTTCATAATTATTTCAACAATCCACAAAACAATGACAAAATTAATAATAAATTTTCAATAAAATAGTGACAAATAATTTTATCGATAAAAGAAAATAAATTTTTTGAAAAGAAATTTTTTGTTCAACAAAAAAAAAATGTTAGTTTTTTTTGTCAATAATACCAAATTACCGATAAAATTAAGAAAATACTGACAAAAAAAAAATTTTTCTTGTAGTGCAATTTAGATAGCATATGCTCTGATATGCCCAAATTAAGAAAAATACTGAAACTTTTTTTTTCTTCACCGTAAAAAATTTCATTTTTTGTGTAATGATTTATTACATTATTGTATAAAGGATAAGCTCAAAGGATAATTTGTAAGGATAAGCTCAAAGGATCCTACTTTTGTCCTTTTTGCTAAACACGAGATTAACATCATGATTAAATTAAGATTATGATAAAATTAAAATGATAATTACCTTTTCCACACGCACACTATATAATTAAAATGATAAAATTAATTTTAAAATTTAAGTCGTTGAAATCGGCCAGAAATTTTGAGATCAAAGAACCGACTACTATTATCCATTCAGTAGACGGTTGGAAGGCAATATTAATTCCTAATAAAAAAAATCCTCAACCTATCTAAATTCAACTCACCAACCTAAATATGATAACGTAAAATAAATATTTTATTTATAAAAGAAAAAAATAAAAATATTTTTAAAAATGTGGAAAGGTGGGTCCCAAAAACAAAGCCTCAACCCGAATGCACATCATCAAGATGCCGCCCACGTTCTCGTTTTACTGGAAATTGTATAAATCCTATTCCCAGTGAGCGCCTGCCTTTCGGGCAGGGCAACCGAACGTGTGCGAAGCGAAGCTATCTTTATAAGTCGTAGTTGTAGATAAAATTTTATTTGGGCCCCACACCTCGTAATCTGCCACGTGTCTGATCGAGTGGGTCCTCCAAAATTAGGGCAATACGGCGTTGCAATAGCTATCCACACGGGATTGGATAGTGGATTGGATTTGGATTTGCGTTTTGGACCTTCCCGCCCTCCTCTCCTTGTGAAATTTAAACACTTTCCAGAAAAGAACATTCATCCCTACCTTGCCACGTGGACATTAAGATGAGTTTTCCCTACCGTTATATTTGAAATTTTTTTTAAAAAAAGACAAAAATTATAAAGGGAAAACGAAAAGCAAATGCCCCAAGACTTTGGGAGATTTTTTTTTTTAATTCAACTTCAAATTCAAAATCAGACTACTAATATTTTCAGAAAATGACACGTTTTAGAGGAAACATGAATTTATTTAAAAATCATATATATTTAGTCTGTAAATCATAAAAAATTACTTTAATTATTTTAATTTTTTATAAATACAATTTACTGAAAATCGCGAAATTGTACTAGCAACGGATAATTTTTCTAATAATATATTATCAACTTGAGTTTGCATAAATCGTTACTCTAGCAATTAAGACGAGAATGAATTTAATTAATATGTATTTATTAATACAGTTTAGTAAAATATTTGTATAGAGTTAAATTAATATCTTAACATGAGATTGATAATATTATATAAAAATTAAAATTTAATATTTTTGAGATTAGTTGTGAAGATATCGAATAATTGTCCTTAACATTATTTCATGCCGTTTCTCCAAAACTAATAATCTCATTCACCATGGATTTTATTATAATAAATCAACATGTTGACAAGTTACAAAGGTGCCACTCACACCGAGGAGGACAACTATCAATTGTGAGATTAAAATTTTAATATTCATTTCTGGATATATTCACCTACATTGTTATGTAAAAAATGCAACTTACATTTTTAATTAATTTAATATAATTTTTAATAACTAAACCAAAATTTAATTTAATTAATAATAAATTTTTGATATAATAAATAACACCAAACTTGAATTCTGCTTAGTTTCATTCAGTTTAATCGGTAGAATTTATATGTTTTAACTTTTTTATATTTCAAGAATAATGTTATATGTAATAGATCAAAAATTACCATGATTTCTGCTTTTTTTTTAAATTAATTTTTAAACAATTTGGTGTATAAATAAATCAAAATACTAGAAAGTCATTATTTATGAAAAAAAACTCCCTAACCAATATAGCAAGTGGAAATAATGTTGTTGAAGTGGGGCCGCGCAAATCATATACTTTGCACCGTTGGAACCCACGAGCTTGCAGTGTTTACGTGGCAATCAATGAGCGGTGTCAAATATAGGAGCCGTAGATACGCGTATCAGCCAAGTCATATGGTCAAAAACAGACACGTCCGTGACTTCGCCTTTTAGACCACGGTTTCTATTTTTATTTTTACTTTTATTTCATTTTATTTTTGGCCTTTTGTAACGACTTGGAAGCCCACGTGGCGACTCAGATTTTAGCAAGAGTCATCATCAGATTAACAAAAATGGTAACTTGCAAAATGTGGCTAATAACACTACGGATGAGACTTGCATTTCCGTATACGGTATATCCACCAACCAATTCACCAAAACTGTCAATAATTTTATCCTTTTTTTATTATAAATAAATATTTTTATTTCAACTAAAAAATTAATTTTGATTGATTCTAACATGTGAATAAATCGAATGCAAATAAGTTTTCTTTTTGATATTTTTTAAATATTATTTCTGAGATTTAATCATAGAAGTACTATTATTTTTTATTTTCAAATTAATTAATTTTTAATTTTTTTCAAATTTATTAATAATTTAATCTATTATATTCTTAAAAAAAAAAGAATCAATGGATTTTACACTTTTTTTTTTTTCGAGACAAACTCTTTTTGGACAATAGAATATAAAGAAACTTGGAATTTCTTATAAGTATGCTTCCCTCAAAATTATACTACTTGCATTCTCGTCTTTTAATAATATTATATATATATATATATATATTGTTAAATTTTATGATTTTTATTTTTTTTCGTTTAGGTGAAATTTGGAAGATCAAAATATGTAACATTAATTTATTTTATTTTAACTTTACTTTTATCCAAATATCTATATTAAATTTTTTTAATTAAAAGAATATTAATTAAAAAGATAATTTAATCATGATTCAATATTTTTTTATTTTTTGTGAAAGTTAAAACCTATCAAATATAATGTACGGATGGAATAAAATTTAATACTCGATATTAACATTTTAGGTATAGTAAAATAATTCTGGCCACGTTTTAATATACTTAATATTTTAAATTAAAATGAATATTAATTTTAAAATATTATACACATATAAACAGTAAAATTTTAATTATTAATTAATATGTTGAAGTTAACTTTTATTTATTTTTATTAAGAACAAAATATCTTAATTAATTTAATTGGAAACACCAATAATAGTTGAAAAAATAAAATAAAAAATATGTATAGACGTGCCAAGAGTTGATTGGAAGGCAGTATCTATCTAATTGCTCCGCGCTGAGGAGGACTTAACAGTTAGCAATAAACCAGTTACAGCTGTAAAGGAACCTATACACGAGTCGCTAATTTTTTCTTTTTAAAGCTTTTTTTTTTTTTTTTGTAACAGAAAATCTTTTTAATTACAGCTGCGATCTCCTTGCAAAATTAGCCGTCATAATTTCAAAGATCACCGTATCCCAATTTAAGGGCTTCATTAGGAAGTGATTAAAAAAGCTTTATCCATGACACTTAGGGTCCTGAATTGATTAAAAAAAGGATTAATATTAATAACAAGATCATTCTTGAAATTAAAATGATATTTTATCCCGTGCATTAAGAGTTATATATTCAATTTTTACATATAAGAATAATGCATTATGTTTAGAGCATTTTATTTAGGATTTTAACAAAAATATTTAAGAATAATTTTAATATTAAATTAAAAGTACTATAACATAAAAATTAAATATTTCATGTTTTTAGACTTTATATTATTATATTATGTGTTAATCAATAAATTCAATCCTTATAAAAAAAAAAAAAAAAAAGAAAACTATTAAATTCAGTTATGTTACACGCACATATACATATATATGCTTGTCATTAAATTGCCCTAGTCAATTCGAATATATGGGCAAAATTGGTATGTAACCAATTACCAGAACAAACGAACCGGCTAAACCAGTGAGTTGGAGTCAGCAACTAAATAATCCTGTACTAGTAAACTCTATCAATAACAATGCGGACAATCCAAATTGAAACGGAATCTAAACCGTCCAATTAATCTATATTAAGTAACCCGTATGGCCATATATAAATGCTTTCTTTTTAGTCGGTCTCTCTTCCACACTTCTTGAGTTCTCTTTCGTTCTTATCCTTCTTTCTTCTTTCCTTACACAAAACTTTCTCTGTTATGGAAGTTTTATCAGTTCTTTTGATTCTCATTAATCACCTACATCTTTTTTCTCTCTATAAAAGCCTTCTCTATCCCTCAGCACGACCCCATTAACCCTAATAGCCTCTTTTCTCGAAAACATATTCTTTTCTTGATTTTCTCGTTTCTTGTTCAATATAGTGTCAAAATCTTGCATGGAATGTTTCAATTTGATCTCCGTTGATGATTTCAGTGTTTGCAATCGTATCCCTCGTGTCATGAAGGTGCCTGGAATAATCTCAGATATAGAAGAAAGCAGCGACGGCGAAACGATGTCATCTCTCCCTAATGAACGTCGTATCATCGTTGCAAACCAGCTTCCAATACGATCATATAAAGATGAAGAAACGAATAAGTGGTGTTTTGAGCTGGATAAGGACAGTCTTTACTTGCAGTTAAAAGATGGGTTCCCTTCTGATACAGGAGTTATCTATATAGGGACATTAAAGGCTGAAATTGAAAATAAAGATCAAGAATCGGTTTCTCAATTTTTATTTGAGAAATTTGGTTGTCTGCCTGTTTTCTTGAATCCTGATTTGCAATATAAGTTCTACCATGGGTTTTGCAAGCACTATTTATGGCCTCTGTTTCATTACATGTTGCCTATATCATCTAGTGATGGTGCTCGGTATGATAGATCACAATGGCTAGCTTATGTGTCTGCAAATAAGTTATTTGCAGACGCAATTATGCAAGTTTTAAACCCAGATGAGGATTCAGTATGGGTGCATGACTATCATCTTATGGTGTTGCCTACTTTGTTGAGAAGGAGGTTTCATAGAGTAAAATTGGGGTTTTTCTTACATAGTACTTTTCCATCTTCAGAAATTTTTAGGACCATACCAGTGAGGGAAGAAATTCTAAAAGGGTTCCTAAATTGTGATCTTGTTGGATTTCATACTTTTGATTATGCACGACATTTCTTGTCTTGTTGTAGTAGATTGTTGGGCCTTAATTATGAGTCTAAAAGAGGGTATCTTGGGTTGGACTATTTTGGCAGAACTGTTAGTATTAAGATTTTGCCTGCTGGGATTCATATGGGGCAACTTGAATCTATTTTGAATATGGAGGAAACAGCTAAATTGGCTAAAGAATTGAAGGAGAAATTTAAAGGGAGGATTGTGATGGTAAGTGCTGATGATTTAGATATATTTAAAGGTATTAGTTTAAAGTTTTTAGCAATTTGGAGGTTATTAGAAGAACACAAGTACTTAAGAGGGAAACTAGTACTTGTCCAAATTGCTAATCCTGCAAGGAGTCAAGGGAAAGATATTCAAGAAGTACAAAATGAGGTGAATTTTCTTGTTAAACATATAAATTTGATGTATGGCGAGGTAGATTATGAGCCCATTGTGTTTATTAATCGCCCGGTTAGTACTCAAGAGAAGGCAGCTTATTATGCAATATCAGATTGTTGTGTGGTTAATGCAGTTAGAGATGGGATGAATTTGGTTTCTTATAAGTATACTGTTTGTAGACAGGGGAGCTCTGTTTTAGACAGGGCATTAGGGATTGATGAGAAGTCTAATCCAAGAAAGAGTGTTTTAATAGTCTCTGAATTCATTGGTTGTTCACCTTCTCTTAGCGGAGCGATTCGTGTAAATCCTTGGAATATTGATGATGTTGCTCAATCAATACTTGGGGCTATCAAAATGAGTGAGGAGGAGAAGCATTTGAGACATGAAAAACATTACAAGTATATTAGCTCTCATGATGTTGCTTATTGGGCAAAAAGTTTCGATCAAGATCTTGAAAGAGCTTGTAGAGAACATTATTCGAAGAGGTATTGGGGTGTTGGGTTAGGTTTAGGATTTAGAATTGTTGCTTTGGGACCAAACTTTAGGAAGCTTGCTGTGGAACCAATTGTCAATGCTTATAATAAAACAACTAGTCGTTTGATCCTTTTAGACTATGATGGTACTATGATGGCACAGAGTTCTATGGACAAAACTCCTAGTGGTGAAGTTATTTCAGTCTTGAATTTGTTGTGCAGAGATCCCAAGAACGTTGTTTTTCTTGTAAGTGGAAGAGGAAAGGATCCTTTAAGCAAATGGTTCTCTCCATGTGAGAAATTGGGTATTTCTGCTGAGCATGGTTTTTTTACTAGGTAATTATTTTTTTGCTTTATTCATTTTCTAATTATGTAATTTTACTTTTTTTAATGGGTTTGGTTAATAGTATAATGTTCTTTATTTTATTGTTTTTCAGGTGGTCAAAGGATTCTCCATGGGAGACTTGCTCGGTGGCTATAGATAATGAGTGGAAAAAGATTGTTGAACCAGTAATGCAGCTTTATACTGAGTCCACTGATGGTTCTTTTATAGAGCAGAAAGAAAGTGCATTGGTGTGGCACCATGGTGAAGCTGATTCTCATTTTGGCTCAAGCCAAGCTAAAGAGCTTCTTGATCATTTAGAGTCTGTTCTTGCTAACGAGCCTGTTGTTGTTAAAAGAGGGCAACACATTGTTGAAGTGAAACCACAGGTATTGATTCACTTGCAGCTGCGGTTGTCCCAGTTCTTTTTTAGTCTGTCGTGCATTAACCTTGGACACTGCTTCTTGAAAAAATTTTTACATTTTAGATCATTTTTTATGCTAGTGCCAAAAAAAGTTTTATCTATTATGGAGTTCTTATATGGCTAAAATGTGTGAAATTTGCCTTCAAAAACACTTCTTCTGATGTTATTGCAAAGAACAGTTTGAAGCAACATTTTATCTAATTAGCATTTACGAATATCCAAAAACAACCTTTTAAGATGTTACTGCAAGTTTATCTATTTTAGAGTTCTATGACAAAAATATGTGAATTTTAGCTTTTCAATGTTATTGCGAAAATGAAGCAAAGGAAAACAGTTTGAAATTACTGTTTAGCTAATCTGCATAGATGATCTGTCAGACTCAGCCTGCAGTAAGGCGAGCAAAAAAGAAAAAGAAAAAGAATAGTTAGTTATGATCCTTGAATTGTATATGAAATAAAAATTTTGTTCCTTTTGGGTTTAAATTTCAGGGTGTAAGTAAAGGTACAGTTGTGGAAAAGTTGATCTCAAGCATGAGAAGTAGGGGCAAGTCGCCGGAGTTTCTGTTGTGTATTGGAGATGATCGATCCGATGAAGATATGTTTGAAAGCATTGCAAGTCATGTAGAGAATCCATCTTTGCCAGCTATAGCAGAAGTGTTTGCTTGCACAGTTGGTCAAAAACCAAGTATGGCAAAATACTATCTTGATGATACCTCAGATGTTATTAAACTGCTTCAAGGCCTTGCTGCTGCTGCCTCAGGACCTAAAAATAATACTGAGGATGTTTAATAATATTGGTTTATAGTTTTTTGTTTCTCTTTTTTAATAGTGATGTGGATAGACATGTACAGAGCAATAGATAGTTTTTGTTTAATTTCACAATTACAGTTCTAAATGGAACTCTAATACCAAATTATCAACAGATCCATATTTTTCCCAAATTTTGGGATGAAATTTCTTATGTCAGTACAGATTTTATATTTTTTCTGCTTGAATCAAATAAACCAGTTATAGATTTCAATTGTAATTGTCAATGCTGGATGTACACTGATAACATTCTTTTGAGCCTTTTTTTTATAATAAAAGAATTTGAATTTTTGAACTTTTATTAGTATATTATTCGTTCGAATTTTGAATTCCGTTTGATGGGTCATAATGGGATAACATAGCGTTATTAGATGTATATTTAATACAAACATTACACCACAATGTATATTTAATACAAACATTACACCACAAACCTAATTCCATGAGTTGTTTAAGCAACAAAGACCTTTTAGTTTCTTACATTAAGATTAAAATTTTAAAGGCAAATATTTCAAACGTAAAATTCAAGGAATAGGTAATGTGTATTACTTGGTTATAACTCGACAAAATCAAATGTTACAAACTATTCGAATTCAAAATCTCTGATTAAGAAAGAAGAGATTTCTGTCGTCCAATCTCACTGGTCACGAAAGCGAAGATAAGATTCAGCTTTGACGACATCCGCACATATTTATGCTGTGGGACAAATCCTAAGCGGACGTGATTGTTAGAAAACAAAACCTGAAGACAATAATAGTCCAACTGGACTGAGGCCAGTGTTGTGAATTGAGGTGGTCAAGCAACACCAGCTCTTCATAATGGGCCTGGATCAAAGTAAAGTCCAATTTACCAACTTGGGTTTCTCTTTTTCTCTCTTGGGATTTGGGGCTTGAGTTTCTCCATATTATCATTATTTAGTTTATCTATCAATAAAAATTGATTATTTGAGTTGTAAATTCTAATTTCGATAAATAAAAAAATAGAAAACTTGCAGTAGACCATTTTTTTACCAGACCAAATTGGAAAATGAAAAAAAAAAACTTATAGAAACAATTAGATTTCACCAACTTCCAGTCAAAAAAAAAAAAAAAAAAATCACCAACTTAATTTGAATTTTAAGTTACAAGTGAAATATTTATGGTTCTCCTCCATTGAAGAAAAATAAAAAGCCAATAATGTGTAGGCATTATTATATGTATCTATTTGTATTTTTCCAAATGTGAACACGTCTTTTCTCATTTCTCAACCAATAAATCTTTTGCATAAAAAAAAAATATATTAAACAGAAAGCAAAGTGACAATGTTCCTTTTATTATTACTTAATTAATCCCACTACAGTGACAACTTCCACCAACAAATGTTTTAAGCTTTTTTATTTTGATTTGTGTATTTGATTAATAAATAAATAAAATAAAATAAATCTGTCCTCTTTTGAAGTCAAAAACTATGTTGACCAATACAGATTTGTTGGGTTTCATCTTCAGCACATACTCCTCTCTCATACAAAAATCTCAATCTTCATTCCCAATTGACAAAAATCTCGAAGTCCATCTCTCAGTTTTCGCTGTAACCGAACTCAGATTGTTTAGAAGTTTTTCTGGTGCATTATGGTCTCAAAAAGATCTGATCTTTAGCTTTTAAACCTTCTTCTGGGTAATGGAGTTGAAGAAGGAAAAGCTTGTAAAGTAAGTCTTTTTCATTTTACTTTTTACTTTCTTGCTACTTCTTGATTGTATCTGTTCTTGGTTTAGCATCTCTGTTAATTTATATGCTTGCTCGTAGACTAAATTTCTGCTTTATTGGAGGCTAGTGCATGTAGGTTTTGCTCTCTTAGTTGTTTGGGGAAAGAATTGGCATCAATTAGACGTTTCTTACAAAGAGACTAAGGCTCAATTATCTGTTTTTTTTATTGGTTAATTTTTGGAAAATTGAGGGATAAGTTTTGGATTTTCTGCATGAGATATTATCTGGTGGGCTTCTTTTATTTTAAATTACTGTTTATTGTTATTGGTTACTTTTAGAATTTAATGTTTGTTTCCTGAGAAATGTTGTTGAACTTACTTTCAATCAAATAGAAGGCTAAGCTTTCACATGTTAAATGGTTAATTAATTATTAAAAGTTTAACTATTTATGACCTTTCACTTAGGTTTGTGAAAGAATATCCCTTATGAAGTTTATTTTTGACAAAAAAAAAACAAAAACAAAAAAAAGCAAAAATTATGGGTGTCTAGAACTTTGGAATTCTGTGCTAAATCAGTTGGCTTGATAATCTGTAGGTTTTACCCTGATGGAAAACAATATAGAGAAACATCACGGGGAAAAACTGAACAAGTATATCCAGAGATGTCGTCTTCCATGGATAAGGTTTCAACTTCATTGCTAAAAGCAGACAATGGGATGATGGGTGGTAGAAATAGACTGACAGATACTAGCAAAGGTGGGAGGTCCAAGGTTTTCCCAGCGGACCGCCAACCATGGCATCATAGGATACTCGACCCAGGAAGTGATATTGTGCTGCTATGGAACAGGATTTTCCTTGTCTCATGCTTGCTGGCACTTTTTGTTGATCCATTGTATTTTTACTTACCTACTGTTGGAAGGGATGAAAATTCTTCATGTGTGAATAGTGACTTAAAGTTGAGGATAGTTGTTACAATCTTTCGGACATTTGCAGATCTTTTTTATTTGTTGCACATGGTTATAAAGTTTAGGACTGCTTATGTTGCTCCAGACACTCGTGTGTTTGGGAGGGGAGAACTTGTCATGGATCCAAAGAAGATTGCATGGAGATATATTAGATCTGATTTCTTCATTGATCTCATTGCCACTTTGCCACTGCCTCAGGTAATTTGTTTATCACCATCATTTTTGAAATTAGTTTGTGCCTGCTTCTTATAGTAGTATTTTGTTAATTCAATTTGTTTGATGGACAAAGTAGAATATATAATGAACTTGGAGTTGTAGGCTATCTCTAACAACGATAGCTTCCATTGATTTCTCTATGTAGCTTCCATTTATGTTAACTTCAATTGATTTCATAGAGTTTGGTCTTTAGGTAGCTACTTAAGATAGATGGAATAGATATTATGAGGGAAAAAGGTAAAAAATAAAAAAGTAACATTCTCCTGAATCATTTACCATCTACGAGTCCTATATATTGCTGGGTTTGATAATTGAGGAATAATTTTACTTTGGTTTGTCGATCTATTATTTTTCTGTGGAATATTGATACTTCTTCTGGAGTCAATTATGGTTTTTCCAAGCAAAAACTGAAATTTCAATTAATTGATTTTTTGTGCAGATGGTTGTATGGTTTGTCATACCAGCAACAAGAGGTCGTCAAACTGATCATAAGAACAATGCTCTTGCATTAATTGTTCTACTACAATATATTCCCAGATTATATCTGATTTTTCCTTTGAGTTCTGAAATCATTAAAGCAACTGGAGTAGTCACGAGGACAGCTTGGGCTGGAGCTGTATATAATTTGATGCTATACATGTTGGCAAGCCATGTAAGTTTGCATTTTTTTTTCTCTTAGTTGAATTCCCATTGCTTAGCCACTTGGTCTTTCCATCGTCATGAATTCCATTTTTTCCTCTTAATTATAGGTTTTAGGAGCTGCATGGTATTTAATATCAGTTGACAGGTATAAATCATGCTGGAAATCAAATTGTAGAAATGAAACTGGCCCTATTGGATGTGTCCTCAGTTATCTGGACTGTGATACCTTAAACCATAGCGATCGCAAGGCATGGGCAAATAGTACAAGTGTTTTCAAGAACTGTGATCCAAACAATAGTATCACTTTCCAATTTGGTATATTTGAAAATGCAGTGACGAAAAATGTTGTCTCCTCTAATTTTGTTGAGAAGTACCTCTACTGCTTGTGGTGGGGCTTACAGCAACTAAGGTATCTTCATTGTTTCCATGCATCAGAATTCAGAATAAGCTTTGCAGTTCAATTTCCATACTTTCATTTTCATGATGATTGGTTTCTCTATGTTTTAAACTATGCAAAAAACTCGAAAAGCTTTTGAATTCTGTATTTTTCGTGTCACTGAGCCCTAAAATTTTTCCATTTGTTCCTTTGAGTATCATCTTGCTGGGGATAAAATATGTTCTCTAAACAAGCCATTAAATGTGAGTGGTTATTTACTAACTGTGCTGGTTCAAATAAAAAACTATATAGATAATATATTAATTTAATTTTTTCCCCTATTCGTTTGTTCTCTTGTTTGATGAATGTCTATTATGCTGGTTTTTCAATACTAAAATCCCTTCTTGGTTGTGTTGCTTGTATTGCGTTGATAATATTTCAATTGTTCTATTTTAGTTTAGGTTCCATGCATATAACCTCTTACTGTAAGTCATTATGGTCTCAGTGCTTGGAAAATATTTTTGTTGACAATCTGGATTCACCTGAGTTTTTTAATCTAGTTTCCACCTGAATTCTTTACTTTTTCATCAGAGTTAACATCAACTGGGGTATGTAAAAGGTGAGACTCCTACTGAGGTCCTAGTGAAATATAAAGTATATGCCAACTTTGACATTATTTTTGATGGAAAATTAAGGAATTTCATTGGAAGTATGTGAAGAAAATATAATTCGGATTTTGAAAAAGAAAAAATAGCTGAGGTATACAAATCCAAATGGTCAATAGTTAAAGGGTGTCCAGTGTCCACATGCATTTACCTATTTTTATTGTCGGGCAACTGAGAAAGAATCACATTCATCTTATTCTCAATAATGTGTCAGAATGCTTTTTTTAGATGCATAAAACATGGTATTCTAAATAATCGATGTTATAGTTGCTATCTGTTTTTCTTCCCTAAACTCTTGCAAAGAAAGTTGTTTTTATAGCACTTTGAGTGGTTTTGAAGTTCATATCTATCATGTTCTTATTTTCAGTTCATACGGGCAGAATTTGGAAACTAGCACATTTATTGGGGAAACAACATTTGCCATACTCATTTCCATCTTGGGTCTTGTTCTATTCGCACACTTGATTGGCAATATGCAGGTATTACAAAATTCTTTGTTCTCGGGTTTCATCATTCTATAGTTTATTATTCTTGCTCTCTCTCTCTCTCTCTCTCTCTCTCTCTCTCTCTCTCTCTTAAAAAAAGACATTTTCAGTGTTTGCCTTGTAGGTCTTTACTGCAGACTAATGATTGTTTCCTTCTTCTTCTTCCCAAATTTGTGCCTTGATGGTTTTCAAGGTCACTGAGCTTAATTCCTATTTAAGAACCTTTGATACTATCTCGTCATGATAGCAGTTGACACTTGATAAAAAACTGTGCTGCCTACTTTGGCAGTTAATACTTGACTGTTGACCCTATAATATCTGTTTCTTTTGCCTTTTTTCTCATCTTTCCAATTTTTTTTCTTCATTTGGAACATAAGAAGCTTAGCAAGTACAAATAATTTCTTGAGGTTGTATGTGGCTGATAACTTTTGTGGATAATTTCATACTGCTAGTAAAAGTTTGAATGTTCTGCTACCAATTTCTTCACTAATATTTGAGAAAAAGAGACTTGGTAATATCAGTTAAGCCATGCAGTTTTATGATGCTATGCTTGTTATTTTAAATTGCCTTTGTCTGGTGCTCAAGGGTGAGATTGCCTTTCAGAAATCATGAGCTTTCAATCAAGCTATTAAAGATTTTAGGAATGAGATACAATGCTTGTTATAAAAATGCTGAAGGATAAGCATGCCCCTTAATCTAGATTTGATATGACAATATCTGGGTGATGTTCTTTGTGCTTGTTATCTTATACACTTTTCCCTAATTGTTTAACATTTGTTGCATGAGGTAGACATACCTTCAGTCTCTCACCATAAGACTGGAGGAGTGGAGGCTTAAGCGAAGAGATACTGAAGAATGGATGAGGCATCGCCAACTCCCTGAAGATTTGAAACAACGGGTTCGGCGCTTTGATCAATATAAGTGGCTTGCAACTCGAGGAGTAAATGAAGAATCTATCCTGCTTGGTTTGCCTGCTGATCTCCGGCGAGATATCCAGCGCCACTTATGCTTGGACCTTGTTCTACGCGTATGTTTAACCATGTATTTGATGTTTTTAGAATTGAAAGAACTACATCTGTTTATTTTCTGGTCATATTTTGTTGAATATATGACATCTGGCAACAAGGATGTTCTGACATCACATTTCTGGACTACTTCCAAGCTCTAGTATGGCTATGCAAATAAGCTTATCCTCTGATTTGATTTTGTTGTGTCAGTTCAATTTGAGCCTGGTGTATATGATAAAGGATCAACGTTTTCCTGCTTGGAGTCCTAGAAGTGCTAGTATAATTTTCAGGAATTGCATATTCCATTGTCTTGATGGGTTTATCATGTAGGTAATTTCATTGCCCTCATCAAGTGTAGGGTCTCCAGCCTCATTGAGTCAGTGGATTGAAGCTGATCATGTTTTTTATCATTTATTTTGTCAATGACAACCGTTTATGAACTGAAGGGGGAAAAGTGCCATCTTCATTGAGATTATATATAGAATATGATCCATAAGGATGATTTAAAATGTTCCATGTTGATATGTCTTACTGAGATATGGCAGATGATTTTTTTGTCAATCTTACTTCTCCAATACTAACCTACTTCCTTTTCTCATTTGCAGGTCCCATTCTTCTCACAGATGGATGATCAATTGCTTGATGCAATATGTGAACGGCTAGTTTCTTGTCTGAGCACAGCTGGCACCTATATTGTCCGTGAGGGTGATCCCGTGACAGAAATGCTATTTATTATCAGAGGCAGATTGGAGAGTTCTACTACTAACGGAGGTCGTACTGGTTTCTTTAACTCAATTACTTTGAAACCTGGAGATTTTTGTGGAGAGGAGCTATTAGCATGGGCTCTGCATCCAAAATCCTCTCTCAACTTACCTTCCTCAACTAGGACGGTTAGAACTTTAAATGAAGTCGAAGCTTTTGCATTGAGAGCCGAAGATTTGAAATTTGTTGCAAACCAATTCAGACGTCTCCATAGCAAAAAACTTCAGCATACATTCAGGTATCACTCCCATCATTGGAGAACATGGGCAGCCTGTTTCATACAAGCTGCTTGGCGTCGACACAAAAAAAGGATGATAGAGAATAATCTCACTGCTTCAGAATCCTTTTCTTTGGATGCACAAGATACTAATGGAAAAAGGCAAGACAAGGGGGACCATTTTTCGGAAGGTTTAACTTCTCAACTGAAAGTCACGATACTCGCTTCTAGATTTGCTGCAAACACAAGGAGAGGAGCTCAAAAGATTAAGGATGCTGAGATGCCAAAACTACAGAAACCTGAGGAGCCCGATTTTTCTGCTGCTGATGACTAGTGGTTGAAGTAAGCATTTTCAGCTTTTATATGCCAAAGGCCTAGCCCTTTTCAGATTCTTGTGGAAAGAACTTCCAGATAGCAATGGCATCCGGTATCTCACAGAAATAGCTTCAGATGTGTGTGGAGTAGAAAAGGGGTATTTTTTCCTGTATTCTTCAATACCTGTGTACTTATTATTTTTGGGTAATGCTGTAGTCATTCCAGCTACATCATTCATCAAGGGTTAGAGTGATATATATATACTTATTTTACCTTCTATCTTACTCACTTGAAATTTTAGATGTGCTAAATTAAAAATTTAAACTGATAACCTTATGTTGATTATGATTAATTATCATAATACAAGTGTTTATTCTTAATGATACAACACAGCATTTAACTTGTTTAATCCTTCAAATATTTTTAAATTTATAGGGAAAAAAAAAAAGTATAACTTGGACTCTTCACCAGTCTACCTCTGAACCCGCAATCTAAAAAGAATTATATATGCTTTTTAAGAAATGTGAGTTATTTTTGGAGATAACCCACTTTCTCTTTAATTTTTGATTTGAGATTTCACTTGCATTTATTTAATGTATCATTAGACAATAATTTGTTATTACATGATTTTTACATGTAAAAATTTGAGGAAAAATAATTGTGAATGTGAAAAATCACCAACTTTGTATTTTAATTAATTCATCATGTTTTCAAGAAGAACTCTGTATTTAACTAATTCATTTGATATATTGAAATTACCTATAAAATATTAAATTATGAGTGTATGGAACGTGCATTGTTAACTAGTAATTTAGTTTAGTTATTGTGCATTGTGTATAAACCAGTCGGAATATCTAAAAAAAACAAGTAATTGTGCTGATTATTGCTAACCGGTGTAGAATCAAACATGAAAAAACTTTGATGAAACGTGTTATGCAGGCATGAGTACGAGCTTCGAAGGACATAGGAAGATTAGAAAAACAAGTTTGACCTTTTTTCACTGTGCAAAATCTACAGGGGAATATATAAATTCACTAATAACTTTGTTACTTAAACTTTGCGGTGCTCTTAATTTTTATTTTGACTAATCAAACGTTTCAATTTATAAAGCTATACTTATTAAATACTTTAATTTTTAAATTTATTTTATTGGATACTTCAATTTACAAAATTAAATAAAGTGAACACTTATTAAAAAGTTTAAACTCGTGAAAATTATTATGTCAAAAATCATGTTAACTATATATCAAGTCAATATTTTATAGATAGACGCCAAAAACCCTAAAAAATTATTAACATTTGTGTCGAATGGTGTATAATATTATTAAAATTTACAAGCTAAAAAGTGCATGATAAGTCATTTGCAAGGTTTAGGATGCTACAAGGTTAAAATTGTAAAGTTTATGGGTGAATTTATGTATTCAGCCCAAAATCTATATGTGTTAATGTTTTATGATATTTCTGTAATCTATATTACTTATTCTTTAATTATTTAATGTTAACCAATCAAAATATAAAAAATAAAAAGAAAAGAAGATAATAATATTTATAAAATTTTCATTTTTTAATTTGATTCTAAATCCTTTTAATACTTAATTACATATTCATAAATATTTTCAATTATGTTTTCTATTTAAATTCTTAATTCCATGCAAAAAGGAAAGACTAATTAAGAGATTGAAAGAAAAAAAAAATACCAATGATGATTGGTTATTTTTTATTGATTATTACAATGTATATAATACTATTCATGCAAACAGACTCCAAGTCCAAGCTATGTTAATTGTTCAATTTTTGTTATTTTAATATACAAACCACAATGCAATTAGCGATTACTCCTAAGACGGGAGTTAGTAATAATAAATATAAATTTTAAGCATTTTTTTTAATTGATTGAAGGATGAAATAAAATAATATTGTAAATTATACACTAAAATACAAATCTTCTTTGAGTTAACTAAAATTTACATGGATTTAACATACGAGCACCTCGTATTTTTATAAAAAATAAATAATCAATTAAATCATACATGATCGATAAATTTTGAATAAATGTTAGATATTATTATAAAATTTCTGAAAATCACGTTCACCGTATTAACTTAAAAAAATTGCGAATTCACAGCAAAATAGGCAAAAATTTAAATATAAAATTATTTGTGCATTCAACCAAAAATGTTGCAAATGATCCTCTATATAACTATTTAATTGTAATATATCTATACTTGTTTTGGAAAAAAAAAAAAAAAAAAAAGACCCTTTTCATTAAATAAATAAATTTTCCATCTCCAACTCAACAGCCACTAAAATCAGATACACTGATATAAAATAGAAAAACCCGAAGTACAGAAGCAAGAAAGAAAGGAGAAGATAATAATGTTGATAACTGCGGGGGAAGCATGTCCTTTCTCTCCCATTTGCTTCGCTCTCTCTTCTCCTACTAATCATAATGTCTCCAGAAAACTCTATCCTAGGCTTAAAGCTTCTGTCTGCAGAGCTACCTTCTCTGTCCAAAGCAAACCCAACTCCACCACCAAGCCATTAGATACTAGCCTTAACTTCAACAGGTATTCTTTTCTCTCTTTTGCTCTTTTTTTTTTTTCGTTTTTTTTTTCGTTTTTCTTGAATTGAATACTCTTTAGAGATTTGATTTGAATTGATTATCTATCTGTCGGTGCTTTACATTTTTTACAGTTTTTTTTTAGTATTGCACTTACAATTTCTCACTAAAGATTTGTTTTTTTTTTTTTTTTTTTTTTTTTTCATTCATAGTTTTGTGTTCGCTTTTATAATCTCCGTCTGCCCACCTCTTAAACTTTGTAATTACGTAGTTTTCTGAAATTTCATTCTATATTGAGATATCAATAATAGTCATGGCGTATATGAACTAGAAGTTAAGGTGACGTGACTTTTGCTATTGTTCTTCAAATCAGACAAACATTGCTTAAAATTTATGTTTGGTTTCAAAAATTATGGATTTAGTAGTTTTAGTGATATTTGAATTCTTCAGTACTGTATAAATTTGTATGGTAAATAAAAAAATAAACCCAATTCATTTTTTCTTGTCCACTTCTCAACATTGCTAGAAATAATTTTATTTTGCTTTTGTTGTAATACTCTATTACTCTTTTCAGCTGTGAGGACTCAGTTTTTGATCCATTAGGTATTAATACAGATGTATATTCTGGTCTAAATTCTGCTTGGGAAAGATTACTAGCTTTGTTATCACCAATATCTGAGAGTGCCTCAAGTGCAAAAAGGGATAAGCCTTCAGCTCGAGGAGTTGCAGGTCTGTTTTCCAGTTTTGGTTCTTAAGAATATTGAATTTGCAAATTGTGTAATTAGCTTTTAGCAATTAAGCAGAATTCTTGTTACAATCGCAGCTGCAATTGAGGACAGTTCTATTGATTTTGGGGACTTCTTCAAAGGTCCATTGCCAGGAAAATTTCTCAAGCTTCTGGGATTCTTGGCTTTATCTCGTCTTGGAATATATATACCCCTTGGTGGTGTAAATAGAGACGCTTTCGCTGGAAATTTAGATCAGAATAGCTTGTTGAGCACTTTGGATTCATTTTCTGGTGGAGGCATTGGTAGACTTGGGATATGCTCCCTTGGTATTGTTCCCTTTATCAATGCGCAAATTGTGTTCCAGCTTCTCGCCCAAGTTTACCCCAAGTTGCAGGATCTCCAGAAAAGAGAAGGTGAAGCTGGAAGGAAGAAAGTACTCCAGTATACTCGATATGCTTCAGTTGGGTTTGCTATAGTACAGGTATACTACGCAATATTCTACTGAATAATAGGCTAGCTAACTTGAACCAAGAGTCCTTGAAGAACATATTGAATTCCATAAAGTTTTTGGTTGTTCAGTGCTAGAGTTTTTATGTAAATATATGTGTTCAGACTTCAGAGTAAATGAAAATTTAATGGGAGGCCATGCCAGTGATTTAGATATTTTCATGAGACAAAAGAGAATCAAATTGATTGAGAAAAATAAGTGATGACATGATATAGATGGAAAATCATCAAAACACCCCAGCTTATGCTTCAACTTTTGAGTATAAGCACTCATTATTCATTACGAAAAAGGATTCTCTTAATTACTCAAAGAAGTAACTATCTGAGGAAAAAAGTTTTATGAGAACTGATTTTGACTCTTGAAGTTAAGCAAATAGTTAGATTTCAGATTTATTTGTTGTATGGTTAGCATCACTTATCAGTTTGTGGATGATTTATGCACAGTATACATTATATCAAAATGTTCTTGAATTTCAAATCAATGGTTCATCTCATAGTACATGTTAATGTAATTTGTAAAATTTTTCCTGAGATTTTTTAATATCCTCTTTGTTTTTTCCCCTTCATGACAGGCTATTGGCCAGGTTCTTTACCTTCGTCCCTATGTCAATGACTTTAGCACACAGTGGGTTTTGTCATCTGTAACTTTATTGACACTTGGCTCTGTATTTACGACCTACCTTGGTGAACGAATCTCTGATTTAAAACTTGGAAATGGCACATCTCTTTTGATATTCACGAGCATTATTTCCTATTTGCCGGCATCTTTTGGTAGGACTGCTACGCAAGCATTTCAGGATGGTAACTATGTTGGGCTTGTCACAATCATTCTCTCATTCTTCCTTCTAGTCCTTGGCATTGTGTATGTTCAGGTAATCATTGGTAATTGTAGTGATAAAATATATTTTAGTGGAAGAATGGAAACATTAACAAATGTGAGAAGGGTTTCAGGAAGCAGAGAGAAAGATTCCACTCAACTATGCCTCAAGATACACCAGCAAAAGTGGTGGACTTCAAAAATCTGCTTACCTACCATTTAAGGTTTGTATCCCAGGTTGTTTTATTATTCATTTTCATTCAATTTTTAAATTTTAAAAGTTTGTTGTCCTTACAACTAATATTTCATGGCTCTTGTTGACAATGTGCTGACTTTTAATATTCACATATCTATGAAGACGATCATTATTAATTAATTAATTAAGTACAGATTCACTTAATCCAAATTTATGAATGCTCAATTTTGGTATATTGCTATTGAAAATGTTCCACCGAAGCATATCAACAGCTTGGTTTCATCGTGCATTGTAGGATTTCATTATTTTTTGCGACGGCAGGGAAATTCATATTGCTTGTGGACCATAGTTCAACTTGTTAACAGAATACTGTATAATCATCTTCCTCGAATACTATGCAATTTATGAAACTTAATAGGCTATAAGGGTTGGCTTGTGCACATTTGCTTAAAAGGTTAAATGCATAAGATCTGTTTGAATTGTGAAGTTTACTTTGTGAAGGTAAAGGGAAATGACATGCAATTTTCTTTTTCATTCTTTGTGAGGAACAAGAGGCCAAAGAGTTCAATCTTTACTCTCTAGTTCCAAATTAAATTATCCATCTATTTGGAGACATTATCTTTGAAGCAGCAGATTTGAAATATTATACCTTTGCTTGTAGCCTTGTAGAACTTGTTTACAAAAAATATGATCATTGATATGAAGAGGTGACACTGTCAAATCTGGCAAGTACCCGAATTTGATGTTTGTTCGTGGAAACCAATGACAATTGGAGATGGAAGCATTAATAAGTGAAATGATGATGAAATGCATAGACCTATTTAGAGATCAGTAATGAAAGGTAAAGTGTGTGATAAAGAGAAGCATCTGATTGGCACATGTAATTTCAGTGGATTAAATAATCATGATAATGTTATTTATTGGTCAATGGAGAAAATAAGAAGAGGAAGCATGATGGCTCATGAAGGTTATATTACACCATTATGAAGCAACAAGAAAGCAATTGAGGTACTTCTTAATCTGGTGCCTGGAATGGCAAATGTGGAAATGAAGATTAAAAAAAAAAAAAAGAACTTTGACTTTGGAAGAGCTTCTCTAGGACTTGGATACTGTCTTATAATTAACTTATTGTGGTTGCAACATGTTCTTTGTCAGAGATAAAATTCTATGAAACGCCATTATGTCTTGCCTCTTATGCATGATTCACTTTTTGCGTTCCATATTCATTAAACAAGATTTCCACTGGTGATTAGCTCATAAAGTGCTCTGCTTATTGACATAATTTCTCTGTGCTCAACGTTTTGGAAATATTGTTGTCTATAACCCACTCATATTGCATTCATTTTCTATTCTAGGAAAGATGAAGATTTTGCAGTTACTTGAACAGGTTTGTTTATTCAATTTGTAGACATTATTTTCTGACTTTGTAGCATTTAAGAATGTGAAGCTTACCATATTGTATTTCCTTCTTATTTTATAACCACAAGAAGAATGAACATAACATTCAGCAACTGAAGTTGATTTTTTTTATCATTTTTATCTGCATGTAAAATTCACTTACTATGTTCACCTCCTCAAGCTATGACACCTGTACCTATTCCCAAATTATACACTGCAATATGAAAGCAACAAGTGGAGGAGCCAAAGAAGGATATGAAGAAAGTGATAGCATAATGAGCATACTATTAATTAAGCAATGTATTATTTTGCACGTGCAGCTATCTTCCTTTCACTAAACAATAAAATGCTTCTTGCAGTTGAATGTTTTTTATTGATGTATAATGTTTTATTGTTTGTGTTTTCAGGTAAATAGTTCAGGAGTCATGCCAATCATATTTTCTACATCATCATTGGCTCTTCCTGGCACTCTTGCAAGATTCACTGGAATATCTGCGCTCAAGAATGCTGCAGTGGCTTTGAACCCAGGAGGTAAGTTTTAAGCTGGTTGAGTTTGTTGAAAAATGAAAATCTATCTTTCAGAAACTGCTTTTTTTCTGTAATAAAATTGTTATACTATAGACAGCTGCTTTTTTAATCTCTTACCAAGTTTTATAAATTATATAATGACAAATTTGCTGTATTTCAATAGAATTTTGATAGAAATTTGCTTGTTCATTCTCCCAACCTGGTTGGGTTTAAATAGGCTGAAGTATCCACAAATTTGGGTATAAATTCCTAAATTACAGCCCTAATTGATGCCCATTGTCTCCTAATTATGGCTGCCAATTACAGCCTTAATTGGCTTCCTAATTGATGCCTAATTTGTCTCCTAATTTGACATTTACAGCCTTAATTAGCTCCCTAATTGATGCCTAAATTGTCTCCTAATTGATAGTTATTTACAGCTATCTTACAACAGTATAGTCAATTAAGTACAATAGTATACTAACATCACTAACATCCCCCCTCAAATTGATGCTGGGCGATCAAAAAGCATCAATTTGCCAACGAGAAATTGATGACGCTGTCGTGTCAAAGATTTGGTGAATACATCAGCAATTTGAAGAGTAGTGGAGACATGTGGAAGAGAAATGACACCTGTATCGACGGCCTCTCGAATAAAATGACAATCGACTTCGATATGTTTGGTACGTTCATGAAAAACTGGATTTGTAGCAATTTGTATGGCACTAGTGTTGTCAGCATGCAGAGGAGTAGAATGAGGCTGAGGAAATCCAATTTTAGCAAGTAACCCACGTAACCAAACAATCTCTGAGCAAGCAGCGGACATAGCCTGATATTCAGACTCAGTAGAAGATTTTGAAACACGGTCTTGTTTCTTACTTTTCCAAGATATCAAAGAATCGCCAAGAAACATACACCAACCAGTTATAGAGCGTCGAGTGTCTGGACAACCGGCCCAATCAGCATCACTATAAGCAACAAGGCGTACGGGAGAGCCAGTAGGAAAGAATAAACCCCGAGAAGATGTGCCAAGAAGATAGCGAATGATTCGACGAACTGCCACTAGATGTAAGTGACGCGGAGTACTCATGAATTGACTGACTTGCTGAACTGCAAAAGAAATATCGGGCCTTGTAATAGTCAGATAATTCAAACTGCCAACTAATTGCCGATAAAGAGATGGATCAGGAAGAAGATCTCTGTTTTGACTATGGTACTTGACGTTTAATTCCAAAGGAGTATCAACTGGGGATGAATCTTGAAGGCCTGCTAAAGTAATCAAATCTTTAGTATATTTTTGTTGATGTAAAAATATTCCAGAACAATCATAGTGAACTTCCAGCCCTAAGAAATATGTAAGTGGACCAAGATCCTTCATATTAAAAGAAGTTTGAAGAGATTGTTGAAGATGGAGGATCGTTGATGTGTTAGTGCCAGTGATAATAATATCATCTACATAAACAAGGAGTAGAACAAAACCAGCAGAAATCTTATGAAGGAACAAAGAGGAGTCATATTTACTTTGCACAAAGGAAAACTGAAGTAAGGTAGACCGAAACTTGTCAAACCAGGCACGTGGAGCTTGTTTTAGGCCATACAAAGACCTTTTTAACTTACACACATGTGTTGAAGATGAGGAAGTCAAACCCAGAGGAAGTGTCATATAAATATCTTCTTTAAGATCACCATGAAGAAAAACATTTTTGACATCCATTTGATGAAGAGGCCAACCCTGAGAAGCAGCAACTGCAATAATAGTACGGACAATAGTCATTTTTGCAACTGGAGCAAAGGTCTCCTCATAGTCCACTCCGTACTTTTGCTTATTGCCAAGAGCAACCAGTCGAGCTTTATATCGATCCAAAGTTCCATCAGAACGAAGCTTGACTGAATAAACCCATTTACATCCAATGGGCTTAACATTTGGAGGGCAAGGAAGAATTTCCCATGTATGATTGTCGTGAAGAGCTTGAAGTTCGTCCTGCATGGCTTTTTGCCAACATTCTTTCTTGGAGACTTGTGAGTAACAAGACGGAATAGAAATATCAGATAAAGTTGCAGAATATCCAGCAGGATTATTAGAAAAACCATACCGTCTTGGAGGTCGAGATACTCTGGTAGATCGACGCAGAGTAGTTTCAGAAGAATCAGACATAGATGAGGCATCAGTCTCGGGAAGAGGCACCGTTGGTTGACGTCTTTCGTACACAAATCCAGGCTTAAACCGATTAGGAACAATTGGTAAATCCTCAAAAATTGGAAGAATGGGAGAAGTAGAAGAAGACTTAGCAAGATTAGGAAAGAAATATTGATGCTCAAAGAAAATAACATTTCGAGAAACACGGAATTTGTTAGAAGTGGAATCATAGCAAACAAAACCCTTTTGAGAAGAATTATAACCCATAAATGCACATTTAACTGATTGAGCTGAAAGTTTATGACGTTCATGAGAAGGTAGATGAACAAAACAAACACAACCAAATGTGTGTAAATCATGATAATTAGGATATTGATGATACAGACGAAAATATGGGGAGTCAAGATTTAATACCTGAGAAGGCATTCTATTAATTAGATAAGTTGCAGTAGATAAGGCTTCAACCCAAAACTTAGATGGAACTGAAGATTCAATTAACAAAGTTCGGGTTACATCCAACAGATGACGATTTTTACGCTCAGCAACTCCATTTTGTTGTGGTGTATAAGGACAAGAACGTTGTAAGAGAATCCCTTGCTCACGAAGAAAATTCTGAAATTCATGAGACATATATTCTCCCCCAAAATCAGATCGTAATATTTTAATACAAGTAGAAAACTGAGTCTTAACATAGGCCAAAAAGGTCTTGAAAACAGAATATACATCAGATTTAGAATGAAGGAAGTATACCCATGTATATCTACTGTAATCATCAATAAATGTCACAAAGTATTTGTATTGAGCATGAGAAATAACGGGCGTAATGCCCCAGACATCACTATGAATTATATCAAAACATTGGATAGCACGACTACCATTAGAAGGAAAAGGAAGAGTTTTGCTTTTACCAAGTCTACATGTGGAACAATCGAAAGGAATCTTAGCAAGGAGTTCTTTATTGCCCAAGAAACCAGAATTTGATAAATGAGACAAAATAACAGGATTAGGATGACCTAAACGTCTATGCCATAGTTCACTCTGACTAATAATTGTAGTACAAAATGAAGATATATGAGGAATGGAAAATAGTAATGGAAATAGTCTCCCAACTTTAGGCCCCTTCGCGATTACTGTCCCCGATGCCTGATCCTGCACAAGACAACCATTACGAGAGAAATGGACATCATAATTGTTATCTACTAACTGACCAACCGAAAGACGCTTAGTTGAGAGCTTTGGAGATATAAAAACATCGTTGAAACATGGTCTAAGATCTCCAATCTCAGTAATAGGTATTGTACTACCATTTGCAATCTGAATTTCAGTTGAACCATGACATTTGCGAACATTGGTAAGCATGCTAGATGTGTTTGTCATATGATTTGAGGCAGCAGAATCAACAAGCCAAAGTTGAGAGGTGAAGGTATTCTTACCTTGTATTCCTAAGACGGAGAAGGCTGAAATAATCATTTGTTGCACCATTTCTGGAGTAAGAATCACAGGTTCAGCAGCTGAAGAGGGAGTTGTAGAAACTGTTGGAGTAGCAAAATGAGTGAGATTATTTGGTGCAATTGGGGCAGCATTCGTTTTTCGGTTTTGAGGCCGTGTTGGACACTCCTTTATGACATGTCCTGACTGTTTGCAATAATTGCAAAACTTCTTTGCACAATTGGCAGCAATATGGCCATAATTTTTGCAGTTATAACATTGAATTCTACTCATGTCCCGACCCTTTCCTCTTCCTTAGGCAGCAAAAGCAACCTTGACAGTATTTCTTGTTGGAGAGAGTTTTGAATGAGAAGACGTTGTTTTTCGCGAAGTAATTCACCAAAACAAATATCTAAAGAAGGTGAAGGAACACGACTCATTAAATTTGAGCGAAGTGTCTCAAATTCAGACCTCAACTTCATTAAGAATTGATCTCTTTTGCTTTGCTCATGAATTTCTTGAAGTATAGAGAGAGATTCTACAGGCACTTTAGCATAAATAGTGTCGGTAAACTCAGCCCATAAATTCTGAAAACCAGAATAATATTCCTGAATGGAGAGATTTCCTTGGGAATAATTAGCAATATCACTCTCCAATTGAAAACGTCTTGCAGCATTGTCTTGATGGTAGACCTTTTTTAAGTAATCCCACATGGCTTTTGCAGTTTTAGAAGACCTCAGATTAGAAGCAATAAGAGGGTCAACTGACCCTAGAATCCATGTCATTACTCTTGCATCTCTAACTTTCCAATGAAGCAACTCCTTAGCATCTTTAGGAGCTGGATCACTTCCATCTATATGGCCCAATAGTTCTTTTCCTGTAACAAAGAGCTGAAACTGAAATTCCCATGAAGAGTAATTTTTTCCGGTGAAACGAACATGAAAACTCTCAACTGCATTTGAAGTTACCATCTCAAATAGCACAAGGAGACCAGAAATGCAAAAGTAGCAATAACAAAACTAGGAACAGGTCTATGAGAAGAAGCAGCAAACCCACCAAGATGAAAATCCTACAAGCAGAAAGTTGCAGGATAGAAATATGTCCACCAGAATCTCTTCCAAACGAAGAGAACCTCCAAATAGAAATTCAGAATTTCTATGACCGAGAGTTCATCAAAGATATGAACTAAACAAAGAAAGCAGAAACAAAAACTGCAGAATTAGAGACAGCAGAATCTGCACTTTGTTCTTCAAAAAACAAAGCTGAAACTCATAAAAGAACAGCTCTAAAATTGCCTAACTAGGCTCTGATACCATGACAAATTTGCTGTATTTCAATAGAATTTTGATAGAAATTTGCTTGTTCATTCTCCCAACCTGGTTGGGTTTAAATAGGCTGAAGTATCCACAAATTTGGGTATAAATTCCTAAATTACAGCCCTAATTGATGCCCATTGTCTCCTAATTATGGCTGCCAATTACAGCCTTAATTGGCTTCCTAATTGATGCCTAATTTGTCTCCTAATTTGACATTTACAGCCTTAATTAGCTCCCTAATTGATGCCTAAATTGTCTCCTAATTGATAGTTATTTACAGCTATCTTACAACAGTATAGTCAATTAAGTACAATAGTATACTAACATCACTAACATATAAGGGTTTGCTGTGATGACTATCCAGTATCAACTTGGCTCACAGCTAATCTAATGTTCACTGCAGAGTGCTGAGATAAGCCTGTCTTTCTTCTTAGAGTTGTAGAAGGAGTCAAGCACTTTGAGTTTGACTCAGACTCAACTAGTTTTTTAGCTTGTTCTAGATTGTCCATGATTTTGCTAAAATTGAACTTTATCCAGTTTTTAGTCTTTATGCTAGTTTAAAAAAATCAAGCCAGGCATGGGCTGCAGTCCCTTGAAATATCTTGCAAGTAGCTTTGTTATAGATTCTCTTTTACCCCATTGGTCAATGTTTAACCAAAATAGATAGTCCCCTATCCATGTCTGTACTTTAAGTTACTCTCTTTGGCTTTCAGTTTTACACCTTTTTCGAGTACATGCAAACTTTTGAATGGAAGGGCTCCCACTTAGTTGAAATAGGTTCTCTAGAGGAGTCCAAAAGTTTCCTGGTCTAAATCAAATTTCTTTACTGTAATTGGGACTTCAAATTTGAATGTCAAGCTAATGGGGCTATGTGAACTGAGCTGATCAGAATAATTTAAAATTGGCTTGAGCTTGAGCCAAACTTGATTGATGCCACAATGACTCGAGCCTGGACAATAGCATATTCTGCTTGTCTCACCTTGCATCCACCCCCTATTCCTACCTAGTTTGGTGATGGAGACGCTCAAATTGGGGGTGCTGTGGGGTGGGTTGCAATCTTTCCAATCCTGATGTTGTTATTGAATTTGTAACAGCATAACTGAGGATTCAACCACAGAATTGATCTTAATAAACTGATCACAATATATAGGCAGTGGACAATTCTTTTTTTTCTTCCCATTATTCATTATTCATATACTATCCTAATTTAACCAGATAAAAATTTTTGTAGGTTCATTTTATCTCCCCACCAATATCCTATTAATAGCCTTTTTCAACTATTACTACACCTTCCTGCAACTGGACCCTGATGATGTGAGTGAACAGTTGAAACGCCAGGGTGCATCAATTCCACTAGTTCGTCCGGGTAAAAGTACAGCTGCATATCTGAAAACGGTAATTTCCTTCCGTTATCAAGAGATATGAATTATACTTATTTTCCATTGTCAATCCAGGATGTTGAATTAGTAACCTCATACTGGCCTTACGTGGAATATGTACATGTATGTACGTGTGTATTTGCCTGAAGTCCAAATAGATAACTCTAAATTATACAGGGGTCTTAATGGTGCATCAAATGATAAAAATTATGATGTCGAATAGCTTTAAAAAGATCTACCTTTGTAAGCTTTATGGTGCATTAAGGCTTGCTGGTTAGAAGGGGAATTTGCATATGCATGTTTGAATTGAAACTGGTCGTAGTTTTGGTGCAGAGAATTAAGAATAATTGTATTTAGCTGGAGACACGCCTTTCTAGATCAAGCTTTTGTTTTGTAGTTACTGTGGGATAAATTTTTATTTTTTATTTTTTTATTTTTGTCATATCCTGCTTCTAGAGCATAGAAAGGTCCGAAGTAATTAGAGGGCTTTACTGAGTTAAATTTTATTTTATTTTTATGGTGGATGGTATCATGTCCCCCACCCCTCTGTTTTTCCTCTCTTTTCCAAAAAAATTGCAATTGTCGTCAATTCTCCTATTTAAAATTGTAATTGAGGGCTGAATTGTGTCTTCCCTCTTTGCTATTTTAAAATAATGGTGCTCATAGGATGTCTATTGCAGAAATAGTTTCAGCTTTTCAGCGAAAGACATTTATGCTTTTGTTCAGGCAACATTACTGCAAATGTTTGTCCAATTACTCTGTGGAACATTTCATTTCCTTAGATGTCGAAAAAGTTAAAAACCTTTCATTTGTTTCATCTGGACCAAGTCACTGTTGCATATCAACTTGCTCTGCAATTACTTATCTCTTGCGGTTTTAAATAAGCCAGAGTGCTATGTGAACATTTTGATCTTGTATACTTATGGTTCTCTCCTTCAGTTTGTAGCTTTGGTTTCACTTTTCATCATGCAATCCTCTGCAGAAACTACTATGAAGTTTTTTGATAGCGGTTTCAGATTCTGGAATTACTTTATCCATTGTTTGTCTTGCGAAGAATTTTCTACTTAATATGTGCTTCTAATGGTTTGTAATATAGGTTCTCAGCAGAATATCAGTTTTGGGTTCCGGGTTTTTGGCAATACTGGCTGCTGGTCCTGCAGTCATTGAACAAATCACACACTTGACAGCATTTCGAGGATTTGCAGGCACGTCTGTACTCATTCTTGTTGGCTGTGCAACAGATACAGCAAGAAAAGTTCAAGCAGAAATAATATCCCAGAAGTACAAGAACATAGAGTTTTATGACATTGATAAATACAGTTCCTGAAAGATACTCTAATCCTGAGAGGATTGATCCTTTTGAACTGTACAGTACTTCCGGCACAGCATGAAAATTTCTTATCCAAGGTTTCGTGGTGATACCTTCTTTTCCTTTTGTGTTAGGTTTCTGGTGTGTGTATTATACATCTTCTGCTTTGCAAATTGATTTAGGCTGTAACTTGTACATACTGCAGAAGAGCAACCACAGGTTTACTAACTGTAACTTTATCATAATTGCAATTACCATAAGAAGTAAATCTTTTTGTTGTTAAATTAAGAGCCCCTTTCCCCTTATTCTTGATCTATGCTCTATTCTACTGTTAGTCCACTGGTATTGCTTTTTTTTTTCTAATTTTTGATTAATTGTTAACGATTTCATTTGCAAATGTTATTTTACAAGAAGCTCAAGCATCAATAAAAATGTTAAACGGGCAAATGCAAAGTTAAAAACTCCATTCTTCTAGTAGATATTGATGATTTTAGTAATAAAAATTATTTTACATTAACAGAAATGAAAATTTTAAGAGTCAAAAGCTTCATTTTTAAATATAAACATTTAAATAAGAACTGAGCAATTTACAAGCGCAGGATCATTTTTATTTTATATAAAAAGGAAACTCAATAATTAAATTTGGAACTCAAATTTACACTTATTTCAACATAAATATATTACTAGTATTTACTTCTACTTTAATATAATTTAAAATTAATGATCAATAATGTTGTTTTTATATATATAAAAAATTTAAAACAATCAAATCCTTTAATTAAAAATTTTGAATTTTCTATAGTGATACTATCAACATAAGGTACCCATTACCCGAATAATTAGTTGTGATAATGAAAGATGCACATAACATATTAACTTAATTTATTTTTGAAAAAAAAAAGAAAAAGAAAAACTGTCCCATATATATATTATTTCCGACAGAAAAATATTTGACATAAAACATCCACATAAGTGACATAACCAGTTTGAACTTCAAACTAAAATTATCCAAAACATTCTTGCATTATTGTCCTTTATACTACTATTTCAGTCCCTCGTGCTTCTTGAAATCTAGACAAGCAATTGCTCTAACCATCAAGAATTGAATTCAGGGCCTCCAAAATGAGTTGTGGCATGTGGTGCCTGACTTGTTGTGACCCCTAAATGTGACCATTAACCAAACAATAAGGCTTTTTCCTACGTGTCTTGTTGGCAAAAAGCACCTGCAATAAATTTATTTAAGTTCGAGATTGAGTCCGTGACTGTTGAATTTTTAAAAAGTTTCAATTAATCTAATTTGTAATTATTTTATAAAAAATGCTTCTATAAGGAAATTAAAAATTAATCTAAAAATGCATTTTATTATATTACATTATAATTCATTACTGAGTTATAAATGTTGTTAAGGGCTGAGGTTGACTCTTTTACCCATTCTAGGCCCAAGCCCAACAACTCTATTATCCTCTAAATAGGGCATTTTTTATCTTATGGGCCCATCAATTCTAGATGGATTCTTATGCAACCCTAACTTAGCCCAGTTAAATGGCCGAGTGAAATAAACCCTAATAACAATGAAAAGCTTTAAATATTTATGGTCATAATGAAATTTCCAAGTGCAAAATAAAATATGGACTAGATTGAATTGATTTAATTAAAAAGTGGATCCAATAAGATATTCGAAAATTTTTCCATTCTCATTCAAGTTTTTAATATATAAATTAAAAATATTTAAAGACAATAGACGTATTAAAATTTAAATTTCAGATCTCTTACATTACAATACAGATATTCAATTATCAAATTACTAATCATAATATATAAATATAGGAAAATTAGGTCAACTAAAATAATCATCATGTTGGTCTACTTGTTCCTAGAGAAACAAAAATTTCCCAAAAAAACAAAGAGCCAATTATGTGTTTATGTCTTGGCCTATTAGTGAAGCTGGCATTAGATGTTCTTATTCTTATCAACAAAGGAAAATTTTGAAAACATGAGGCAGGTGTTACAAAATTGATGAATGAGGTCAAGTTAGGCCAGCTCAATGACTTGAAAATGGACCCGACATGCAATGTTGTTGTATAAGATTGGATCCAATTTATTATCTAGCGTTTCTAAATAAATTCAAAGTATAATAAAAATGCAAGTATAGAATTTTAAACTTACAAATATAGATCTAATTTTATACTTAATTTTTAACATTCAACACATAAAAGTTTATTTACAATCAATTCTATATTTATCTTAATAAATTTTGATTTCCTTATCTAAAGTCTAAGAATAAATAATAATAATAAATTTTCAATACAGAAAAAAATAATTAAATATTGTAATGGCAGAGAATTGAGATCTCTGCTTCATGCCATTATTATGAAAATATAATATAATGGGCATTATCCTATCCGCACACCTTTTTAAGACAATTTTAAAAAAATATGTAAAAAAGAGCTTAATTATGGAATACTCTTTTAAGGATTTTATTTAATAAAAAAAAAAAATGAGCTTGGCACATCTTTTTATACCCAAAAGAGATCAAGTTTCTTGACCATGAAGTAGCACAAATTGGCTTCTATTTAGAAAAGAGTGCCCCAATTATAAGTAATAGAGGTGCCCTAATTATCACATTATACCCAGTTAATTAATTAGTAATTAAGTGAATAAAAAGAACAGGTAAGCATGGTGGTCTAAAAGCCTGCAAATCTACAAAAAGATGAGCAAGAAAAGGCAATTTATGCTTTGTCATTTACTTGTTCCCATGCCTCTCCTGTAAGACTAATAACTAATTAAAGATCTTACATTCTCTTTATATTATTGTTTAATTAATTAAATATCATATTGTTTATTATTTTAATTATGCCCAAGTGATCCATTATTATTAAATTAATGTATACAAGCCAAGAAGAAAGTCAGTATATGGATTGGTTATAGGAAAAGGAAATATTTAATATTAAAATATATATTGGTAGTGCCCTTTTCCTACTAAAAAATTAATTGAGAATAAAAATAATTAAACTTCAGGTGTCAGCTTCCACTTTTTATTATATATATATAATTAATAAAGGTAGTAGAAGAAGATGAAGAGAGTGTTGCTTCAAAGACAATCTTTTTATTTTTAAGGGTTTAGGTAAAACCAAAATGGGACCTTACATTTTTTTTTTTTTTTTGTCATAAAGTAGAGCTATGGGTTTAGGTAACCCCAAGTGGGACCAACACCAGTTTTGTTCTGCTAAAGCTTATTGTAAAAAATGTAAATTATTTTTTGACAATAGACAAAACCGAATTAGAATTAACATCTAAATTAAATATACTCGAATCGAATAGTCAGTTCGATTAATTTTGATCCAGTTTTACCATTTAGATTTGATTTTAATCTCAACCAATGAATTTCTATCAAATTCAATTCAAACTGAATAAATCGATTAATTGAACACATGACTGAAGTTTGATCAGATCGGCCTCTACTATTTACACATCCAAAGAATTGGAAAAAAAAATATACAAAAGATATTAACCTTTCCTTTGCAATAATTGACACTTTTGAAAAAGAAAAATTGAAGTTGTGGAGAAAATTAAAAGATTGATTAAAAAAAAAAAAAAAAGACAAAAGAAGGGTTTAAGTTACATAGAGGGTGGTGGATGACAATAAGGTGTCTCTATCACCTTTTTAATACAAACACATCTTCTAATATAAAGAAAGAAAGAAAGAAAAGAAAGGAAAGGTTTGGGTCTTCTCTTCTTGTCTTTGCTTTTGGGAAAGGCACTCACACAAAGCATGGAAATTTCTTAGCAAAAGTTTTGCACCGCCCTTAGGGAACCTTTTTAACGGTTGGGGATTTTAGGAAAGTGGTTGGGAGGTCCAATCATAACATTATACCTTTTACCCCCTCACATCACAATATGACTTGCTAATTGCTAAACCCCTTCCCATGTGTGTATTATATTAACCAAAAACTTATTTTGACATTTTATTTAATTTTTTTTTATTGATTTTTATTTGATTAGTGCTCAAATTCATTTGATGTTTGCAAATGTCCATACATGCATGATATTATGTGCCCCTTTACATCAAGCTCAGTTCCACGATGATTTTATTTTTAAGAGCGACGATCTATCGTCTCTGTAAGTCTAAAGTGTGTTAATACTATTTTTTTCTCTTGTATTTATTTGATGTGAGATTTGCTTAATGGTAAGTTAATATCTCAAATTAGTACCTCATCTAGTGCAGATATTACAAAAATGATTGTTAAAGTTAATTTATATCGACTTCACAAATAATATATTAATATTGACTGAGAAATTCATTAATGATTTTAGCATAAAAAAACTCGGTCCATGACTGTAGTGTTGAGTTTTAAATTTAACTATAAAAATTAGTAAATATTGTAGTTAATACATTTTTTGAGTATTTGAGAAGAGGATTTAAATTTGTATCTATTATCAGGTTATAATGCACTTATCACTTATAGGCGTGAAATATTGAACCAATTATATAAAAGTCACAATTATTATAAAAATAAGATATAAAATATCTATTGATTAAATTTTAAAAAAAATTGGTGGAATTTATGGAATCTCCCCACATCGCATCTTGTGCGTGGTCTCAACCGCCACTCTGCCTTTGGGCGATCCGCGGCATCTGCCCCGTATGATTGTTGACCAGGTAAAACGACATCCGAAATACGCGTTTATGGTTTTCCTTTTTCGGCATATAAGGACAATTTTGATCCGAGGATGTGAATTATACATCATTTCGTGTATGAGTTCGATAGGTCCTAATGATGGGGTCCACATTAAAACGAAAATTTGAAAATTGCTTTCTTTATTTAGGGATAAAGTTGTGGTTCATAAAATATAATTCTTTGCTATTTTTCTTTTCATCACTTTGGTAAAACTTCAATTTTTCCAAATTCATCTGATATTATTTTTTTTCATATATATTTTAATCCCCTAAAAAAAATTTTCCCTATATTAGATAAGGGTTCTCCACAATTTACGTCCCCAAAATTATTTTTATATTTTGTTTGTTTTATTTTTAAAAAGCTTTATTGCATAGAGGCGAAATTAAAATTTAAAATTAAGAAAAATAAATCTTTAAACATTTAAATTAAAAATATGAATGTTTTTTTTTAAGTTTATTGAAGCCCAAATAACATTGCGGACTACACGATAAAGGTAATCCTCCTTTTATTTCATCAAATTAGAGAAAACAATTGTGGTCGAGAATACTCAAATTCGAGACTCTCAATCCTCACATAAGTAAGCGGATCAATCAAACCACCACCTGATATGAAAAAATTATGAAAAAAGTTTAGATATTTTTACGTTGCTTGTAACTAAATTTAGTAAAATATTGTATTAACTTAGTAATTAAAAAAAATGTATGTATTTATTTTATAATTTTTTACACATTGGAAAATAATATCAGTATCATGCAAAATGCTAGATGCATAGTTATTGTGGTGCATGAATGTGGATTCATGAATTAATATGCTTTTTCTGAAAAAAAATATCTAGCCATAAATACCTTTGAATGCTTAAGTATGTATTCATGATATTTTGTTAGTTTAATTAAGCCCTAGGTAATAATTTCCATCCACAAAACATGCCTTGCCCTACAATTTATGTAAGTAATAATGAAATTAGATTTTATATTTTTATTAAAAGATGAATTACAAGTAAGATGCCATTAATAATACTTTTTCATATATATTATAAACATTAATATACAGTTCATTAACTTCTATATTATCAAATTTTCTAACTCTTTACCCTAATTTTGAAAATTATTTGATTTATACATAATTAATCAAAATTACAACCACAAACTTTCAATATCTTTTCAACTGAGGAAAGACCGATGAAGAATTATGATAAATGTATAATTATTTTTTAAAAATAAAATAAAATGTGTAATTCTAATTCTTAGTTGAGAGATTTCGACATAATTATAACTTTTTTAAATGTGAATTTTTTTAGTCAACAATCGTAATAAAACCATTTTCAAAATAAAATTATACATTTTTCATATTTTTCTTGGAGAAGACTTTGAGAATCAACTAAGCTTTGCACGAAGCGAGAAAGGAAAGGAAAGGCTATCATGAAACTTATTAACGCATGAAACGGGAGTCAAAATTATGAATTTGGTGCCTATTGCCTAACCCTTTTCATTAATGAAAAATCACAAGTCAAACGAATGCTCAAAACTCAAAAGTGGTAGATTTTTCTTCCTGCTTATTTCTTTTCTGGCCTGATCTTTTGTCTCTACTTCATGCATACCCATCTTCAACTATAATGAAACCAGTCAAATTAATTATGTTATAGATGGACTTTGTTGAGAAAATTGGAGCTTGTATGTTTTTATTTATATCGTTTTTGTAATGTCTAATTGTTTATTTTGATTGAAATTTTTTGTATCATATTTCAAACTTGTTAATTATAAAATGAAGATTAATAATGATAATGAAATTTAATTTAAAATATCTTCCAACATTAAAGACGTATCTTATATATTTGTATTAAACATTTAATTAAAATTTCATTGTCATCTAATTTTATGGTTAAGGTTAATAATATTAGACATCAAACTATAATCTAAAAGGTTCGATTCAATCTGATCTGAATCTCGAATTCAAATATTTAATAATAATAGGCATACGAGGAGCTTAGATTAGTTGTTCCTATTATTTTTTTTTTTTTAATTAATCAAATGCAAAAATGAATAGTTTATATTATTATTATTATTAAAAGAAAGTGGGTGGAGGAGACAAGGACAGAAAAAAAAAAAAAAAAAGAAAAAGAAAAAGATAAGATAATCCTCATAAAAAGGTATTTGATGAGAAAGAAAGGTGTAGTTGGTTTTGTCTGTATGCAGAAAAAGTTGAAAGAGGTGAAAAAAGCAAAGTGGCGTTTTCTTCTCCAACTCCTTCAAAGATACCTTTACAACTTTATACTTTGTGTCCTTTGCTTATGTCATTTCTACCTTTTTCCAATACAAACAAATATTCAACAACTCCTTTCTTTTTATACTATATTATATTATATAAAATCATGCACTTAATTATTTAAATATTTTTATTATTCTATACTGTAACGATGATATAAATTCTTTTTTCTTGCCAATTATTAATAATATGGTTCGAGAACATGTCAGGAAGTATATTTCTAAAAATATGGAAAATAAAGAGAATCTATTTTTAAAATTCCAATAAGAAAATTTGATTAGATTTTTCTATAAATATTTAATTTGAATTGATTAAATTCGATGTGACCGAATATTTATTTTTTCAAAAATTATAGATTCAGTGTATAATGAAAATGATAATATTAATAATAATATGAATGATTATATCAAGGAATGATGCGTCTCTACTAAGAAAAAAAACAAGAGAGGGATAAGGATTAATTTGGTCTTACGTGACTTGAACAAATTACAATGATTACTTAAATAATCATTTACTGTTGATCTTTGTAATTAAAGGACACTTAAGAGAGAGCTTAATTAATTATGTTCTTCATCCATCCAACGGCGTCATTTCGAATAGCATCCTTCTAATAATCTGAAAGAAAGGGAGTTCATGATGAATAAATTATATCATAAAAAAGCCTTCAATATGCATACATCTTAGGCTAAATTGGATTATTTCATAAATGTAAAAATAATTTTATTTTTTTATGTAACGAAAATTTATAAAGAAATGAAAACTCTTAATTTTTTATAGTATGAGAAAATTCAATTATTGACTATTGGCTAATGACAAGTGGCATAAATTATTATTTTATTGATTGATTTAGAACGAAAAATGACTAAAATTTATAGTTGAAATATTCAAAAATAAAAATTCTAAACCTCATCTATATATATATATTTTTTTTTTAAAAAAAAAAATCCTAATTGAACACCAACTATCTCTCTCAGTGATATATAACCAAACAAAACATAGCTTTCCTTTCCTTACTAGTAAGAAGAAGCATTGAGATTTTGTAATAAATGGAAAGGGCCAATACTGTGTAGGAGAAAGATGATTTGGCCACAAATAGATGCTCTAATAAATGACTACACATGTATGGTTGGACTATATATTATAATTAAATAATACTACTATATAGTATAGTACATGTCTCCATTTTATATGATGTAGCCATGAAAGCAACATCTTTTGTCCTTATACATCTTCTCCCATATCTCTTGTCGATATTAATTTAAAAAATGTATTAATAATTTAATTGAAAAATGACCTCTAAAACACTTAATATCTATTCAGTAAAATTAACTGTTTTAATAGTTGTTAACTATTTTATTAGTATTTAGTTGTTAGTCATTTGAATATAAAAGCAAAACGTTACATGAATTAATTTTTTATAAAATGCTATCTTAATCTTTAAAATCTAATTTAAATGCGATGTTACCGAATACTGTAAAAAATAATATTTAGAGTTAATTACTTAAAAAACTGTTGCCAATCAAATCATCAATTACTCTCAGAATTAATTAACTATTTTTTGGTTTTTTCTTGCATAAAGTTGCTTATTAAATAAGAACATGGAAAAAGTTGTACATTAAGAGAAATATCCCTTGTCTACATTTATTGAATTGGAAATTTCCTTTTCAATTGCCTATGTTTTAATCATGTGTAGTTGAAATTTAGATATGGATGTGCCTTTCTTGCTTGCCCTTTCACACTGTCTAGGGACAATTGGTTACTTACACATATATTGTTACACATTGAGAGTGGTAATCTATTATTGAATTATACAATGTTATAATTGCAATTAGGATTTTAAATATATTTATTGACGGAGCTATAGGGTATAAATTTTCTTTTTTTTTTTTTTTGGATAATTTGATATTAATTTCATGCTCTATATTTGAAATTCATGACCTAAGTATATAGTTGATTACTCATAATTAACCATTAGTGTCTAGCAAGATAATTATTAAGGACATTTTTCCCACCTTTTAACGGTGGATGAAAAAATAGTTGAAAGATCAAAGACTCATATATTTTTTTTTTTTTTTAGCATTTAAAAATTCACATCATGGATAAAGTTTAAATGAATTTTTTCAAATAATTATCTATGGTCAAATTAAATGAACCTTAATTTAAATGAACCTTAATCAAAAAGTGTCAAACCCAAAATTAAATTCCTTGCTTTGCTTTCTTCTTCTCTATGAATGGGGGCCATTTGCTGTACTGGTGATCATCACGTTTCAATTTCACTGACCTATAAACATATAACAACACTTTCCGAGTTGAATTTGTCCCTTGAAAATTGATTTTTTTTTTTAAATTCACAATTAGTAGTTAACTTTTTTTTTTTAAAAAAAAAACTCAAGTATTAAAAGATTGTGTTGGACAATAACTTTTTACATAACTTTTAGCGTCTTAACCAGTCAAAAATGCTAGACACTATTTTTTTTAGCGTGTTCGATGACATAATGTTTAAACTAGTTTTTAGAAATTAAAGTAGTGTTAATTTATCTAATGTTTTAATTTTTAATGTCGTAAGAGAAATATTCAAATAATTAATGGCTCTCAAAATAATTAATTTTACGGCACGCCACTAAAGTGTATATGATAAATTTCAGGCTAAAATTTATATCATGACAAGAATTTAGCATATACATGTATGAGCATGAACAAAGAAGATAAAATGGACAAGGTATTGAGGGGAAACCATGAAATTCCAAAATGTTCAATTTCGGACCGACTGTTATTTACCAAAATTCCAAGAATCTTAGTCCTTTTTCTTCTCACTTTCTTAAATTATTTCGGAGGTTATAATTTATAAATATGACCAAATTCCAAGAATCTAACTTCTCCTTTTCTTTAAATATATATTTATTATTGAAAGCTACAAAAGTGTTACTCGTGTCAAAAATTTGGCCCTTGTTAATCATAACACCGCCACATTGCACACATTTTACGTAACTGTCCATAGCCATACACGAAACCAAAATATTATCACCATTTTTGCCACGTCATACAGTTAGGTCCCACTTCTTAAAACAATAATAAAAAATTATAATAATGAACGGAAGTTTATCTTTTAATATAAACAGACAAATTTTACCGGTAAATTTTAAAAATAAAAAAAATTCAAAATACGATAGTTTTTTCGTCTGAACATAAAAATACTTGTGTAAGGAATAATTAAAAAAAAAAATTAAAACCCAAAAATTTACTAGAAGAAGAGGAATGCCTCGCTTTAATTTAATTAATGGTACTCCATGTAAATAAATAAAATTATCTGTGGTCAAAATACTATAAACTCTATAAAAACAAGAAGAAAAAAAATAAAGAAGGCCATATAATAAAGAAATAAAATAATAATAATAATAAAGAAAAAAAAAGGCGAGACTTTTCCTGCTAAACGTTCGTTAATCTATCAACGTCTCCCCCTTCTCTAACTGTTTTTTTTTTTTAACCTTTTCCTGTTTTACCCCTGTCAACCGTTTTCACCTCCCCGCCAAAAACAGTTGAGCTATATTTACATCTCTATCCAGTAGAAACGAGTGCCTACTGTAATAATCTCACGACACATCAACTGCCACTCTGATACTGCTCGGCAGCCGTTCACCACGGCTCCGGTCACTGGAATCACTGTTGGATTCTAGCCGAATGATCATGGATTCATCTGCAATGGCAGATGTAGGTAATTGTAATTTTAGCTGGCGAATGCTTGGAACCAATACTCTCTCGGTCCATTCTTCTAAACCTGCTCCGTCTAACCATAGCCCAGCAGCAATTTTTTCAAGTGCCTCCTCTTGGATTTCAAATGGGATTCCATCACTGATAATGGTGGCGAATTTCTTTGATATTGAATTTGAAATCTCACAGCGAATGAGGCCCAAGTCTACTGGTTTGAAAACAATGTTATCGTCTACCGAATTTAGAAGCTCTTGAGACAACGTTGAAGTTGTGGGTGTTGGTAGTCTGTTGTTGTGGACATGTTCGTCTTCGTGATCAATTGTAAGATCACTTGAATTGCGAGAGCCATCAGCTTTATCCTCAGCATCTGCAGCTTCATTCAGGTCAAATGACAATGCTGATCCTGTATCTTTCCTAGGCTTTGCCGGTCTCTCTTCATCGTGTAGCCAAATGGCTCGGCGCTTTGCTGTTTTCTCACAGAGGGAAAGCCTTAATTGCCATCCTCCACTTACCAGACTGGCAAGCTTCGTTTCATCAAGAGGAATGCCTTTGGACAAGAATTTTAGATTTTCTGGTAACCCATTTGCAGTGAGAAGGAAAATAACATTCCCGAGACTGATTTCACGGCCATGGGAATCTGAAAGTCGACCTCTTTCCATGGCCCGCTTTATGCTCCCTCGGACAAGCATATCAGCTTCGTCAATGTCCTCAAGCATGATTACTGCTAATGGGTTCCGCCTAACTGCCTCTGCTATTCGATCAAGTGCCGTTTTACCACGGAAATTCACATCAGATTCTCCGCCATCACGCCGTGAACCAAGAGACACCATTATTGGATTGGTCCCACATAAAACTTCTGATAGAGCTGATGCCATCTTCTTCTTGCCTACCCTATCAGGACCTGTAAATAATAGCCAAATATCACCCTTTGATCCAACACCCCGCTGTTTACCATTTCCCAATTTGCATTGCGTTACAGTTGCAGCCACTGCCGAAGCTGCTTCTCGCTGCCACCACACCTTTTCAATAAGACCCTTAAGAAGCCTCTTGAATGAGTCAGCATCTAATGCACTTAGAAGCTTGCTGGCATTCAATTCATGCAACTTGATCAACGGCTCAGAAGCAACACAACCCAAAAAGTCTTTAGTGCGTTCTTCATTGACTTTCTCAGGAGTATTCTCACTGCTTTTGGGCCGCCCAAGAACCAGGTCTGTCCTCACAGGGCTTCCTGGTGGAGTATTCGACCGAGCAGGTGATTGGGTGGGCAACAAATTTGAGTTCAATTGTGGAGTTCCACTAAGGTTTCTATTCAAACTTAACTTGGGTTGGAAAGGCTGGCGAGAAAGCAGGTTTGGATTATACAAGCTCGTCATAGAGAGAGCTGGTTGTGTAATTCTCTCAGATCCAATATCGGGCTGATGATAACTGGGATGAAGTCGCAAGCACGTATCATGCCATTTCTTCTGCAACTCTAGACTTCTCTGTTTCAACCTTAACTCTTGATCCTTAGTCTGCATATAAAACACAAAACAAGACTAATCAATTTTATTGTTAAAATCTGACTAAATAATTTGCCACTTAAAAGAGCGAAAGAAAATTAACAAGGACGGTTTTGTAGTTCAATTTAAATTGAACTTACCACTGTCTGATCTACTGTTTTAGCATCACCCTCCTGAGACTTGGCATTTTTCAACCATTGTGGCAGTAGTGGCTGAGATGCTTCTGATTTAAATCCTGAAGAAGACTTTTCAGATTCCTTTGGTACAACCTGTGCCAATTCTTGCTCATAATTCTGCATGCACTGGGGGCAACAACTCATTCTTCGAGCAGGATCTAAGTTCTCAGTGAGACGTCTTGGTGGAGCAGGCGTAATAGTTGAAAAGCCCTTTAAAGGTGATAAAGACTCAACTGAATTGCTAAGAATCCCATTGGTTCCAAACCTAAACATTGACAAATATGAAATCATGTTAATTATCATTCAAAAAGATGACCATAAATCCTAGAAATAACACAATCACAATTTCTCTCACAACAATAAAGAACTAAGGAAAAGCAAGCAAACAAGATATCAATCAACTGAAAGTAATCAGCTATTCTAAACGAGAACTTCCCTTTTAACCAATGTCAAATGCTTCGAAAATTGACAAGAAATGAGATTCTAGTAGAGTTTATACAAACCCCAAATTAAGAGAGTATCTGATCTGATGCAAAGTCTATATACTTCAAATCAGAATATAATATTCGTAACTTCCCCAGAATAATTTCTGCAAATGCAAATATCATGGAATCTAAAAACAGCAAATTCTTGATACCATAAACACTAATCAGACAAAGAACTTCCCAAATCTTTTTTACTAAATTCTCTTGCTACAGAAAAAAAAAATTAAGCCAGTGGCAATGATTTTATAGCATCAAAGGCAAACAAAAGAAATGATCGTAGCATACACACCTAGGAAACATTCCGGGCAGAGGCGCTCTAGGAGCGATTGACACTACTTGCAGATCCCAATCACTTTCCATTGAAGGATGATAGACCTGACACCTCAAATATGTCTCACAAGTAGCAGTTCCAATCAACCAAACCCTTCCACCGCCACTTTTCTCTCCAAACCTTGCCAACAGCTTCGCCATCTCTGCCACAGCCGCCCGCCCAGCCTCAGACACAATTTGCTGCTGCTGCTGTTGGATTCCACCACCACCACCGGGAAAGTTTACTGGTTGCTCTACCAACCATTTTAAATCACCCAAATCAACAATTACTCCACAATCCAAATTCGCTATTCGATTTTCAATCAAACCCCCTAATTCAATAATCTTTGAAAGTAATTGCGCTTTATCAAGATAATCTTTTTCCAAATGAATAACCTGCACATTCTTTAACAACCCATCTCCTATTTCTTTATTTTCGATTCTCTTTAATAGCTCTTTCACAACCATCTCCGGCTCCGAGTCGCCAACCAAAACAGGATTCCTCTTTTTATTCTTTAACAAAATATCAACAAGTCGTTTAATTTCCTCATTTCTCTGTTGCCCAGATTGCGCTGCACTCCCTTGTTGCAATCTTGGATTCACATATAAATTCCGATTTGTAGTTGGTGAAGGAACCGGCACTGCCCCGGGCGTACGGAACCCAAATCCAAATGAACTTGAATTGGAAGCGGCAGAATTCGAGGAAGAGTTAAGAGATTGTTCAATTGTAGCCTTAACAGCTGGACTTGAAAAACTAGCTTCTCTCATAACTCTACTAACACTCGGATCATCTAAAATTGATATAATTAGCTGTTCAAGCTCTACTTTCACTGCTAACAGAGGCTGCTGCTGCTGTTCAGGGCAGCCACGGCGTTGATGAGCCTGTGCTCGCTTGAGTGCCGCCATTAAAGCATTTGAGATAGGCGGGTCGTGGCCAGGGCTAAGATTCTGTGCAGTAGGTAACCGTTCCAAAGCAACACTAAAACAGAGTTCTAAAGCTCTGCACTGAAGAGGATGAGAGGAATTAGGATGAGATTTGATACAAGCTTGCCGGAGAAACCCAGACGGCGAGGCCAAAAGAGTAGCCGCTACATGAAGCGGCGTCGTTTGACCATGATTACGACGGCTAGCTTCTGCTATTGAGTGGTTTAGAACACTCGCCGCCTCTGGCGTAAGCGTTTGTTGAATCGTACTAAGCCCAGCTCTCATTTCTTAATCAAGAATTAAAGAATTGAGCTCTTTCTGATTTGGGTTTTCTTCAAGAATTGAAATTTGAAAATTATCTAATTTGATAATAAAAGAAAAAAAGCTTTTAACATGGAATGGACAAAATTGGCTAACTTTTTCAGAATACAGAAAGAAAGAAAGAAAATCCAATCACCAAAAGAAATCAATCAAAGAAAGTAAATAAAAAGATAATAATCTTTTCTTTAGCTTTCCTTTCTTCTTCTTCTCCTTCTTCTTCTTTTTCTTGTTCTTCTCTTATGGGATCTATCCATCCAATCTTCCTTTTTTTTTTTTCTCTCTTTTTTTTCCCCTTTTATCTCTCTCTCATGGTGCTGGTGGTTTTTGTTTTATATCTAGTGTTATGTATGTGTATGAGTATGTATATGTTATGTGTGAAACGCACAACAAAAGGGTAGAGGAGAATTCAACGCGAAAAGGAAAGATCAGATCCCCTGCTTCACAATAGCCACCCCATTTCTCTCCCTTCTCTGTTTCTTTCTTTTCTTTTCTTTTCTTTCCTCTCTACTCCCTTTCCTCCTCTTCTCCCTTCTATCATCACGGCCTATGAATCATTAAAACCCAAAAATATCCCAATTAACAATTTTCTCATAAATTTACATTTGGTAAAACAAATAAAATTTAATAACAAAAACATTACTATTTCTATTATTTTGACCACCCAACTATTTTTCAAATATTATGGAGAAATTAAAATCAAATTAAGTATTACCATAATCTCCGATCTCATTAGAGTAATATTCAATAATTAAAAATTTAAATTGATCATCAATACATGGTTACTCAACGAACATAGAATATAATGCATATTCGGATGAGATTTCTTTTCCTTAAAATAATTTGAAACAACTTCTATTCCAGTTATAATTTATAAATATTAAAAAAAATTAAAATTTTACATATAAGTAATTTGCATGAAAAATTGAAAATTATTTTGTTTTATTTTGTGTTTTGATGTGTATAAAAGAGAGAATTTATGGAGAATAGGAAGTTAGGGGAGGGAAGTAGAATAAGAGTTGCAAGGATTTCTGGAAAATGCTGTGTGGGCAGAACGGGCTGCTCCACTTTTTGTATGCTTATTATCATTATTATATTATAACTAATATTATAATTTATATATATTTTTATTTTCTCTTGTCTGTATAAACGAGGAGAGAATGGGAAGTGTGGGAGAACAGAGACCTTTTTGTAGAGAGAGAATATTCATTAGTAGATTACTTTAACTGTTTTTTATTTATTTAATTTTTTTAAATCTCTATAAATATATAAGACCATTATAGAATATAGATTGACTGCCTTTTCATCTCAATTTATTTTTATTTTATAATTGTTAGGTTCAATCATGCCAGAAAAAAAAAATTTCCTACCATGCTACCTCAAGCGCGTTATTGTTACACTCTCTCTTATTAGGGATTGATAGGCTTCTTCTAAATTATTCATTTTTAAAAATATAATTATTAGAATTTGAATCTCAGACTTTTTTTTTAATAACGAATCTCATATTTTTTTTTTAAGAATAAATCAATTAAAAATTCATTAAGGTAAAAATTAATATATTTTTATATTTTTTATAGAAACTCTTATAATAAATCACGTATACAACAAATAAAAAAAATACAATTTTAATTTGAAATATGTAATCGAGTTAAATTATAGAACTATATCACATGGGAAAATGTGTATATTTTTAAGTTTTTTTTAACTCATTGTAAAAGAAAATTGAAAAAAAAAAACAAGAGAACAATTTATTTAAATATAAATCATATGAAGAAAGATAGTAATAGTTATAACAATGTTAAATACATAAAAAAAAAAAAAAAATGCTTTGAAATTAGATGCTCTGAAGAGGAGAGTGGGAATGAGCAGCTGAAAAAACAACAACAAAAAAAAAAAAGAGTCACCTTTCTCACTTTATTATATGCTTCTCAACCAATTTTCTGCTTTTCACACGCAACCGCTGCAAAAGCGTCGCACGGCCTTAACCTTTTCATACTTAAAGAAATCTCTTCTCCTTCTTCTTCTTCTTCTTCTTCTTCTTCGTCACTCTCTGTCTCTCTCTCAGATTATTTACCATGCACTTTCAACAATTCGAAGACACACTAATTTCTATTCTCCTTAATTCAAAAGGGCTGAGCATTTGGATCTAATTTATCATTCAACATTTTGGAAAGAGCCTCCAAATTTTATTTATGATTTATTACTTTCCGATGTTACTTGTTGAGTTTTTAACATATGACAACTCCTGCTAATTGGGATTAGTTCAATCTTTAATGCTAATTTTTTTAAAAAAATTTTTATTAATACTCAAACCACAGTGATCGAACCACAACAATTCAAATTAATTTAGTTTGATTTTGATTTATTTTATTTTAATTATTTTGGATGTAAAATAAACTCAGTTAGAAAAAATATATAAAATCAAAATCTAACTTAAAACCAATCAATTTTCTCCGTTGAAATTCATTTTTTAAAACATTAAACCAAGCCAAACGATTTTTTTGAATTAATGCTGTTTGAATTTAATCGTTTTCAATTGTTGATCATCACAATTTTTTTAAATTAACTTGGACAATAAAATTTAATTTCTGATATTTATATATGCTGTCTAAAAAAAAGAAAATACTCCAGGTCTATTATACTCATGAAATTGCCATTAAAATAATAATAACAACAACAATAATAAAAGCTACTTGTACATTGATGCAAAATAAAATATATTTATATTGTCAATCTGAGTATGTAGGAAGAGCTTTTGGATTTAATCTCTACTAAATACACCTACAACGAGGGAGAAAAGTTTTAATTATGACTAAACTCTAAGCCGGATCAGACAATTTCTGATAATAGAGTATCTGAATATTGGTAATTTACACTAAGGCTAGGGTAAAAAAAAAAAAAAAAAAAATCATTTTGAGCAATGAAGGAAGGGGAGAGAGAGAGAGAGAGAGAGAGAGGCAAAGAAATAAATGTAGCCTTTATTTCGAAAAGTGAAACCAAAGCAAGAATAGTGTTTTCGAACTTGGAATAATTATAGTAATAAGTAGTGAAAGTTTTAAAACTCGGGCCCTTCAGTTAAAATCTTACAATGAATGAATATAGATAGATCATAGATGGGATGAACCAACCAATGGACCATCTTCCTCTTCTCTTCTCTTATTTTCTTTTCTTTCCTTTTCTTTTCTTTTTCCACTAAAATCATTTCTTTTGATTGATTAATGAATTTGAAGAGTTTGATGCTTTGATTGATTAATAAGTGATATTCAATTCTTCTATGTGCCTTTTTTTTTTTTTTTTTTTTTTTTTTGCACTTCTTTTCTTTTCTTACTTTTTTTTTTTTTTGGCTATCAACCAAATAGTATTTAGTTTTTGCCGCTCCATAAATTAATAGATAAATTATTGTTTTCTTCTTATAGTTTGTCAAAAATACATGACTTGATTTATTAAAAAAAAAATTTGATCTCCTGCATTTTTAGAAAATACAATAATTTTTTAGAAAAAAAAAGTTTTAAAAAATTGACAGAAAAATATAATAGTATAATAGAAACAGAAGATAGAGAAAAAACACCGTTCTAGACGCTACTAGGCAAAGCAGTTTTGGAGTGTCGTTTAACAATTTTCTACATGTGAAATTCATTTTAATTTTTTTTTTTCTTTACCATGCTAGCTGAAATCAATATCTTAGATATTATAAATTACTCTTTCGTCCCACAATATAAGTCATTTAAAATTTTTACATATGCTTATAGATTATAATAAATTCAACAGTAATTTGATTAAATTATATTTTATTTTAAGACCAATAATTATTTATAAAGTATTTATTATATTTAGTATAAACAAGGATAATATTAAAAAATATTATTTATTATCCGTTGAAATATACAAAATGACTTATATTTTTGAACAAAATAACATACAAAAAATGATTTATATTTTGAAACAAAAGAATTAAAATTTATACATTCTATTTATAAAGATCTATAGTTTTTTTTTAAAAAAAAATTTTCTAATTAAGCATTCTTACAAAATCTAGAATTCAAAATTTAAAATCGCCATTGCTCAAGAGACTAACTTAAATACCACTTCAAAGTCAGCATGAAAGTACATATGCTAATTAATTAAAATAATAATAATAATCAAAATTGAAATAGTTAGAAAGAAACTTCGTATTTTAGATGTAAATTTTATTTAATGAGAAAATGCAGGCCAACAATTAAAAAGAAAAAAGAAATGCTTATTTAATGTTTTCTTAAAAAAATAATACAAGTAATATAGTAATTTAGGTACACGTCTTTGTAATATTAGACAGTACTACTTAAAATATAAAATTGAGAAGCATTTGTCTGATTTGATCTTTTTTGTCGACAGGGAAAAGTCTCATTTAAAGCGTTAGGCATACAAATCCCGCCAATAAACAGGTGCAACCGTCCTATAAAAATGCCATTAATTCAACTTGGACCGACCATGTTTAAGAAAGCTACTAGTACTATTTCAATTTTATTTTTATCATTAATGATGCTCTTGCTCGGTCAATTTGATTTTTTTTTTAATTTTTTTTAAATATTCAAATTAAATTTTATTTTTGTAATAAACTGAAAAATTTTTAAAGAGAATTGTAGGATATTTCTATTTTGATTTTTAAGGCATATTTAATTAGCTGTTGTCAACAAGGCATATTTTTTACAACCTCAATTGTTGATTTTAAAAAATTAAGGAAGTTCAATTTCAACTTTATCTTCATGTCTTTATTTTTTATTAAATAAATATTAATTATTTGGAGAAGTGATAAAAAAAATTAATCAGGTCAATTGATTTTGGAGATTTTTTTTTTTTTTTAATTGGGGATTTTGGAGACTTGAGTTGAGCGCAAGTATTTGGATTGTAAAAGTAAAGCTTAAATGCAAATCTCTAATTATTTACATTAATTGTTAATTAATTAGGAAGATGGGACACTAACATTCCAACGGCTATCGGAACGGTTAGTGATAGTTTATTCATTAATTATTATTAATAAAGATCGTCAGTCGTGACATTCTCATGTTCATGTTTTATACTTTTTGATTGGAGTCGTTAAGTTGAAATAATGCTTCACGTTATTCAAGTTTTTTGGACCTTCTGTGTATGTATAAAAAAATAATATTCATATTATTACATAAATTATCTTCATCATTTAAAAAAAAAAAAATGTTGTCACATATAAATGACTTAGAGCTAATTTATGAGTTGTTCAAATTTCGCTGGAAGAAATTTAAAAAAGCTTGGTATGAATTGAGTTTGAGCTCGACACAAATAATATTTAGTTTGGAAGTTCAATAAACCAAATTTTTATATATACATATGTTTAATATTTATTTTATGTTTACTCGAGCTTTGAGCCTCTCGTTCAAATTTTTATTCAAATTTAACTTCAATTTAAAATTTTTAAGTCATAAAGTTTTAAACCGAATTAAATTTTAACGAGCTGAACTTCGAATTTAACATATTCGAACACAGCTTATTATTTTACACCCTAGCCTTATATATTATTTTAATTTTTTTTTAAGGATTAGGCCTTGAGTAAGAGAAAGTGAGGAGTGCGTAAATACCAATCATCATTTTTATTACTCTCTCTGTCTTAAACAAATAGTTAATCTTTCCTTTTTAGTTAGTTTGAAAATACAGTTTTTTTTTTTTTTTTTGCATTGTAGTTAATTCTTAAATAGTCTATTATATTCTTATTAAATTTTATCTTATTTTCAACAGCTCTCATTAATTTTTACTTATTATTTTAATATAATAATTGCATATGTGTTATTTAAGATGGATATAATAAAAAAATTATATAAATAAAATTATCTTTTAATTATAATAATTGCTATTTTTTTAACTGTTTAAAGATAAAAAGTGAACTATATTTTTGAAATTAGATTGAACATACTAAAGAATAATAATGCTAAAACAAAAACACAACGAAAATTTAATAAAAATAAAAGAAAAAGAAAAGTTAAAAGATAATAATAAAAAATGTCATAGGTAGAATAGAAGTAACTTTTTACTTTTGTGATTCCGAACTTAAAAAAAAAAACAAAAACAAAAAAAAAAAAAAGGGAAATCTCACTCACTTTTGTTATCTTTTGGAATTAGCATATACCTTTTATGAATGAGAAAGAAAAGAGTGTCGAGAAGAAGCAAAAAGCATCATCATCATATTCCCCTTTTCGTAACGCACGCCCTCTCTTCCTTTCCCTTCTCTTTTACGCGTTTTTCGAGTTCTTCTTCCTACAACTGCTACTTCTGCCTTTTTACGAACCCACCTTTTCACACCTTCCTCTCCTCACGCTCTCTCTCTCCCCCACGCGCCGCTCTCATTCAATTTCCATCTCTTCTTAAACTATTATTTCCTAAATTTACACCCACTAATTTGGTAGCATTAAAAAATTAGAATTCCCTGTCAATACAATGTTGTAAGTTCTCTTAATAATGAATTTTAAATTTTAAATTATTTAATCTCATAAATAAAGTATGTCTTAGAATGCAAACCACTTCTGTTTTTTTTTTTTCTTTTTATTCTGAAATGATAAAAATGATACTTTAAATCAGAAAAATCTTTTATTATTTAAAAGAACGAAAAGAGTATGCAAATCACTTATATCAGAATTAAAATTTTGCAAAAAAATATATTTTTAATTTTTTTATAAAATAAATCAGATGATTAAAAGTAATTATTATTCAATATATAAAATACCATTCGTGATAATAGGTAATATAATTGTATGTGAGTAAATAATAGCATTATAATATTATAATAACAAATGAGTTTCAATTATTTTGTGGGTCCTATACGTGAAGATTGATAGATCTAATGGTCAGAATAATTTTTTTTCAATCCACTGTGGCTCCACACGGTTGCAAAGGGAGACAATCATGGCTATTAATTCTCACTAAAAAGGTTAAATATAAACCAAATTATCGTGAGATATCGTAATTTGTCAGTATATGAGAGAAAAAAAAAAAAAAAAGTAACGCGTGCAAACATAGTCCTGCCCTTTTCCGGTGACCAAAGAGAAAAAGTGGAAGTTTGAAAGGTAGAGAGAGAAAGAGAGAGTTTTCAACTTTCTGCATTAATTACATCTCTCCTTCACGTATCTTTGTGCAACCCCCTTCTGTTACCTTCGACTTTCTCTCTCCTCTAACTTCTATTACTTTTACTAAATTGCCCTCCTCCCTATGTCTGTCTATTCATCACAATTGTCGTTTCCTAATCTCTATTATCTATTGGGGAGACTTACAGATGGACCCGCTCATATATTGATTATATTCTTCCGTTGGTTAAATTTTGCGATTTTTAACTTATTTATTTATTTATTTATGTTCTATATTTTTGACATTTTTTAAAAATTAAATTAATATTAATTATTTTATTTTAAATATTAATAATCAATATTATGACTTTAAAAAAAACCCTCCATAAATTAACCATCATGAATGATGACTTTATAGTGAAGCATCTTTAATATAGTTTAATTCAAAATTAAACAATTATTAGTCATTGTATTTTGAAAATTAATAATATAAGTTAGAAAGACTTTATTTTTAATGCCACTCCGATTTAAGGTTGAAGAATACGTGTTGGAAAAGCCAAGAAGTATGACTAGCAAGGTCACCTAATTTGGTAAGTGAGAATAAAGAGACAAATGAGTTTGCATTAGTGAAATTGAAGATGTGAGATGCAATTATTGCATGTAATAATTATTTAGGAGAGAGCGAAATGCCATAAAACGTGTAAAGAATCTCATTCAACTTTGCTTTTTTACTTCAATCTGGTTAAGTAATAGTGCAACAAATCGAATTTAAAGTTGCCTCTTCAACGTTAATCTGTAAGTTTCATATTTGCACTCACAAATATTATGTCGGTTCACAGATTAAATATTCTTTTTTTGGCCCACATGTAAAAATGAGAGTTAAAAAAAATATATATAAAATGAATAATGTCACCCTTCTTTTTATAATGAAAATTTCACTTATATGGATCAATTCACCATTAGCCACAAAATCCTTCATTAACTTCTGCTTATGGTCATATGCAGAGAGTCTGGATCTGACATGTGCATTTCTGTCTTTGTTTGAAGCAGAAGCCGCCATCTCTCTATTTTGTCAATGGTGAAGGGTGTAAGTGTCATATTACATGATAATTTCAGGTGCGAGTCACGTGACTGTCATGCGTTCTTGCCATATCAGACAGTTTTTCAAGACTCAAAAGGGTCCAAATTGTCGGCATGTCAACTTAAACCAAACCATTTAATTGCAAAATACTTTCATTCTGTTCTTTTTCTTTTTCCGAAATTTAAAATTTAAAATTTTTTTTTCAAGACTAAAAATTTATTTTTAATTTAATTTACGATTTATTTAAAGACCATAAAAAATTTACTTATGTATCTTAAATTTCGACAACAATTAATGCTATAGTTTATGATTTTTCAGAATTTGATTTAAAAATTTTAGCCTCTAATAACATAAAAGTAATGTAATTTGTGATAATGAGGAGAGCAAACTTTAACCAACAAAGGCAAGATGAGTCAATTTTCACATTCAGTACTGTCTAAACCTAAATCAAGCAATTCTAACCATAGCTTATTTGTTGGTTCAAAACCTCTATCCTAGGGCAATAATTAAAGCATGACTCATTATTACTTTTTACTCCAATTTTTCAAAGGTCAAAAAACATTTTTTTTGTTTGACTTTTTTATCTTTGGAGAAAGAGAGAGAGAGAGAGAAATTGTTTGACTTTGCCACTTAAGATGTAGCTTTTGAGTACTCAAATAACCCTAATAGCTTCTTTATTGTAATAATTGAAATGATGCTCAACTCTTTTTGTTAATAATTTGGTGTGGGTGAGCTTTTTTAATATTTATTTCTTAATGACTATTAAGTGTTTTTAATGATTAAACTAATTATTTTATTTTGTTTGGTTTATTGGTAAATTGATTTCACATGTCATCTTTTGTGTTAAACTAATTTACTTCCCCAAAATGATCAACAGCTTTATGTAAAAATAGAAGAATTCAGTTAATTGTGAATGATCAATAATTTAAATTCTTGGATTTTATTTTAATATTTTCTTTTTTGTGACTCTCAAACTTTCATTTCATTATTTTTATTATTGTAAGTATTTCTATACTTTTTCCAATGGCGGATAATTTTTATTTTGAGATTTACGGCTATCTATTTTAATAAATATTTTTTTCCACAGTTGCAGCCTTTGATCTTATAGAAATTATCTTTTGTGCTCGAGTATGCCTTAACGCTTAAGGCAATTTTTCCCGAATATTTTCCATTTCATTATTAGTGTGAATTATGGCATAAGGTAGCTCTTTTCATATAATAAATATTATTTTTGGAATACAAATTTTTCAAATTTCAATTTAAAATTTCATCATTCAGTTATATCATTAACTATTTAACAAAAAAAATCCTACATTGTAACCAAAAATAAAATAAATCCTACATTATTAAATTTAAAATTCCATTTAGGTTTATCTCCCCTCCTTTAACGTTATTGTTTAACACCATCAATTTACTACAAATATGATTTATTAGTAACTAAGCTTAAAATGATCACAATCAATACTCTCAATTTTATGTAAAAATTAAAAATAATTATGAGAGTTTTGGCTTGGTGATATTATTTTAATATTGTGCATGGAATCACTAGTTCAATCTTTAATTGGGATTTTAATCAAGCTCAAAAAAGGTTTTCAATAAAAAAAAGAAAATTATAAAATGTTAAATAGTGAAAGCAAATTTATATTTGTTAATGTCTTTCAAAAAAATTATATTTTGGATATTCAGAGTCCTCTGGCATGGGATTGGGAGTGCTCTATTCAACATGTGTTTCGTGGAACTAATTTTGTAACTGATCATTTAGCTAGGTTGTGTCGTTCTATTTCTTCCTTTATGTTTATTTGGGATTCTTACTCTGCTTTTTTTATCTTTGATTATATAGGCCGATGCCTGTGCCATTAGCTTCTTGAGATAGATTCTTTGTTTCAAATATATATTAATGGCAAATATAAGAAAATAAAAAATGATGAAATCATATGGCTACATGTTGAATTTGTAATCAATGCTGAGTAGAGATATTCATGGATATAGGGACCTATCTAACCTCACTAAAAATTCTATTGGTGGAAAAAAGCAAAAAAAAAAAAAAAAAAAAAAGGAGTAGTGGTAAATATAAATAATTTTCTATTCTTTTACATGAAATCATTCTTTAGCTTAATGCATGATATTTTATTTGTATTATGAATATGAATTCATTTATATATCAAATTAATTTATTGAAGATTTTTAAAAATTTTTATTAAATTTTTTTAAAAGTGGTAATCATTACTATTTTTTCTTTTTTAATACTTACTTTTTTGAAAAACAAAAAACAAATTATCCATGTTGTAATTTTATAAATAATCATGTACAAATATTTTCTTGTTAGCATAGTTTAAGGATTAAATTGGAAGTCCAAAAGGTGTATTTGGAACATGTTCTAATTGTCATGAAGTGGCATGGTGGTAACAAATGTAACATCCCAACGCAAGAACATGATTATTCATTGAAGTTGAACATGTAAAGCCAAACATACCTATGGAGCTAAGTATACCATGCCAATGTTTATGTTAGTACATGCAAAATGAATGCCATGTCAAATCAATACATATCACATGTTATTAGACTTCAATTTTAGTTTGGTTTGAAGAAAAATTTAGGTAATTAATATGGCACGTCAAATCCATATTTTGATATTTTATAAATGGAAATATTCATTTTTTATTATATAAATGTAATTTTATGAAATTCAATCTAATGAAAACTAATTCTATTACTTATAACTAAATTTTATATTTTACATTGATTCACTCCAAGAGATAAATCTTTAAATTATAAATAAAAATTTCAAAAAAAGAAATTTAGAAATTTTTAGTGATCAAAATCTATATTTGTACTTACATATATTTCGTGTGATGGTGAATGCATATTAATATTTGAATATTTGAATATTTGAATTCTTTCTCATATTTTTAAAAACACTAGTATTTATAATATTGAAAAATATTTATAATTTTAATTAGTATCAAATAGTTTTTAGAAGTTAAAAAAAAAAATCCCTAGCAAGAGCAACTGTGACAAAATAATTAATATTTGCCGACCCAATAAATGACTTGTGGACTATTAGATGGCTTGCATTAGTGGTCCAATACTTACAAGATAGAGATACTTCGAAAAGAAATACTTATAAGATAGACACAATTTGAAATTGATTTCACAAAAAATTTCTCATAAATCCATTAAAAAAAATCTAGCTTATTATTTATCCCAATAATTAAATTTCACTCTTGCAAACAAGTATAAATAAAAAGGAAATTGATGATTTAAATTCCTTTTCTTCTAAGATTTTTTCTGATACACTTAACTTTTAATAATTTTTAAAAAAATTTTTATACAATAAATAATTAATTTTTTTTTTTTTCTTGAAGACCAACTCCTTGCTTTTGTCTTTGGCATACCCACATCTTAAGCATGATGCCATAATAATACCTTCCACTTTATGAAGACTTCAAGTGACCTCATTTTATTGTTCAAGGGAAAAAAATATAAAAAAGAAAGAGCTTTCTCATTGATATCTTCTCATCATTTGTCACTTCCTCACTTGTGTTTGAATTGGAAAAAAAAAAAAAAAAAACTACTCCCTCTAAACATTATTTAACCTTTAGCATCATTATCATTATCAAAAGGTAGTGTTGCTTTCTAGTTGGTTCCTTAATCAGGGAAAAGGTTTTTCCTTTTATACCAAATATCCATTTTCACAATTCCCTCTTCACCCCACCAATAATAGAGGAACTATGATTCATTTTTTTTAAAAAAAAAAAAAAAAAAAAAAAAAAAAACCCACCTATTTTTCTTATTTTCCCCTTCTCTCTAAGTAAGGATTAATAATATCAACCAATGACCCTATTTACAAGGAACCCACAAATATTTCCTTCATGCATTGCATAATTGCTTAAGTGTCATTTTATTTGACCTAAAAGGCCCCTCTCTCTCTCCCCTCAAAAATTCAAATGGTAAATGATCAATCTATAGATGAATGATGGATGGATCTAAAGGCTTCTCACAAGAACTAATTGATGGAATATCATGAGACAAAAGGGCCCATAATTCTTTTCACTAATGCAAGCCAAACCCCACTTACCTTTTTTCATAAATATATATATATATATATATATATATATATATATGTATGTATGTATGTGATAATCATGTCATGAAAGGTCAAACTTTAAGCAATCACATAACAACAAATCACTCACAGCTGGGGAGAATTGAGAACCACCCACTCTATAAAGTTTTTGGTAGCTTCTTGCACTCAAAGCAATTGGACTTTCAAGTCCTCCTTTATTTTTTATTCACCTTTTTTCCCTCTTTATAATTTAGAACAAATAAAAGGAAAGTGGTCTTACTTTCTGTGATATAAGTTGGTAAAGAGAAATTGAGAAAGCACCAATCAAGCAAAAAGTTGAAAGCGTATTGTTTCCCCTTTTTACAAATAGAAAGAATGAATTGTACTATCACTTACTAGAGATTCAAAAGGAAAGAAATGTGAGGGAAAAGTTTCAACATGATGTCAAATGTTACAACCAAAAAGGTTAAAAACTATATAAATGTATTTTTGGTCTTAATCGTCTAGTGTCCGAAATTTATTAGTCCTACTAATCTGGATTTGTATCGAGTAGGCCTACAAAGAAAGCAAAGCATTTCCTCCTGAGTATTTAAAGGGACTCCATACTGAGAGCTCGAACTTAATATCTCTAATTAAGAAAGAAGGAATTTCTGTCATCTCTTCTCACTTCTCGATGTTAATATATATACATACTTAATGTCATGCTTAGAAGGAATATTTAAAGTACTAGAGGAAAAACCCTATTGCTTCTATTTTTGTTACTCAATTAATGAAATGGGAAAAGGGTTTTTCATTCAGATTTTCTTGTATGGGTGAAATGCCTCTATGTCTCAATTATGATGTGAAAGTACACTTGTAACAAGAAAATATGTAATAAAATAAGAAACTTTTGGTTGCCAATTGCTCAATTTTGAATTTTTATCATTGAATATTAATAATAATTCAATATTTTAACCAAAGTCATACCATTTAATCTATTAAAGTCAACAAAAGTCTTATTCACTACTAATAGCAAGAAAGTTTAACTTTGAAGATTTGGTTATTTGGGGTTTTAGGTGCTTGTTCAGTTCCTATTTTTGATATATTTTATTAACTATAGAGAAAAGAAAGAAGGTAAATCAAGCTTTTGAAAAATGCAATTATTTATGCTCACAAGAATTTCTCATTGTCAATTAATAATGAAAACCTAGAGAATAATGATACATGGGGGGCACCGCCCATCAAAGAAATTGTTTTTTTTTTTTTTTTTAATTTGGGAATTTTTATTCTTATTGAAAGGAACAAATAGAAAAATCCAAAGTATTCCCACCTATGTAAAAAGCTTTGTTTGAAACAATATGGCATCTTCACTTTTTTAACTTTTGGAATTCTTGGGAATCCTTAAGAAATACTAGCAATAGAAAATCCCAAACACAAGGTAAAAAGGAAAAAGTAAGGGTAAATTATTTTTTTGATCCTTCTAATTTAATGAAATATTAAGTGAGGATTTCTATTTTTAAAAATTGAATAAATAGTCTCTCTATCTGTTAGATGAAATAGTGGTTCTGTTAATTTTTCTATTAAACTATAATATCAATTTTATCCTTAATAAAATTTTAAAATTGCATATTACCACCAAATAATTAAAACCCTCAATTTTTCCTTTTATCCTAAACATCACTAATCTAATTTATGAATAGAAACTCATGAATAAATAAACATTTAGATTAAAATTATTTTGAAAAATAAAATTTGGTTTTCTTTTTTAGTGGGCAAGATTAGAAAGTCTTTTATTTAACTTTTTTTTAGTTAACTTACAAAAGAAATAATAAAACCTTGTCATAAGAACTATGTAGTTGACAGGCAATAAAATATAGGACTATCTAAATAATTTTTAGAAAATAGAAGTTTCAATTTATAAATTTTATTAAATTATAGGACTAAATAATAATTTATTTAAAATATAAAGCAACTCTAATTTTCTCCTCCAAAGTGGATCATTTTTGGCTTTCATAAGCACCAACACACCTTCACTTTACACACAAGCATTCAACTCCTAGAGGAAAAAAAAAATAGAAATAATAAAAAATAAAAAAGGTTCTAAGAATGACTTAACCTTTTGGAAACACATGTGATGAAAAGGAAGATATGTCTACGTGAAAGACTAATTAGCATAGGAGCATGTTAATTGTTCGGTTAAAATGTCTAAAATGGGTTCAATTAACCTTAAAAGTAGGTTTTTAAAAGTCAAGACAATATCTTTAAGCTTATCCAACTTTCCAAGAGGGTCCAATCTATCTAGGTCATGTTAAATCACCTTGTGACAATTTGTGGTTAATAAGTAATTAATTAATTAATTAATTAAACTAAAATCCCCATAATTAACATTTGATTAAGCATGTTATAATATCCACTTTCTTAAGTTATGTATGTCTAAAAGTTTCAAACCTTTGTGTGAATTTTTTTCTATTTCTTTTTGTCATATCCTCATCGAGTTGCTTTGAGTTTTTATCTTGTAATATTAATCAAAAGTTTTAAATTGTGATTTTTTTTTCTTGCAAAATATTTATTTGATATATTTAAGGAATAAATTTTTATTAAATTATAATGTTTAGAAAAAATTTAATTTATTTAAATACTAATCCAAGCCAACAGCCCTCTGTTTACACTTTATTTAAGGAATATATTGAACGAATGTTTATAATTTTATGGATGTGTTTTTAATGTTTATATATAGAGAGAGAATTAGATTTGATTATAAAGTATTGAATGCTTATTGAATTTGAATTTGAATTTCATCTATGTTGTTTACAAAATAATACAAAATGAAATTCTAATATTTCATCATGTAACATTTAATTTTAATTTGTATTCTTCCTTTTAGTGGATTGTATTATCTCTGATGGGTTTTCAAATTGTTATAACTGCTGTCAATAATGTAGAGAGTAGAAAATTCACTGTATATAATATCGGATGAAAAAAAAAAAAAAAAAAAAAAACACTTCACACTCTTAAACTCTATCAAGTGAGAATAGGTAGGATAGGAATGGGAAATTGGGGAATTGCAAGCATGCTTATATATAGATATATAAGTGGGAAGTGTAGTGAGACCAATATAATTGCAATCCATGAAATATAGAGTAATAAAATAATGCAATTTGAGTGCAAGCCGAACCCACTTTCAACTACAAATATAAATGCATTATTATAATAATAATAATGTATGATCAAACTTATCCTCTCAACATGTTGAAGAAGAATTAAAAGAATTAGGTAGCAGATGCAGATTCAATGCCAGGGAGAGGGACCTTCAGAAAAGACAAACAAGGCACTTTTTGTGGTAGTGCTCATCATCTTATTTTATTATATATAAAAAGAGAGGGCCAAAGCTTCTCCTTCACTTTTGTACTACACATTCTTTGAATTTAATTAATTTAAGACCACTACTACCTCTTTCTACTTGCTGCATTATTTAATCAAATTTTAGCCAGAAAAACAGATATTCTAATGTCTCGCTCTTCCAAGTAAGATGGGACTCTCCCTGCTAATGCTATGTACTAGCTACCAAGTCCTCCCTCCCTCTCTCTGTCTCTCTAATAAATTTAAAAATATTATTCCAAAAAGATAGTAAAAATAAAAAAAAAAAAAATTAAGGATTTAAAATTTGTACATATGATACTAAATAAATATTTAATCAATTAGTTATTAACCCAATAATATAATAATATAGATTTTTATTAAGAAGATAATTTTTACATATCTACTCCTATTCATTACAACTTTTATTCAAAAATTATTCTTATAATATCAAATGTAATCTAATTGGTCTTATCGTGTATGTGAGAGTGAGAGGTATCGAATTTGAGTCCTTTTGACTATAAGTGTTTTCACCAATTTGGTGAAATAAGAGAAAAGATATCTTGTTGTGTAGCTCTCAGTGTTATCTCGACCTATTGAGCTTCCTAACGAATCACAATTTTTTTTTTTTGAAAAAATTGATATTGTATTATTTTATATTCATATAAAAATATAAAAATGGATAAAAAAAGTTGTAATTAAAAAAGAACAGAGAGAACAAATATTAAGATAACTGTAAACTTGAATTTTAAAATCTAAGAATATAAATACTCATATAATGTAAGTTATAACATTAATACAGCTTTCAGATATTTTTTTTTTAAAATTCATTTATTTCCAGTAAAAATTTATCTAAATTAAAATCAAGAGGATTATAAATTTATTTAATTAGATTGGAATCTCAAAAATCAAACCCCAAGAGAATTATGCATGACCTCATTCGGGAGTGAGCGCTTTGCTACCTTTGCTCTGTTTCCGGATTAGTTGGCAAGTACACATGCTTCAATCAAAAGCAATTGCTTCATTATTTATGTGAAAGATATTTTATTTTTAAAACATTTGAGGAACTTTTAATTAAAAAAATAAAAAATCTTGAATATGTAAGATGGGAAGGAAGGGTGATGGCTTATGAAAAGGTGAATAAAAGGGAGACAAAGCTTGTCTTTGTTATGAAGGATCTGAATAAAGAAGGCTCAGAAAGTTTCAGAGTTTGCTTGTGTTGGTTTATGTCAAAGAGAATAATGTAAAAAGTAAATCTGTTCCCTCTTCTCTTCTCCTCTCCTCTCCTCTCTCTGCTCCTCAACTGATAATCCAATCTTTCCTCTCATCTCAATTACCATTTTCAAGCTCTTTTTTTTTTTTTTTTTTTCTCAAAGATATATCATATGTATTATTAGTATATCAATTTTTTTCAAACACAGTTCAATATATCAAGATTCAACAAAAGTGGAATCAAAACATTGAAATGGAAAAATTCCCTTCAAATATTATTTATAGGACTCGAACCAGATAAAAAAATATCTGATAAAGATCACTAGACAGTTGAACCAATCAATAATAATAATAATAATAATATATATATACATATATTTGGAAGTGATAGAATTATTTTTCTAAAACCAAACACATGACTAAAGCAACTTATGTCATGAAAATGACAATGCCTTATTATTAATAATGTTTGATAAAATAAAAACAGCAGATTCTCTTCAAGTATAAAGGGAAAAAGACAAACATTATATGACATTTAATTCCTTAGGCACACATTTATAAAAATAAAATAAAATATATAAATGAACGAAGAGAAGACTTTTAAAAGAATCTAGCTCCATTTCTAATGCCTACAACTGCAAAAGGCTGACCCAAATCTTACAGTTGAAATTAGACAAGTGAGAAGCCAATGTGACCAAATTTTCAGTGTTCTCAGACCTTATGCAATACCAAAAAATTCAAAATGAGAAAAAAAAAAAAATTATTATATAGTTAGTTAGTTAGTTAGTTAGTTCGTTCACTGTGTGATAGAAAAGCTTCCCATCCCAGCAAACATCTGTGTCAAAAAGGCCACTGATGTAAATTCACATGCACTATGGTGGAAAATTTTAATATTGAGATTGAAAGATTATCATTTAAAAAAAACATTATTTCAGTTATTATTTTAAAAATCAGTTTGAATTTATGGTTATTACTCTTATGATCATTTTACTAATTTATTATTTATGATGTAAAGTTACAACGTGAGTGTATTTTAAAGAAATACTACTACATTTCTAAAATATAAATATGAAAAATAAAATAATATCATATCTAAAATACAAACTGATATAAAGAGTAGAGAAAAAAATAACATTTTCAATTAAGAATATTATTTTGAAACTATTATTAATGAAAAGTTTCAAAAAATAAAAAAATATTATTCACCTGAAAATCAAATATTAATAATTTCTAATTAATACATTCGTATGATAATTTTTTTTCTTAATAATTTTAATTTTAACATAAGTAAATTAAGGCCGGTTGGTAACAATAATATTTATTTTTTAAAAAAATTTGTGGACCCGAAATAGAAAAACAAAAAAGAAAATTAGATGCAGAAATCAATTTCCTGCAATAAATAAATCGGAAAAGAGAGGAATAGAAATAGTACACTGAAACTGAGGAATTTTGAAAACACAGTAACGATAGGTATTGACTTTTTTATTTGCCTTGTTTGTGTAATTTTATACTCTTTCTTTCAATAGGAAGGAATTTAACTTTCTTTTCTTCTTTTTCACATTAAATATGAAAGGAAATTGAGAAGGCGAGAAGGGAAAGGAAGAGAAAGCCAAACCCTCCATTTAATGCAAAAAGTTAGGGACTGTTTGTTTGTCCAAAAACTTGCCACTCCCGCAATTGGCGCCGAATTTTAGTTAAGGCTTTGCATTTTTATGCTTTTACTTTGATTTTTTTGGTATGGAAAAGAAAGAAAAATTTGACCCTTTTTTTATTATAAATTTCTTTTTAGAGGGTATAATCGGGAATTTAAATTTTCATTTGGAAAATTATATTAAATTGGCACAATTTGCATAATTAGGATTTTTTTATAAAATTCACTTCTGATCTCAATAAAATTACTCTAAATTAATTGCCAAAAGTTTAATAATTATGCGAGTTCCTGAAACAATTCCAATCCAATTATAAATTTATATGGGAACCGGAACAACAGGTTATCTTGATTCATTTAAGCATTGAATTGTAAATTTGTAATGTCAAAAGAGAAATGATTTCATGTGTGTTGTACATATTAATAGGTTGGGGCAACAACTTGCATATTTTTGCTTTCTTATTACATTTGATTTGGTCTTCTTATGGTGGTCCATGTATTTATAGATACATAGAGGTAAAGAGGTACATGTACAAATTTAATTGGTAGGTGCACCATTTTTGTTTTAAGGCAAACTAGATTACCAATAATATTAATGCATATGTACAAATTTGGAATTGATATTGCTAATATTAAATTCTATACCACAAATATTTTTTTAGATTAATAAAATAATAACTTTTTAATTACAATATTTATAGGCCTAAAACTTCTTTTTTTTTAGAATTTTTTGGAAAAAAAAATTGAAATATGATTTTTTTTTTTTTAAAAAAAAAAATCAATTCTAAGCTCACCAAAATTAAAATTAGAAATAGTGAATGGTTGTTCTTAATTTCTTATTGTATTATCAAATCTAATGATTGAAAACTAAAAAAAAAAAAAAAAAGAATCAAATTTAACAATTGCTCCTATTTCTAAATATTAACAATCTATACTCAAACAATATAGGACCTATGTTTCAAATTTCAATCTCAATGATGAGGATAACTAGTACCAAGTTATTTGTAATTTTTATTGGTAAAATTGATTAACATAATTTAAAAATATATAAAATTCATAAAATCAAAGTTGTCATAAGAATAGATGTCTATATGAAGTTAAGGATCTCAAAGAGTAATGGACAGTGTATAATTTCTCAATCAAATTTCTTTGTTTGGAGTCATGTCAGCCTTTGATAGAAAAAAGGCAAGTTATGAAAAATTGCATTTTAAGGAGTTGAACAGAAAATAACTTTAAATGAAAAGAACTTCCCAAAAGCCATTTCTCAATAAATATGTGTGTATGGATTATGAAAGCAACTTTTCCTCTTGATTTTTCTTTTTTTCTTTTTTTTTTTTTTTTTTTTGGATCATCCAATTTTAGTTGAAATTTGCTATTTAATGCCATAGTTGAAATGTTCAACTAGACAAGTTGCTAGCAACCCTTCTTGTCTTTAAGTATATGCATTATGGGCTATTGCTTTTGTCTATTTCAATTAAGCATGTCCTTCTTATTTTCAAAATCTGTGTTTTTTTTTTTCTTTTTTTTTTTTCAGAGAAATCAAAATTTTGGGCCAAACAAAGTTTAATTAGAAAATAGTACATTCTTGTGAAGTGATTGCTTAATGGTCAAGTATTTATTTATTAGGCATTTGTATTTGGATAATCATTTTTTTTAAAAAAATACCTATATTCAAAAGATTTATATAAAAAGAATTGTAGTATAGTGTATTATATTGCAAGAGGCCAAGAATGTAATTCTCATTTCTATTTATGTATTTTGAAAAATAGAAAAAAATGGGTACTAAATATGCAAATTACTTCTTCCATCCCAAAATATAAATATTTTAAAGTTATTACATATATATTAAAGAAGTAATTAATTTCCCTAGATTATAACAAAATTAAGAGTAATCTAACTAAATTACTCTTTATCTCAAAATCAAAAATTACTTGTAAAGATAATAATTTTATTTAAATAAATGTAACATTGAAAGAAAAGATCATTTATTTCTTTTTAAAATATTCAAAACAACTTATATTTTAGAAAAATAATCATGGATAAGGACATATTTGTTGGGAAAAGAAATAGTTTTTTAACCAAACAAATAAATGAGATAAAATGACAGGAAAGTCAATGTATTATTGCCTCATTGAATGCCTCAAGACCATGATAAGAACAATGCAGAGTCAAAGCTTTCAAGTTGTAAAAAATCTCAATAGCCAATAAGTTTAAAGGATTTATTACAATGAACTAAAAGAACATCTACGATGAACTCTATCAAAATTATTTGATTAAACTATTCCTCATTTATCAGAACAGAAAAATAAAATTATCAAATTCACTACAACAGAAACTCACACCCCTTGTCTTTAATTTACCAAAACTAACCAATCCAAACGCAGGTTTCTCCTAGTATTGTCCTTGCTGCAAATCAGTTCAGAGTTTACCTGCCAGACAAGCTTTCCATCTGTGAAAAGCATAATATTGCTGCCCGAGCGAGCACTGTATGAATTCTTTGTTAAGCCTGGCTTCAGCCTGTCGATGCATACTTTCGCGTCAGGATGCTCGTGTGTACTCATCAAGTAATCACATCATAACAAAGGTGAATTTTTTTCCCATCTGTTGACATTCATCAGAAGAATCAAGGGTTATTTCAGCAAGTGGACAACAAGGGACAGAAATTAATTTAAGCTGCTGATAAACTTCGAATAATCTGTGAAAATCAATTCACTTTATGCAGCAACAAAGGAAATTAATGTATCAACCGTATTTATAAACAAATTATCATGCAAAGGTTTCCCGGCTTTAAATTTGAAAGCATAAAAAACGAAGAGTAATTTTCCAGGAATGGATGCTTTAACCATATAATTTCCATATAGTGGAAAATGCCCACTAGCTCTCCTGAAAACATCTCCAAGGTATGGTAGCAGTAAGATAATAACCCACTCAGAATTTTTATGCTGGAACTTTACATGTATGTTTATTCACTTAATGTAATTCTTCAATCATGTCAAACAAAGGTTGTTAATAAATGATTGCATATTTGCAATCTAAACAAGAAGAGTTTTTATTTGAATATATATATATATATATATATAAATATATATGGTTCTTAAAATTGTAGCATTCCTCTTCAAATTGGCAGAACATTATTTTAACTTTTTGCGTTCTTTCACCTTCTAAAACATGTAAAATAATGGCCAAAGCTCCTCCAAATTTTTAGGACACACCCAACTCTCCTCTAACACTCCAATACAACAAGAAGTCTGACTTTACGTGGAGATAGAAGCAAAGTCCATCAGAGACTTTCTTACTTATATCAGAAGGAAGAACTGCTTTTCATAAAGAACATGTCGATGCATCAAAATTAATACTTTTCTCAAAAGCTTGTCAGACCTGTAGCTTGAAGTCAAAGATCAAATTACAAAAGTAGTCAGCACCAAACAGATAGAGAAGGAAAATATGAGTAGGGGACTCCGCTATCTTTATACCACAGGAAGATAGATAGCAAGATTCATGCCTAAAAATTAGGAAAATTCTAAGAAGTCCCCAATTAAAAAGAATACAGATTAGAAAGGACATTTATTAGGCCATAGCAAGCATATGAGGTTCCTTCCTTTTTAAGGGTAAAGGAAACTTGTCTAGCAGTCTACTGTACACAACCTTCCCTCTGCTTTTTGCAGATAACATGTTTTCCACAACTAGAACTTGTGACTTTCTGGTCATAGAGGAGCAGTTTCAGTGTTGTGTCAAGGCCCATCCTCACCTAGGACACTCACTACTGGACCAAAAATTTTGTCCATATGGGAAAACATTTGCCAGATACGATATAGCTGAATTAAGTGGTGAAAATACAGGAAAAGTAAAACAGAAAAGATATTTGGGTACCATTTCTAGTGGGTTTTTGTGCCCTATATATATAGCAGCGTGGACTGAGGTTGATATTTGTCATTTGGCTGTTACAGACAATTTATCCAAGAAAATAGAGTTTTTCAAAGCTATTTTGTTAGTTATGTTATCCTCATTTTGGTTCTGCATTTCAACTTCTACACCAGATGCTCCACAAGAAATTGTTGTAATGACTTTTCCCATTAGCAAAATAATTTTAGACACCAGCTAGCAAGGAGTAAAAACTTTCTTAGGGGTGTACGGAGTTGAACTCAAGCTCAATTAGCTCAATTAACAAGTCAAGCCAAGTTTGAGTATTTTGATACTCGACTCGATTGGCTCACGAGCCTAATCAAGTATTTGAATTTTATATAATTTTAGATATACTTTCTGTTACTATATATAATCTAAATAATAATTTATTAATTGGAGCTTCAACTTGAACTCAAACTTATTCAAGCTCTTTCGAGCTTTATATTAACATACATAGATAAATATATTTTTTAATGATAATTGAGCCTAATAGAGTCGAGCTTGATATTTTGAGCATTTGTTTGAGTTCTAGTTTATTTAAAATTACAGTAGTTTAAATTTCTTAGTTCTACATAGTTATTATCAACATTGCTTATAACTATATAATAAAAGATCATAATATATATATATATATATATATATATATATATATATAAGATCTTGATTCTCTTAAGAAAATTTTGATATTGTTCATTTTTCTTGATGCTGCCATCAATACGTTGATGTATCTTTGTTTTTCTGAACTTAACACATCAAGATAGATGACAATTAAACAGAAAGCCGAAATAAGTTCTTTTCTCTCTCTCTCTCTCTCTTTCCTTTTTAATATTCCTAATGTTTTGTAGATTAGTAATTGCTGCTGCTTACTAAATGCCCCAGCAAGATGTTTTTGCTTACTGATAAATTGCTATTTCTGCATCTGCGTTAAGACAGTATCATCTAACCTACAAGGGGTTAGCCATTGATGTCCTTAACTAGAAAGCAGTATAGACATTGAGTAAATAACATCAGAAATTCAGAACCACATACAAACACCGAATGGTGATAGAGAAGAACATACCATCAAATAAATAAAGTGAAAACCATCAAAACATAAAGACGTAACTTTTTTACTCATTGGGCCATAGAATGGTGATAGAGAAGAACATACCATCTGAATTGCTCAACAGCGTGTCTTGCATCAATTTGGCTGAAGGACAACATGCTGCAAAAAGAAAATGTCAAGAAGAGATTTGATATCCTATCTAGAAATCCTTACAATGTGTGCTACATCACAAACGATATACCTTGATCTGTGTCCTATTATATGTGTAAGAGATGTGAACAGATCCATCACTAGCCTGGATAACTGCTGGATAGGAAAACTCCATATCTAGATTTTCCTCCAGTGTAATAACATCATACCATGAGTCTCCATCGTCTTCAGATAAAGCAACTTTAAGCACGCCCCTGGAGATTGTATTATAGGCAAGCAACAGACGGCCATCCCTCAGTTTAACTCCATCAATCCCTAGTACACAAAAGTATAATCTCATCCAATTACAATCCCAAGAATAAAACAAAAAAAGGTCTAGTTTCACAAAAGGAGGCATCAAAATCATGATTTTCTCTCGCATCTTAATACTCTTAAATAGTACGTTTTGCAAATTATGCAAAGTAGATATACATTAAAGATAATAAAAAACTAGTTTAAACCATTAGAAGTAAGCCTAACAAAATTTAAGTCTCAGAATATCAAAAGACATTTATTTCACTAAGAAATCAAATGCATCCCTGAATAAAATGCAGTGTTCATAACTGATCTTTAGCCAGATTCTGGAACATTAACCTGAGTTTGGGTTTGGGAGTTCAGTGGGCTTTGCATAACCCCAATTCAGTCCACCATCATAGGATTCTGACATACAAATTCTATCAATGCCATTAAAGGATCGGAGTAGAACACGCAGAGTCCCCTTTGCAGTCTGAAATGGGACCGGTTGAATCACACTGAGAGGTGTATTTTCAATGTAAATAGGGCCATACTTTTTCCATGTCCTACCTGCATCTGCTGTTACCTGCTCCAGGTGAGTATTCAAAACACATAAACTACTCTTTTCAAACATAATTAAATTCCAAGTGCTCATGCAAATTAGATTTGTTACAACCTCCATCCATGCACCCCAAGAATTCCAACTTTCTACTGATGATCCACAAAGCAAGAGCCCATTTTCTAGCAAGATTGGCTGCAGGGGAATCACTCGTTTCAGGGGGCAGAATATTCGTGGCAAGAAAGCTCCATCCTTGCCGATACAAACAAATAATATGATGATTTCACTTTTCAAATTATACCTTGTTCTTTGATGGTCCTAATATGCCAGGAGGAAGTTGTTCTCTTTCCGTCCAAGTAACACCTTTATCATACGACCGCTTCAGGCATCCGCTCCATCTGAAAATAAGTAAGTCAACTGTGAGTAGGGGCAGAGAAGTTGCACCTGTACGCAAAAACTGAAACCAAGCTCTCATTCCCACAAAGTGAAAATGAAGTAGAAAACGATGTCACAGAATTGAAGAATTCTAAAGCAGACTTTTTGCAGTTATATGAAATATTGCATGATCTAAGAATTATGAAGCCTCAAATGCACTTAACTTAAACGGCAGGTAATTTGCAAAATATAATTTGTAATGTGACACAAGAAAGAATGCAATGTCAGTCAATATGGAAAGGTATAATCATTTCAATATTTTTTTTTTAATCAAATAAAGAAAATATCTCTTGGAACAAATAAGGCAATTGATGCCACTATCCCAAATTGAGTAGCAACCTATGAAGCTTAGGCCTTATACAGCCAAGCACCTGTCACCTATCAAGGGCCATTTGGACAGAACCCAGAGACCCATAATGGCGTTGAACACATCCCTTATTTATCCATCATTGACAGACCAACAAGTTCCAAAAAAGTACCTCACTGAGATTCGCAAATCCTCATAAAATCTAACCTAGCTTAGTTTAGCTATTCAACTTACGTATGCATAAAAGATAATTTGCTGGATCAATTGTCCCATAAATATGTAGCTATTACCTCCAGATATTAACATCATGTTTCTCAATGATCAAATATTCTAGTTCCTCTCATGCAGGACCATGAATTGGCAGATTTAACGTTTTAGTCATTCCGATTTATCTTGTGATAGAATGTGCAAAAAACTTAAATAAGTTATTGCAATTTGAATTGCATAGTATGATTTGAAAATTATTAATACATGTAGACCCAGATATTAGCTCAGAAACACATGAAATTTGAAAAACATATTCTACAACTTACATCTGATTGGGAAAAGCCTGACAGCAAAACAGCAAAGTTAGACAGAAATACATTGACACTCGAAACTTTTACCTTTGAAAATCTTGACCTATTTTATAGAACAGTAGCAACTCCTCTGATGGTAGTTTAAATAGTACAGGATTCCACAAAGGAACTTCAGGTTGTTCATCAACAATGATGGGTGATTGCCACTGACCACTCTGTCGAACAAGTACCAACTCATATGTGATAAGCATTCATTGTCAAATCCAAGCAGTGGTCCGCAACGGGATTATAAGAACAAATTTACTGCTTGTTGCATTGAAATGAAAGGTGATAACCCTAAGTCCACTGAGTTTTATTAATATATAAAAGATAAAATTAAAGAAAAAGAGATCTTTAACAAATCAAAGAGCAAATGCCAAATCTTTCTAAAACAGCCAATTCACACCCAAGCTTTTGAAGCTAAATAAAAGTTGTTTGGTGTCATTTCTTTTATGATGAAAAGTACTGCACTTTACCACTCGAAGGAATAGCTAGTTTTAGACTTTACACTACAAGAAAATAAGAATAATATGAGTGCAAACTAAAAAACTGTTTGTTGCAAGATCAAATGCATCGCTGCATCAGCAGAAGTTTATAGCCCATCCTCTTATTTACTCAGAAAGTAATTCCAGCTATGGAGGCTTACTTTGTATGTCTGTAACCAAATTTTCACATCAGGTGCTCCCTCCATTGTACCACCAAAATAGGCAACCAAAAAGTGATCTTTGTCCACCTGCATAAATCACATAAATCATCTAACATCCAGTAAACTTCTGCTGATTAGAAAAAAATTGTAAGGAACTTAAACCAAAATTTTCGTAGAATTGCTCAACCTCAACAATGGTAGAGGCATGACAATTATTGAAGGGAACAGATTTTGCAGGAAATGTGAACTCGTCCTTCAGTGGACCCCCAATGTAACAATCCTTCCTCATATTTGAACAACCAGGTATTGATGTCATAGTATTCTCATGCATTCCAGCTAGTTTCCTGTAGGGATCTCAACACATTTTTAAGCCTTCTTAGTGATTGCAAAGAACACAAACGCACAAAGACAGCTTCAAAGAAAAATAACAATAGATGAAAAATAAAAAAATTAGATAATGATAGGAAAAGAAAGATATACAAACATAACAATAAGAGGAAAGACCATGTGAAATTTTGGAACTTGGGTTCATTGTACTGTTTTGCTGTTAGTCAAAGGTACAGTAAAGGTTCCTTTCTAATGAGTGCAAAAAAAATTGATGTCCTAAATTTCATTATATAATCTATGATCCAAGGCTACTTTTATTAAGATGTAATGGACTGGAATCTGGAATGTAATGGAATGCGAAATGTACTGCAATAGAATGGACCATCCTATTTCCAAATTTGGAAGAAAATAAATAAATAAACAATGTAATATATGACAAGTTTTGTTACTCTGTTTAGTTTATTTTGGTAGTGATGGTCATGTTGACAACAAAGTGGCAGTGGTGGTCAGATCGAAGTAGCGAAAATGGCAAAAAGATGGCAGTAGTGACAATGGGGTAAAGTGGTGGTAGAGGGTTTGGACATTGATGGAAGTAAAAATAAGTAGTGAAGCAAGTAAAGTAAGCTAATCACAATTGGATAAACTATTGTAGGCAATGGGCTTTATATTAGCTAAAGTGGCGATTGCTACAGATTGCACAAGGTATCATATCACATTTTTATTTTGCAGACTACATCTTTGACCATTTCCAACGAAATATCTGTTAACACTCAAAAATTTCCAGTCAAACATGTACTAATGCACACCAGTCAAACAACTCCAGAAAAAACAAAGTTGAAAAATAAAAAAAGGTAAGAAAACCCTCTAAACCTGGAGATGAAATGATGAAGATGGTGAATAAACTTTTGGTGGGAGTGAAATGTAAGATTAGAATTCAAAAAATGATGGTTGAATCTGAAGCTGGTTCCAAATCCAGTAGCTGGGTAATGAAGATGTGAAAGATTGGATACTAAAAACAATAATAGAATCAATAGAACCAGAGATACAAAGATCCTAACTGGCTTCCACATGTCTATAAACTAACAAAAACAATTTATCATGGATTTTTTTTTTTTTTTTTTTTTTTTTTTTTGAAAAGCAACAATTGTCATGGATACACAATGACAATAAAGATATGCAGCTAAAAATTTACAGAGGCAGAAAGCCAAGAGAATAGAAACGAAAGACTAACTAATATGCATTAGTTAATTTCACGAGAAAGAGCAGCAGGAATACCTAATAATACAATGATGCCATTGAAGAAAGCGAACTTTCAGAGAGAAGGAAATAGGAAGTCTAGTATTTTAAAAGAAATGGGGCTTTTTACTGTGAAAGACAAAAGACTCTGACGGAGGGAGCAGGTGGTGAAGTGAAGATGTTTTGCTTGTCTGTAGCCCATACGTGAGATGTCTCTAGTAAAATCTAATCAATACGTTGCCGTATTAGCTTGGAAATTACTTGTACTTAATTAGAAAGTCAGAAAAATAAAGAATTAATTTATTTAAAATAAATAAATGGAGCTTGTTATCCATTGTTATTTTTATAATTCATATCCACTCCATTTTTAAATTGATTGAATTTAGGAGAATATTCAAGGGAACAGTTAAAATTATAATTTCAATTACAACATTAAATATTAGTTTGGATAAAAATTATTATTTTTCTATTAAAGTTTTACTAATTTTTTAGTTAATTTACCTAAAAAAGTCAAATAAAATACTTCCTAGTCTTCTTCTCAAAAAAAAAAAAAAAAAAAATTCCTAGTCTAATTTTACACTTGGAATTTTGTACATAATGATTTAATTAATCTGAACATTTAAATGGCCTGATAATTTTTTTTATGTAAAAAGAGGATTGAAATCCAAAATCAAAAATTAAAATTTGTCTAGAACAAATGGCCTCTACCCTATCAGCCTCTAGAAACCAAGCTAGAAGGATAATCAAGAACATGAAGACCACGACTCAAACAGATGGCTTGATTAGCTAACTCATTAGCGATATTGTTAACCTCCTTAAATCTTTTTGGAAAAGATATGCCAACTTTTTTTGAGTAATAAACTGCATGGTGATGTTAAATTCTCGTGCATCAAAGAAGAACTGTGGCTGGATGTGAGAATATCAACGGCAACCTGTGAATTTGACTGAAACTCAACAAATTTATAACCTCTTGCCCAGCCTAAAGTGAGACCTTGATACACCTCCAGATTTCAGCTTTTAAAATCTGTTTGACAAAATTAATTATTTTAGTACCGTTTAACTATTAGTTGTTTTGATAACTTTTCATGAAACACTGAAACTAAACGCTACATAAATTAATTTTTCAAAAACGTTAGCATAAGCTATAAAAGCTAGTGTAAACGTTACGTTATTGACCAATTTTTTAAGTAGCAACCTAAGGCATTAGGCAAACCAATATGCATCATAAATCCATCAATCCATTTGCCTTGTTCATATCTACTGAGTTTTTATTTATGATTTAATTTGGTAGAAAGAAAAAATTCGAAGTTTTGTGAAAAGTAGAATTGAGTATTCATCATTAATTTAGTGGAAAATTCTGTTCAATGGAAAAAAAAAAATCGGTTTCATGTTGAGCAGAAGACGTAATCCTCTTTGGATGATTATTTCAACTTTTAGAAATTGAATTTATTTTTTTCACCCTTATGAAAATTGAGGTTACTTACCACTCTATCAATACATTATTGGTTATTGATGAATTTATTATAATATTATAAATACATATTTATAATATTTTTTTTGGTACATAAAAAAGGAAAAAAAACTAAAAATTATACCATCTAAAGTAAGTTATGCCTACAACATTATGAGTCATTTAAGGGAGAACACTAATCGGAGGTTGATCTGAGAATATATAAACACAAATCAAAAACAAGAAGCAAAACTCGCAATTAAATCCGTACTAAAATTAGCTTCCACTAAAATACGAGAAATTGTAATCTCCCTAAAAAAGAGAGCGGAAAATAAAATAATCCAAGAAAGTACCAAAATAGACAGTGTGGTAGCATCATAATTTAATGGCATGCTTTTCCTAGCACCATATTGTTGTGTTGTCATCAAGATATCTAATTGTGTCATTTACTCCTTGAAAAAATAAGCCCATCTCTACTGGATTGTCCAGTGAATAGAATTTGAGAATAAAAATATTAGTGTGAAATCAATGATAATTCAGCTCCTGTTTAAGCAAATTATGGAAAATAATTTAATTAATTGATAAAATTGAAAAAATAATAATAAATAAAAAACTTATAGAAAAAGTATAAGAAAATAATAGTTTTAGAAAAGGTGTAAGTAAATAATGTACCAAAAAAAAAAAAAGGTATATAAAAGAGAGAAGTTTGCTCCGCAGTTGGAAAAGTAAGATTCCAAGTCGCAGAAATTTGTAACTATGCCACCAAAACGTCATGTGAATTTCAAAAAGCTTCAAGAACATTTGACTATTAAAGTACAAAAGGCACGCAATGCCTATTCCCTTCAAAAGCTGAAATTTCGCCGGCCAACTTTGGCGGGCCCGTTAACAGTATCAACGGTCATGGCACCGCGTTCCGTTGTAACTTACAAAATTTTTGTCTTCCGTGAGACGAGTTGGCGTTGTTTGGATTCCATGTTCGCCCCTAGTTCTCAAATAAATTTCCGAAATACTACATAGTTGTTATTAATAGGGTAATTAATTATTTGGTCCTTAAATTTTGATCAAAATTACTGTTACACCTCTATTGTTTAGCAAATCACTGACTCATCATTATGGTTTTAACCCCATTAAACTATTTAGTTTGCCTTTTAAAAATTTTATCATTTTTATTGTTAAATTAAAAATTAAATACTAAGAATAATCAAATAGTCAAATATTATAAAATATTTAATATAAAAACGAAAAGCACTTTAATAGCGCTAAATCTCAAGAAAAATCAATTATTTTGCCGAACTTTACTATGATAGTGATACCAAAATTCGAATACTAAATAGTTAATTGTCTTTTATTAATATTAGGTAGGTTTAACGCTTGCATACACTCCTATCCGTCTAGTCCGCTTGTCTAATTTGTTGGGTTTAGATATATTTTTATTAATCCAGTTCAGCCATAATGATCTTAAATTGCATAACATAAGCTTTATTTAATTTTTTTAAATCTAAATTCATTTTGGTCGGATTGAAATATATCCTATAATTAATAAAATAATATGTGTATAATTTATGTAAAATGCTAAAGCTACATTTGAAATTTTTTAAATTTTTAGAAATTAAAATTTAAATAACGATATAGATATTAATTAAAAAAACTTATTGTTAAATTCTAAAAACTATTTGTCATTGAATGCTAAAATAATTAATATTTAGGTGAATCCGAATTTTTAAAATTTTAATACCTCTTTAACAAATTAGTGAATGAGCCAATATATATTTTCTCTGCTCAAATATAGTATGGATGAAGTCCATACTGTATTAATTTATATTGGCCATAATATGGATTTTTCTCATTCTAGCCATTTATTATTTTTAAAGGAAAATGTTTCAATTGCTCTTACTAAACCCATTGGGTAGGGATTGAAGTGCGCAGGTATCCCAAAAAACTACTCGTATTCGTTTAAATATTTATTTAAATACTTGTATTTACACCCGTTTAAAGTACAAGTAAGGTATTAATTTATATGGATGAAGTCCATACTGTATTAATTTATATTGGCCATAATATGGATTTTTCTCATTCTAGCCATTTATTATTTTTAAAGGAACTCTTACTAAACCCATTGGGTAGGGATTGAAGTGCGCAGGTATCCCAAAAAACTACTCGTATTCGTTTAAATATTTATTTAAATACTTGTATTTACACCCGTTTAAAGTACAAGTAAGGTACCTGCAAAACTTAACTATTCAAATCCGAAATTATTTAAAATGAATACCGTGAACCTTAACTAATCAAATCCAAAATTATTCAAAATATTACTAATAATGGATTGGATATTCATAAATACAGAAATAACGAATAATTGATAGCGAGTACTCAAAGATCTATATCTATACTCTACTCATAGCCATTGCAAATAATAATTTTACTATCTGTACTTATTTTAAACTCAATTATAATTATCATTTATATTCTCTTTAAAAAGTTTGGAGCAGGATAGATATCCTAAAATACTGCATCACTTCTACCTCTATCATTGAAGGCAAAACAACCTACTACAGGGGAAATGGATTAAATGTCACAATATCAATAATTGGACTAGAGAAACAAAGGGCATCACCTTTGCGAGTGGGCTAGGGGTCACTTGCAAATGTTTTAACTCCTCTTTGTAGCTATTTATTATGAAGTGACATTGGCTAGTGGCTACAACCCCGCAACAAATAAATGTAACCACCCAATTGGCTTCCATTATTATTTTATCTTGTGTTAAATCTTGTGTTGATAAGACAACATTCTTTTTTCTCTGTTTCAAAATACAGAGGATCATAACTAGATCTCGCATTCTAGATCCATCCCATATCAATAATTCGATCCCTATCAACTATAGAGTTTTAGAAAAAATTTCTTTGAAGTTGCTTGATATCAAGCATTGCTCTTAATAAACTATCTCATGGAGCGTATAATAATTCTTTTACCATTTGTATTTTATAATGTAACTTTGATATATAGCATGTTAAAATCTTTTACATATTAAAAAATATTCAAAATTATGCAAAGCATTAATAATAAATTGAAGATGTATCTGTCAACCATAAAAATCCAGCCCCAAGCTCAACTACCTTCATCAAGTCCAGCTCCAGCCTATCAGCCCATATTTCACCAATCATCATACGTGTGTGGCCATTATTCCATTACTATATAAATATATGAGTGGACCTTCCAAAACAATACAATAATAATGATTTAATTAATTAATAATTTTATAATTTTATATAAAAGTAATTTCTAAAAAGTAATTGCTAAAAAAATCATGAATGCAACAATAAAATGTCGTTATTTTCTTTCGACAAAGGTAAACTTATTTCTCTTTTTTTCTTTTTTAAAGTTCATTAATTTCGTTGTTTTTCAAAATTTAATTCATTTCTTAATTTTTTTAATATACTCTCATTTGTCATGTGATGTTATCAACAATTTTTCTATTTCATTCTTTATTGAAAATGACATCTGATGATTAATAGATGATATATTAGAAAAATATAGATAAAATATATTATTTGAATAATATTAATTAATTGTTTCTGAATTTGCGTGAAAGTTGAAATAAATCTATTTTTTAGAATGAAAGAAAAAAAATAATAATATTAAAGCTAAACTTTATTGAGGTAGCATTATGTTTTTTTTTTTTTTTTGATAATTTTCTTATAAATATTAAATATTTAGTTAAACTTGATTAAAACTTATATAGCATTTGGTTATAAATATTTTTTTAAAACTTCATTTGGTTATAAATATTAAAGTTTTTCATTGTTAAATGAGAAAGAATATTATTCAAATTTATCATCTCATTTTATGAATAGAAAATGTTCATTTGACTTAAAAAACTTCTTCATTTCCATCTTTCTAATACAGAGGGAGATAATGCTACGCAAAATGAAAAAGATGAGATGAATTTTATTTCAATTTTTAATTTCCTTTTGAACACATAGGAAATAATAATTATGATTAAATTTCAAAGTCCACTAAAATATTTATATCATTCTTTTTGAAAATTTTGTAACATTTTTTAATCTCTAATTTTTTATTTAAAATTCATTTTCTTTAGGGAAAAATTAATTTTAATGAAAAACAATAACTTGTAGATTACTGTAAGCTAAAATTTATTTAGGAAGTTATATTAGTAACGTACTAATATCAGCTGGTATTTTTAGTAATAAACAGATATCCCAAGGGCAACAAATAATTACAAATAATAAAAAAAATAAAAATTACTCGTCAAATATTTTTTAAAAGGTCGCTCCCTAACAGCTCTTCCGCACATAGGATCTTCTTTTCTCTCTCCTATCTTCTTCAATACAAGTACGAAAAAAATCACACACTCAACCATTTTTCTCATTTCGTTTCCAGGGAGAGAGGGAGAAGGCAACCGGGGTACTACTCTAAAATGGACTCGCCGACGTCGACTGGCGCATCGTCGGCGCGGATCGTGGCGGCAAGATCGTCAATGATTGATTCGATCCGCGGCTGCGGGTTGTCGGGGGTCCGAATCGATAAGGAGAACTTGAAGAGGAAGCTACTGATTCCTGAGTACTTGCGTCATGCCATTCGTGATTCCATCAAGTCCAAAGACCCCGCTGGTGAAGCCCAACGGTATTTTAACAGCGGTGAACTTAACTCTCGCCAGGAGGCTCCCGAAGGTCCTATGGTTGTTTTTGTTAATTCTAAGAGTGGTGGCCGCCATGGACCGGAACTCAAAGAGCGGCTCCAGCAGTTAATGGGCGCAGAACAGGTAATAGTTCTACTGTTATTATTATTTATGCACAAAAGAACAAAAAGAAGTTTTATAGTTGTTAACTGATGGAATGTGATTAACAGTTGTAGTTACTGTGTCTTATCAAGGCCAAAAATGTCATTTTGGCTTCAACTAGAGCCATAAATTTTTATTATTGTGATTAATAATTTTAAGTGCGATTTCGGTTTGGAGCTTGCTTCTCTGTCTTTTTATTTATTTATTTATTTTTGTTTTGTATATATATATTTTTGGTTGGTTTAATACTGCTTAGAAAGTTGGTCTTTTGAATTGGTATGCAATGCAGGTTTTTGATCTATCAGTTGTGAAGCCCCATGAATTTGTAGAGTATGGTTTAGCTTGTCTAGAGAAGTTGGCTGCCCTCGGTGATTATTGTTCCAGAGAAACGCGGGAAAAGATGAGAATTATGGTATGTTCACCATAGCACACATCGTCATTATAATGCTTTCATGGTTCTATTAACTATAATATCTGCGAGGATATTGTATTTGGTATATTGGATAGTTAACATCCATTATAATGTGGAATAATTGCATTCACGTTGTAAATTTCTTGCAGGTTGCAGGTGGTGATGGTACAGTTGGTTGGGTGCTTGGGAGTCTTTCAGCACTTAACAGACAGGGGAGGGAGCCAATTCCTCCGGTAGGAATCATTCCTCTAGGTACAGGCAATGATCTGGCCAGGAGTTTTGGTTGGGTAAGCATTCCTTCTATACTGTTGTTCATTCTGCTGTGTTTTCTTGTTTTATTGAACTTTGGCTTTGTTTTCTTTACCCCTTCAGGGTGGCTCATTTCCTTTTGCTTGGAAATCAGCTGTCAAAAGATCTCTTGACAGGGCTATCACTGGTCCAGTTTGCCGTCTAGATAGGTAAATGTGATCTTATTAGTCAATGGTTTTTACACTGTTATCAAAGGATAGATGGTGCTACTGTTTTTGTTTCCCTGATATTTGTCTTGAAGTTGATAGTCCCATTCCAGTTGATGGTTTTAGAAGCTTTGTTTACGAGACCTTGTTTTTTCCTTTTGTTACGAATGTAGTCAATTGTAGCATTTCAATGTAAATTGCACTTACGTTGAACATTGCACTTACGTTGAACATTGCGCTTTGATGCTGCAGTTGGCACCTTGTGGTGTCAATGCCAAGTGGAGAAGTCGTGGATCCGCCTCATTCACTGAAACATACAGAAGAATGTTCTCTTGATCAGGTAGTGAATATTTCTATTTCAAAATTTTACTCTTCAGTAATTAGTACTCAACTGCTGTTGCAAGATTTCTTTTGCTTTTAAGAGTAACTCAATAAAGATTGGGAGTTTACAAAGTTCATATAATTTCTCTCTCATTTGTCCTCTACCTACCTAATCCCTTCATGCTGCTACATTTTATTTCATATGGGCTTGTTTGCATGTTAATGGAGTTTATGTACTTTTGAGATACGGTGAAAACTTTGAGAGGCTAGTCTACGCTAGCTGAATTTTTGGTTCTTTTTACTGTTTGATCATAATTGATGTTATGGCCTAAATTTTCTTGCAACGACAGGGTTTGGAAGTTGAGGGGCAGGTGCCTGAGAAAATGAATTGCTATGAAGGAGTCTTCTATAATTACTTTAGCATAGGTACGTTAATATCACTTCTGGAAAGAGTGAGTAAACACAATCATGTATGCCTTTAGTGTAGGCATTAGAGGACTACTGGACTAGCGTCTAACCACAGTCCGAACTTGTTAACCTGTCGACTGTACAGGCTTTATCTTCTAAAATAAGGAATGAAGGATATCCTATGCCAAAAATTGGTTAATCTGGTTCACGTCTATTCTGTTTTGTCTTTGATTAAATGTGCCTTTTGTTGAAGAAACTGACTTTTGGGAATCATATGATGAGAAATGATTCGTTTTTCTCTTTTTGCGAACTTTTGATGAACGCTTCCTGAGGGTGTCAATTGTCATCTCATTTTATCTGCTGGTATAATTATATGTAATCTGAGCAAAAGGCTCAATCTGCTAAATGTCGTCCCAACTATTTATCCTTGTTGCACCAGTCTGTTTCACTAGTCCTATGACATTCAAGAAACTTCAAACTTGCAAGAAAGGTGTAAAAAATTGTGAAAACTAGCTAGGCAGAAATGAGGATTTTATTTTAAATGACAACTCTTCATCTCCTTGATAATGATGAATCTTTGGTTCGTATATTTCAAGCTTTTAACTTTTCTTGTCCTACAGGCATGGATGCTCAAGTAGCTTATGGCTTTCACCATTTGCGAAATGAAAAACCTTTTCTTGCACAAGGGCCTATTTCAAACAAGGTTTGTTTGAAACATTTCACCATACTAATGTTTTAGCAAAATGTATTGCGTTTTTTTGGGCTAAGTTTTCTAGAAACTTGAAATTTGAAGTTTAGGCATTATTGATATCAAGAAAAGAGCAGAAAAGATAATTTACTTCAAATTTTGTATTGGCCCCAGTATCATTGGTAAAATTAATTTTTCTTGCTATTTTGATTTGCATTATGTTTTCTTAAAGTCTATCATGAAAATTCTCATCTGGATTCTATAGAATGTTGCCACTAATGCAAGATTATAATGTATTCATTGGTTGTTGTAGTTGATATACTCAGGTTACAGTTGCGGTCAGGGATGGTTCCTCACACCTTGCATTAGTGATCCAAGCTTGAGGTTAGATTCAAACTGGACCATTTTATGTCATTTAAATTGAAGCACTTTTTTGTTTGTCTGTGTATGTTGAGGAGGTGGGGGAGGGGGTTGGGGGTGGGTGGGTAGGTATTTGATTCACTGAATGATGAAAAAGCAGTTCTTATGTCAGGTCATGGAGGCTTGTTAAGTTTTGATTCACTTTGGTGTATCAAGTTCTTATTTTTCTTTTATTAGTTACATTTTGATTCAATTTGGTTCATTGGATTTTAATTTTTTTTAAAACAATTTGGTATTTTGTTTTTAACTTAAACTTATGCTGGACATGTTATTTTCTCATTGTTTGAGCAAGAAACCATCTGTCAATTGGGGTCAAACAGCTTAAACTTTTTGAACTATTTCAGGAATCTTTGATCAAGAGTGCAGAAGTTTCTGCCATGGCCTTACATGTGTCATCAACTATTTATTGTGTTTACTATTTATTATATTAAGATAACATTCATTTTTTATAAATTGTATGTTTCTGAAAACTTTCTAAGTAACCTCTTAAACCATGGAGGTAATCTTCTGTAACTGTTGCTTACCTGCAATCAGCTACATCTATGACTGATATACAGATTTTTACATAATGAATAGATGTATGATTGCCTATCTGAGATTTAATAGTCTAGCACTTCAACCAATATGAGAAACATTGATCAGAGTCAATTTCAAACGTGACTGCACTCAGATTGTTTAAGTGCCTGTTGAACTGTGATTCATGCTATCTAGTGGTTATATTATACAGTTTAGTGATTTTGCATATATTTTATATTTTGTTGTCACATGTGCTCAAGACATATTTGCTTTTGGACTCTGTTTGACATTCAATTGTCTTTAGTCACCTTGTAGCAGTTGCTTTGGAGATTTGATAGAATGACTTTCGCTTCTCAAATGTTGTTTTGGCAATCATTTGTATTTGAAATTGCTTCTCCTTTTTTCATACTGTAATTTTTATCAATGACCAATTGTTTGTAGACATCTACTAGTTTCTTATCTGAACTTTTTCTTTTTTGATTCATTTAATATGATATTCTATGAAAATGTTTTGCTTCAAGTCATTTTATGCGGTGTTGTAGGGGACTTAAAAATATCCTAAGGATTCATGTGAAAAAGGTTAATTGCTCAGAATGGGAGCAGATTCAAGTTCCTAAAAGGTAGAGTTTGATTGATGCAATATTTTCATGAGATGCATAAATATCTGATTGGATCAGCAATATGTTTGGAAGCTTTTCTTTTGATTAATTGCGGCAGTGAGGCAATATTAACCTTTTGATTGGTGCAAGAATTGGTATAACCTAACCAAATGAATTTTCAAGTGACTTAATCTTTTAACACTTCCAAGTTAATAGTCGAACCGGACCACTACTGCCTTCTTATTATCATCATCATCATCATTATCCTTATCATTTTTAATTTACTCATTAGCTTCTATTCTTAATTTGTTTTGTGTTTTCTTTCAGTGTAAGGGCAATAGTTGCTTTGAACCTTCACAACTATGGAAGTGGAAGACATCCATGGGGTTGCCCAAAGCCTGAGTATCTGGAAAAGGTACCGGTTATTGATTCTGTTAAATGGGTCTCGTTAGACGGAATTCTCAACTTTAGATTGTTGACCTATTTACTTTGTATTTAGGGCCTGTAGGCAATGTTCATGCGACTATTCTAGTGTACAGTGAATTGAACTTACTTCTAGGCCTTTGTTGATTCCCATGCATGATTTCTAAATGTACATTGTTTATTTTGGCAGAAAGGGTTTGTTGAGGCCCATGTTGATGATGGTCTCCTAGAAATCTTTGGCTTAAAGCATGGATGGCATGCATCTTTTGTTATGGTTGAGCTCATCTCTGCTAAACACATAGCCCAGGTATTGCAATTATTCTGAAATTTATATATTTTAATGCTAAAGTATGTTTAGGGCTTGTTTGATTCAACAAGTGCAGTCAGTTAAACTTTAGATAAATGTAATACAAGTAAATAAACTTTAGACAAATATATTTATGCCATAAAGCATAAATATAGGATTGATACATCTTTTCTTTTTCTTGTTTGCCAAAATGCGATTTTTTCTTTTTTCTTGTTTGCCAAAATGCGATTCTTGATACATCTACAAGCTTTTCTGGTATCTTTCAGGCTGCGGCTATTCGGTTGGAAATAAGGGGTGGTGAATGGAAAGATGCATATATGCAGATGGATGGTGAACCCTGGAAACAGCCAATGAGCAAGGAATACTCGTCCTTTGTGGAAATAAAAAGGGTGCCCGTTCATTCACTCATGATCAATGGAGAGTAATGTCCGTCCCAATTGCCTGTGGCTCAGATTTGGGTTGCTTGGGTTATCGCTTCCCTCCAACTCTGAGATAAGTGTAAAATATCGTTTTCTCCCCAGGGGCTTGTAAATTATATTTACTGGTAATTTGTTGTATCAAAAATCATTTAGTAGGCAATTGCTAACTTCTGTTCTTCTATAGCTGCTTGGGACCAGTTGCTTTAGGCTATTTATTCGTAGAACTCATACCAGGCTTAGCTTCAATAGTTTGTTCCAGAAGGTGAAAATTTTGTCTTTTGGGGATTTATGTTTATAATCAGCGAATTTGGCAATATTTGTTGATTGACTCTATAAAAACAAAATTTAGGCAATTAGGTCTATGTCCAATGCCGTGGGAAATGATACCTTATATACAATATACTGAACCCGAAAATTGTAAGTTAAAGGTTACCCTTCTTAGCCATCTGAAGATTCTCAACCAACTCAATATATATTTACATTGATTTCTCTCCTTCAAATCTCTGTTTCCTATCATCTATCAACCGGTTGCAGATGATAGGCTTGTGCGCTTAATTTCAGTTTTCGTTGTCTTGAGTTCCTTAATTCAAACAATCGAAGACCTGCAACTTTGTTTTCTATTTCAGATAATTTCTTCTATATTATTTACTTATACACACTGGAACCCAAATATATGATTTCTTTGAAGTGGAAAGCTTTCTGCTTTGGCCTTGTTTTGATTCTCTTTCTTTTTTGGTGTAGAACATGATGAAGTTTGAGTGAGACAGCAAGAAAGATAAACAAATACCCATTGAAAATTAATTATATTAGAAATAAAAATTAAGAAAATATCCTGATTAGTTTCTATTGGGTTGGGTTCAAATTTGCTCTATTAGTGTTATAAGTGAATTGTGAATCAATTTGATAGTAATCATTACTCTCTCTATTCCAAATTTCAAATTATAATTCTGATTTAAAGTTTTGGCATACGAACTAAGGAAATAGTTAATTTTTATAAATTATATTAAAATTAATGCTAATTTGATTAAATTATCTTTTATAATTATTTATGAAAATATTTATTGTATCTAATGTAAATAAGATAATATTGAAAAAATATTATTTATGACTCTTTAGAATATTCGAAATGAGGATTAATTTTTCTGTGTGATTCCAATGTTGTTGACATTAGCAAATTATCATTTTAAATTGTCTACAATTTTTGTGAAAGTGGAATGTAAAAGGAACCCAAATGTTATAACCCTAGCATATTTTGGATGCTCGTTATGCCGAAGTAATTTAAAAAGATTATTCCTTATTCTTAAGTGACAGATTAAGAATACAGACATTCACTTATTAATTATTAATTGAAATGGTAAGTGATTTCAATTTTCGTAATGATGAAAATATAAATTTAATTTATTGAATAAAAGAGATTATACCTTCTCATTTAAAAAAAAAAAAAAAAAAAAAGATAAAACACAAAGACTCTAAAGAACTTGGATGATTACAAACAAATAGAGATCTAATTACCTTATTATGCTATGATACATTTAAAAAAATACAATTCATCCTATTAAGAGATGCGCATTGAGCGAAATTAATATTATTATAGACCATATAATAAAGACAACTTCTCATTTTTTCACCAAATTGATAAAATTAAAACTTTTATAATTGAAATTATTCGAACTCCAATTTTCTCACCCCACCTTTTAATCAGTAAAAAAATGTAACTTTCAGTAAATGCATGAGAAATTTGTGCTTAGTTGTCTTGTAAATTTTACTTTCTTATGAATAGATCATCAATCTCCTCTAAAAAAAAAAAATAATAATTATACAAATGAAGTAAATTTCTTAAGGAACGCTAGAAAGTGCACCTCTTGATTAAGTGTAACGACTTCATCAATTTTTATTATTTAAATATATTTAAATTTATTATTATAAATATTATTATATTTTATAATTTGAAAATAATTTTATTTCTCGGTTTTGCCAAAAATATTAAAATTATAAATAATTACCTTGGAAGAAGCAATGATCTATCCTTTGCTCATCAATAATTGTTTTCCAGGTAATAATTGATCTCTCAATTCATTTTAGGGGATAAGCATGAAAATATGCAGTCACTGTTTTCCAGGGAATAATTAATCTTCTAATTCATTTTAGTGGATAAGCATGAGAATAAAATAAAAACAAATATATAATTATTTATATGCCAGATCATAAATTAAAAATATATTTTGCAATATCATTTCAATTTTCCACGTCATCTGTCGTGAGGTTATACCATGCGTTACTTCAACCCATTTCGCCTACTAGGCCACGTGTCAGACGTCGGCGGAACCAAGTCAATTTCAGGGACACCCGTCGTTTACATACTCGCTTTCGCATAAGAACGAGCTTTAACCCCATAACGCTGATGTCCATCCTCATCTCATATTCCGATCGTTGATTTCACCATCAGACGATTGCGTCACGCATTTAATGATTTAACTCCTGGAAGTTAGCAGCTGGACCCGTTACAAAGTAACCGACGGTTCAGACTTGGAAAAACTTGTCTACAACAGAGTTTAAATTTATTGTAATTTATAAATAAATAAACTTTTGTTTACCAATAAAATTTATAAACTTAATTCATCAGTGTAATAAATATTTTTAATATAAAAAATTAAATATATTTAATATTATATACTAATTACTTATATTAGTATCTCTAATCATCTTTTAAACATGTTTTAAGATTTATAATTGAATTATCACGAAAGATTTATAATTTTTTAACGTTAAAAAAGATTAACTATGAATAGAAATAAAAGATTAAGATAATATACATTCACTACTCACCAGTTATTATTGCCTTTTTTTATATTTTATTTATTTATGAAGATATCAAATAATTTCAAAATTTTTTATGACTTACTTTGTTTTGCATTGTTATTAATTTAATTAGAATAGAATGATTCATATAATTTACCCTCTCTAATTTGAGAAATAAGATTTAGTTGCCATTAGTCCTTAGACTTAGTTGCCATTGTTGTTACCTTGCATATGGCCGTATGCAGTCCTAGCCAACTCACATCTCTAAAGGCAAGATATTTTTCTGGGCAGGCAGGGGTAATTAAGTAAATTTAAAATGCAACCTGTCAACTGACATATTTAGAAATGCTACAAAAGAGAGGGGCAGAGAGCTTTCACTTTCGTCTTTAAACAGCTAATTTTCGAAGTCTCTCGAAATTAAAATACCACTGGAAGCATTCTAAAGCAGCTCTGTTATATAACTCAGACGCCCGTTTATAGCTTTCTGTCACTCATCGTCGCTTTACAAGCAAAAATATAAACGCAGAAAGCAGTTTTCAATCGGAGCTCCGGCGGATCATATTAAATAGGACCTTACCGTTTAATACTTCCAAGTTCTGATCGGCGACCTTATCATCTTCTCGTCTCTCCAAATAGATTGAAAGTTCGTTATTCTGTAAAAGAATTCCTGTGTTATATATCTTCGTAATCTGTTTTGATCCTCTCTCCTGTGTTTCTGCTGTTGTTTGTATGGTAATGTATTGAGTAAATGCTAGATATTTTAGTTTTTTATTTTTTTATTTTTTTGTTAAATTTCTGTTTGGCTGTTTTTGTATGAATTATGATGGTGGTGCTGCTTTCTTGATCGTTTTGCTTAGGTCTGTGTCCTTTTCGGGAGACAAGGGGATGAGAAGGAAAATGTGACATTCTTTGCGTGGTTCCTGAGTAAACCAAAATTTGGATGAGTTTTGGAGAAATTTTTTTTCTGAGTTTTGGCTGTCTTAGGAACTACACATGGAAATTTGAGTTTTTCAATCACTTTTCCTTCTCTCTTTTTGGCTGTCTTAAGTAACTTCGGTGCACTGAGTTCAAATTTTATCTTTTATTTTTTTATTATCATTTTTTTAATTTGTCGATTTGGCAGTGTTTTTTATTGTCACTTTGATTGTTGCTTGAGTAGGAATTGTTGTGGAATTAATAGATATTAGGATCAGTTAATTAGGAGCTGTTTGGGCGCAAAATTTGGTTTGAGGGTGCTTGATATTTATAATTGCGTGTTTTGTTAATATCATTTGTGTTTGATCCTGTTGGTGAATGAGATCGATGCTTGTTGGTGTTTTCCGTGTTAGAAGATTGCGTCTATTTTCTGCTTCGTAAAGATTGTAGTTTTAGCTCCTTCGTAAATATTCCTTGTATTCTGCTGTCTTTATTGGGGAGAAGAAAAGCGCAAACTATATTTTGGATTTAACATATCTTTGAAAACAATTAGAAAAAAAAAAAAACGCATCTTTTTGCCTATCTATCTGTATCTCCCCATGTAGTAATCCCTACTGTGTGTTTTGTCCAAGTTATAGGTGATGCAAATACAAAACAGCTGAAAAAGGAAACGGATCGGTAATTTAACCGGGAAAAAAGTTTTGGATATTTAAATTTGATGCTGGCTTCTTTAATCTGCTATATTAAGTTAGGATTCGGAATTTAACGCTAGCAGATATACGCTAGGTATTGTAGTTTATGAAGGGAGTTGCTTTGATCGTAGAAATCGTCTGAGATTTTATCAAATTAATTGGATAAGTTTGGCTTTGTGGACAGTTCTCTCTTTTCTTGTCTGTCATTGAAACCTGACTGAAGGAGAAAAAAAAAAAAAAACTATCAAAGACCTAATTGGAGGGACATGGCTCCAAGCAACCCTTGTCTTGTAATAGGACTCTTATTTTCTTGAAGTTACTTTTAGTGTTGTGGATGAGGTTGACTCTGTTTATAAGATGCTTAATGAGATCCACAAGTTTAAAGGAAAGTGGGACCAGAATGCAGATTCCTTTTTCTAACTTGTTAGTCGATGCAGGGGGAGCTTCTGTTTAGGGATTCTCCATGAAGGGTAAATGCATTTAATTTTGTTGATTTCGATTATACACATCATCAGTTGCAGGTATTCTGGAAGTTCAAGGCGGATAGAGTGCCTATATAGAGAGTTAGGAGGCCTTTGCATGACAGTTTTCTGCATGGATATACTTTCCTAACCGGTTTGGGAATGTCAACACCAGGAAGTACACGAGTTTTATTCTCATATTTGAGACTATAAAGTGGTACTGTATTGAGGCAAAGGATTAAAACATGCAGAACATATGACAATGATCTACCCGCTCTTTAATAACATTACTTAAGTTTTTGCCTGGCCTCATGTCTAGTTTCCTCCATCAGCCACTTCACTCTCTACCTGTCCTTTTATTACTGGAGTTATCTGAATAAAGTGTTTGCTTACTAATGCCATCTAACCGTTGATGAAAGCTGACACAAGGCATTAATATTCCCCTTGGTTCCTATTACGATACTTTTCCAAATTCACAAAATCACATCCTTCTTAGTAGAGACGGAGATTTACTCTAATAATTTGGGGAAGTTTTTAGTTGAAGAAGCAAGATCTCTTTCCTGCATGTACAATGGGGCCATGAACCTTCTAGTTGTATGAAACTCTGATTTTTAGGTAACAAAAGAACCAGCTGAGACTCAAATAAGCTTTACCTGAAACAATGGTGGTTTTGGTAAGTTCAGTTTTCGAAGGAGACTTGGTTCAGAGTTGTCAATCGAGGTAGGCTTGTCCTTCATGGACAATAAACAAAGACTTCTCTCACACTCTTTCCTTCATGTTTTGTTACTTTTTAGAATGCATTTGATTGTGTGATATATTGCTTTTACGATAGGTTGGGGCCTCTAAATGGTCATGTCCAGAATAATTGGACTTTGGTTCCGGGCTTCTTCAAGGAATCAAGTGATAATGCAATTCTAGTTTTACTATTCAAAGCTGAAGGCTCTGGAGTTCCTAAACTACTGCATTAATAGTTATTATATGGGATTCATGTAAATCTACTTGTTTGATGATTCTTCTGTTGGAGTATTGCTGATTGGACTTTGCAGCTGTTCAGCGTTACTTGGATTATGTTGTTGCTGATTTCAATTGATTGGCAGCAGTCTAGAAGAAAGCAGCAAACGCATGGGATGTTTGCATGGCTTGATCCGGTGACTAAAGATACCTTTCAAAATTTGGAATTTTTCCTAAATATATTCCTACATGCAGGTGTTCTAGGTGTTATTAGAAGACAGTATCCAATGGGAGAAGTAGAAATCGAGAATTTTGAGTCTCAACAAATGGTGCCTAAAGCTTTTCAGCATGGGCCATCTGGAGACAACAGAATGGATTCTATGGGTTCACATTCACAGCAGTTGAATGCACAGTGCACAGCTACAAAAGAATCAAGTGATATGAAGACCTTGGAAATATTGGATAAAGGATGTATGAAATATGGGTAAGATCCTTGGCTGTTCACCTTCAAATTTACAGATACCCTTCAAGATAAATTTGCTCATAATATGCTCTTTTTGCAGATGCCAACATTATCGCCGAAGGTGCCGCATTAGAGCACCTTGTTGTAATGAGATCTTTGATTGCCGTCATTGTCATAATGAGGCAAAGGTGAGTTTTTTCACCACATTCTACCTGAATTAGCAACCATGCAAGATGACAATTATTTATGGGGAACAGAAATTAGTTATCATGAAAATGAGAGGAATCTTTTGAAAGATCCATATTACCCATTAGTTTATGTAAATCAAACTAAGTATTTTCTGTCATTCGTTGATTGTTTTGTGCCTTAAGCCAAGGTTAGTTTGCAACTTCTGGCACCTTATGCAAGATACATGATGTAGCTTTTGGTCAGTAAATGCAAGGCAATTCTATACATGTCAAAAGCCCCTGCGATTAGCTAGTTGAGTTAAAACTTCTATATATCTCATTTCTGATTATGCATGTGTTACATTCTCTTTGCATCATCTTACATGGTGTGGATTTCAACAGTGTGATTCACCAGTTAGAATTAGTTGCAATTTTCCATCTGTTTAGATGCTACCTGATGTTAGCTCTGAGACGAGTAATTCTGCAATTGTGGATGTTTTCGTGATTTTTAATAGTATCAGTTAGAACTGAAATTTTCTTTGCTTGGTGCAGAACAATATAAATGTTGACCAGAAGCTTAGGCATGACTTGCCACGCCGTGAAGTTAGACAGGTACTATTTTAAAGAGTATTCCCCTCCTTCAATCATGGGGTGTTCTGGTAAATTCTTCGTGTTGTCTAACATCTTAGTGTTAGTTGCATTAACTGTGTTCTTTTTCATTTTGCCAGGTGATATGTTCACTTTGTGGCACTGAACAACAGGTAAGCGCTACTTTTTTATTCTTGGGATCATATTTATTTACACATGTATTCTAATCAGACATATCGAATACGAGTCAAAAGAACCATTGATATTCTTGTACTTTGTAAAAGTGAATCCTGGATGGGAAAATCCAGAAACAAAGAAAAGGAATTGGAAGGCTTGTAGATTAGAAGATTATTAGCCGGACAGTTGATTCTATCTCGACGAATATACTGTCACATAATAAAAAATTTATTACATCTTCCCAACATGGATGTTAAAATTAACTATTTGTTCTTTACATCATTCTAGACTCGTGGTAGTTGGCATCTGGATATGTAGACACGTCACTTATTGCTAGTTTGCTGTTGTGATCAGGTTCAACAATTTTGCGTTAATTGTGGGGTATGTATGGGGAGGTACTTCTGTGAGACATGCAAGCTGTTAGATGATGATGTAAGTGGCTAGATAATTTTATCTTAGCTGCACGTTTTTCACTTTGATTTAATAACATTGTTTGGGAGCTGCTTTTATTTTGGTTCGAAACATAGAATTGATTAGGAATCATTATTTCTAAGATAGGACTGTCATTACTAGATTCCGTATTTTATCTGTTGCTTAAAATTCATGATTCTTTCTGAACTATTCAGATTGATGTACTGACTCTATCTTTTGTGTTTACTTGCAGACAAGTAAGAAACAATATCACTGTGATGGCTGTGGGATCTGCAGGTACACTCATCTCGTTGCTATTTATCTTGTCTTTACAATAACGGAAAGAAGAACTGTTCTTATTTTAGTTCTATTTCTTGGTTACAAGAAAAACCAAATTTTAAGAATGAAAATACATGGTTTGGGGGCAGGGAAAGGAGCACCTTTATAATCTACATATTATCCATATTCATTATTTCTTTAGGAGAGTGTCTGCCCTTCAAATATTTCATTTTAAGTTCAATTTAAAACATTGTCAAGCATTTGCCTTGTCGATAACAGAAAGAGGTCCATAACTCCATGATGTGGGAACTAATGTGAATCATAATATTTGTATTCTTTTATGGTTCTTTTTACCTAAAAACATTGTTAAATCTCACTTGCATGCTTTCCTTGCTGTTTGTGGAACTCTTCCTTTTGTGTGTGTGTGGGTCTACTCGTCTAAATTCATTGTACGCTGTTCCTTGGCAGAATTGGAGGGCGTGAAAATTTCTTCCATTGTTACAAGTGTGGTAAGCTACAGCACATAATTCGTATAATTAGACTTTAGTTTGGACTGACCAGCTGTTATAACAAGAGTAGCATGCTGACTACTACTGCTTTTTTTGTGTGCTATGAAGGTTGCTGCTACTCAATTCTTCTGAAGAACAGCCATCCGTGTGTAGAGGGAGCAATGCACCATGACTGTCCTGTCTGTTTTGAGGTAGGTTATCATTCTGTTGCCACATTCTTTCGGCCATCTCTTTCCCCCCCACATTATATGATGAGCAATCAGTTCCTTTGGACTGCCCAGCTCATAGTTACTAATCAACTGATTATTTGCAGTTTTTATTTGAGTCAAGATATGATGTAACTGTCTTGCCATGTGGACACACAATTCACCAGAAGTGCTTGAAGGAGATGAGAGAACACTACCAGTGAGTCCCCTTGCCAGCTATTTCTCTCTCTACTATTTTAATTCTTCACCCCATCTTAACATTTTGGTGCACAAATTTAACAAGTGTGATATTGGTTTACTGCAACAGATATGCTTGCCCTCTCTGTTCCAAGTCGGTTTGTGATATGTCCAAGGTGTGGGAGAAATTTGATATCGAAATTGCTGCTACCCCAATGCCAGAACCTTTTCAAAATAAAATGGTTTGTTTTCTCTCTCACCCTTTCTTCATCCATACCTCTTGTTAAAATATTTTCTGGATAACATCATAACACCTTGCTGCCTGCAAAATTACTGATGGATGTTCTGTTTATGACAGGTTTGGATACTTTGTAATGATTGTGGAAAGACCTCACAAGTGCAATATCATATTGTAGCTCAGAAATGCTTGAATTGCAAGTCGTACAACACTCGTCAAACAAAAGGCTGAGCTGGCAGACAATAAAGACTATGGAAAATTATGGTTAAAACTGAAGATAACTTCAGCACATGATGCATAATCGTTTTGGGGGTATTAGTCGAACGCCGAAGATATCCAGACATATGCAAAAGTGTGATCCTGTTCTGCGTTGTGTTATGTCTCTGGGATTAAGGCTTGTGTGTTCTTCCCTTTTTTCCCTTATTCCTACTTGTCATTCGTTTCCTTTGTTCATCAAGTACGCACCACGCCACCACAGTCCAGCATTCCTATTTAAGTAGTTACCAATTGCCTTTTGTTTTTCCTTTGTTAGTCCATGTGTTCCGTTCGTTTGATGTTTACTTTCAGAGGTCAATCATTGTGTCAAGTTGGAGGTGTGTTGCTATAATATGGGCATAGTGCAGATGAGTGAATGGAGTGCGTGGAAAAAAATCTCTCTTTTTGTCTTATTGAGTTGTAATAGCTTGCATGTCCATTCTGTGGAAAGGTTTTCTTCTGTATGTGAGGTCTTCCCAACCAGTCTTACGAAGTGGATCTCTCGGGTTGTCTTGTGCGGTATTCACCATGCTATGATCCATATGAGGGTAGTCAGGGTGTTGTGGTTGGTTCTGGTGGGCAATTGTTTGGTGGTCGCTCCAATGGCTCTCATGTGTTAAGGATGAAAGCTGGAAGGGAGATTGGTTTTTGTACCCTCTTAAATGTATTATGTAAATAAAATTTCTTCATCTTGAAATTTTTTTCTCTTAACTATGTGGAGGCAAAAAAATGACTTCTGGTTTTGTGCGGGTTACATGAACAGTTACAGGAACAATTTTATGAGTATGAAAAATTATCGAAGAAAGGAAAAGAAATGCGCAGCGGATGCTTTTTTATTCTTTTGTATACTTAGCATGTTATTCACATGCTACTTTCTAGCGATATTTTGAGAATCTAATAAAAGTATTTTGAAAAGCTAATAAAAGCATGTCTACTTTTTACTTTATAGTGATTAATGCTGAATAATTTTTATATTATAAATTAAAATTTGGAAATAATAATTGAATTACTGCTAATTTATGAGACGATGATGAAAATATCTGATATCCATTCACGATAAATCATTAAGTTGGTATATAAAAATCCAGAATAAAAAATTCATTTACTTTACTAGATGCTTGTCAAAACAGCAGAACAAATAAAAACGAATAATTTCTCTAAAAAAAAAAAAAAATTGAAATTGTTAATCGTCTAAATATTCACCTAAAAAAATATCTACAATATTTTTGTTTATACTATTTATTGTTCTAGTAATTTTATAAAAAATAAAGCATCCCGGTATAAGGGCATTCTTGTCATTTTAACTCCGATCCAATCTTTATCAGAAATGGAGGGAACCGACGGCTATCGCAAAAAAATGGCCGTAGCTTCTTCAGCTGTCTCTCCATACGTCTCTCTCTCCACTAGTAACCGAAAGCCAATAATTCCTCAATCCATTTCAGTTCCAAGACCCAATTGCATTGTATCCTTGTTAAAATCTTGTTCAAATATAAGAGAATTCTCATCACTCCATGCTCATTTAATCACCACAAATCTCATAAAAGATTACCAGATTACCAACAATGTTCTTCATTTCTTGATCACAATCAATCAGCTCGATTGTGCCTATCAGATTTGTATCTATAACTTTGGACCTGAAACCCTAATCTGGAATACCCTTATTGAAAACCAACTAAAAGAAGGTTATCCGAAAGAAGTGTCAAAGACTTATTATCAAATGGTCATCCAGGGTGTACTGTTAAATTTGTCTACTTTTCACTTCCTGGTTCATGCTTGTTCTAGAAATTTTGCTCTTCAACAAGGCATTGAAGTCCATGGGAGGATTCTGAAATCTGGGTTGGCAGTAAATAAATCTCTGACCAACAATTTAATGGGTATGTACTCAAGATGTGGAAAACTGAAGGAAGTTTGCCAACTGTTTGAGAAAATGTCTCAAAGAGATGTTATTAGTTGGAATACTATGATATCTTGTTATGTTTCATTGGGGCTGTATATGGAAGCCTTGCATTTGTTTGATGAAATGATAATAGACGGAGTTAAACCGGATGAGATAACAATGGTTAGCTTGGTCTCAGCATGTACTAAGTTGAGGAATATTGAGATGGGCAAAAAATTTCATGTCTACATTGAAGACAATAATCTACAGATTGATGGAAGATTGTTGAATTGTTTGGCGAATATGTATGTCAAATGTAGTAAAATTGAGGAAGCGCATAGGCTTTTCACCAGATGTCATATATCTGAGGTGGATGTTGTTCTGTTGACTACACTAGTTAGTGGGTATGTGAAGACTAATATGATTGATGAAGCTAGGCGTTTGTTTGATCAAATGGCAAAGAGGAATCTGATATTGTGGACAGCCATGATATCCGGTTATGCCCAATATGGGGCTTATTATGAAAGTTTAGATTTGTTTAGACAAATGAGGTTTGAAAATGTGTTACCGGATGAGATTGCTCTTGTGACAGCACTTTCAGCTTGTGTTCATGTGGAAGATTTCAGGTTCGGCCGAGCAATTCATGGCTTGATTTTAAGGTACAGAATGATTGTTGATGGATTTCTTGGGAATGCTTTACTTGACTTGTATGGAAAATGTGAGAAACTCCATAAAGCACGAATAATTTTTGAGCAGTTGCCTTGTAAAAGTGTAGTATCGTGGAATTCAATGTTGGATGGCTTTTGCCGAAATGGAGATGTCAATAAAGCTAGAAATTTCTTCAACAACATTCCAGAGAAGGATATAGTTTCTTGGAACACCATGATCAAATTTTATGTGAAGCATGATTTGCTCAGAGAATCATTCGAGCTTTTCCAGGAGATGCAGAGTTCAAATGTAAAACCTGATAAGATCACTTTAATCAGCTTGCTCTCATCTTGTGCTAAAGTTGGAGCCCTGAACCATGGCATTTGGCTCCATGTTTACGTAGAAAAGAATGAAATTGTTATAGACAACATGATGGCCACTGCCTTAATTGACATGTATGGGAAGTTGGGGTGCACTGATATGGCCTACGAGCTCTTTTGTGAATTAACTGAAAAGAATGTATTTGTTTGGACAGCTATGATAGCGGCATATGCCATGGAGGGTCATGCCCATAAAGCTATTCATATTTACTCGGAAATGGAGGAAGTGGGAATAAAACCAGACTATGTCACCTTCATAGCTCTTCTTTCTGCTTGTAACCATGGAGGTTTAGTCAATGAAGGCTACAAATATTTTGAAAAAATGAAAAGTCTGTACAAAATTAGCCCAAAGATTCAGCATTATGGGTGTATAGTTGATCTTTTGGGTCGAACCGGACGCTTGGAAGAAGCAGTCAAGTTCATTGAAACAATGCCAATAAAAGCAGATGTATCTATATGGAGTTCCTTGATGAGAGCATGTGGAAACTACAACAACGTGGAATTAGCAGAATTTGCATTTAAACATCTGATAGAGATAGACCCTATAAATGATGGAGCTTATGTGCTGATTTCCAACATATATGCAAATGCAGGTAGATGGGATGATGTAAGTAGTACGAGAATGAAACTACATGACATTGGAGTAAGGAAGCAACCAGGTCTCAGTCTAATGGAACAGTATGGCGTTCTTCATGAGTTTACAGCTGGTAGTTTCTCAAATCCTAAATCTGAAGAAATCCGTTTCATGTTAGAAGAAATTGAGAGAAGATTACTGAAGCAAACACGACCGGAAAACTCATCTCGACACAGCGAAAGGTTGGCTGTTACATTTGGTCTAATAAATAGCCATGGAAACTCTACCATAAGGGTTGTGAATAATGTGAGGATTTGTGAAGATTGTCACTTATTTATGAAGTTAATATCCAAGGTTTATGGTAGAGAAATAGCTATAAGGGATAACTATAGATTTCATAAATTCAAAGATGGATATTGCTCATGTAAAGATTATTGGTGAGGGAATAGTCTCTTACAAGTAAATTCTCCCTAGATATTCAATTGACATATATAAAGTTAATAAAAGTTAAACGAGTTAATTGTACAATGTAAGTTGTTATGCAATGAGCTAGTAGTAGCGTAGTGCAGACAAAACATATCACCTCGTGATGGTGTAATATTTGGACCCACAACCCTGCAAGAACTTGTATTATTATTATTATTATTATTATTTTACTGTAAATGAGCTTGCAATTTGAGAGAAAAATGTCAACATCTCCTAGAAGCTTACATCACTCCTAAGGAAAACGAGATAATTACAAATACTAATTTCATCTTCCCTAAATTGGCTCTCCTCCTGTAAATATCACTTGGTGACTCCTGATTTTGTCCTCTAAGGGAAGGAACAGGTATTACTTACCGGCATGAAATTTGGAATCACATTCTTGAAAATTTGCAAGCTTAGGAAAACAGCATACAATAATAATTAATAGCATTTTATATATTAAGTCACAAAAAGGACTTGTGGAGTTTGCAGACTTATACAATAACTCTTGCAATAATAGAGATAGATGAGAAAATTAATCAGATAGGGTAGCCTCAAAAATCAGCAACCACTGTTCTAGGTGAATTATAAGGCCATATGAGTCTAAAATCAAAATTTTAATTTTTTTTTTCAAAAAAAAAAAAAGTCAAATTAAAAATCCACTCACCATGACCGTGAATAATGAAACATGAAGAGCAAAGGAAACAATGTACAAAACGATCATCCATGGCTGCTAATAGATGACACATAAACAGCTCTTTCGAGACGGTTGATCAAGGGTGTCTATCTTTGCTAATAGTTTCATCAATCACGGGCATGGTGGATGTTATTAAGCCATGCTAGTGAATTTATGGAGCATCAAAAATTCCATTTTCAAAAAGTTCCTCCCCATTGTCGAATATTGGCGACTCATCAGAACATTTGTTGATTGCCTTCTCCATTTCTTCATCATTCATAATCTCCTCTGAACGACAACTTAAACTGCAAAAGGCTTTCTCACCTCTGAAAGACATAAAAACGAATCAGCACCTCAAAGAAAATAACATCCTCAAGAAAAACAGCAATGTATATTATATGCATATGAAATTTGGACAAACCTGTATATGTAAATGTCTTTTCCACCTTCCAATTTTTTGCTGCAATGGTAGCAGAAGTTCAAAAAATCGTTCAAGGGAAATGTTCTTGGAATTGCAGAGCTTGTAATAGCCTGAGGAATTCCAATCTCCTTCCCTTCATCAGAGTAACATTCCAAGATGCAGTCACCATAAATGTGAGTTTTTTTGGGGTTGGGACCATGTGAAATGACACATGTATAGTCCTCAGAGTTCTCAATCTCACTTGCAGAGAGAGAAGCAATATATCCACTAGCAGAGCCAACAGGCATTGGAGCTAAGTTCAAATCCATATGCAAAGATTTGTTTGAATTAGGGCTTACCCCGGAAAATTGAAGAGGAGAGTTAGCCCGGGTAGTTAGATTATTCAAATGGGAATTCCCAGAACTCAAGTTGGAATTCCGGTCAGCTAACCGCGACAGGGTTGAAAATGACTTGCAGGAATCCAATGAACAAGACCTGATTTTTCCATATTGTTCAGGTTCAGATAGGGCTTCTCCAATCTCAAAAACAACATCAGAGCTGCCCTTTGGAAGAGGAGATTTGATAGGTGTATGAGGGGAAATTGCAAAATTTCTTGGCAAAGACTTTGGTGCCTCAAAAGAATTAACGTTGGGTTGAAAATTTGGGGTTTTAATTCTCACTTTTTGTCCAAAAAGAATGTTCTTGCTCTCCGAAGATCGCAGAACTTTCCCAGAATGTTTCATTTCATCATCATCAAGAGAATTTACAATGCTTAAGCCTACTTTACTGCAATCCCAGCTCTTCTGGTTCTGTTGCCCAATGTGAGATGACCTTGGGGAGCGATGAGGGTTCCCCAAATTTGAAAACACCCTAAAATCTAGAGGAGATGTTGGGCTTCTAACAGAATCACAATCTGATAAACCCTTAGGAGTTGACCCAACAAACAGACCAGGAACACTGAAAAAGGAGTTTGTTTTGTGACTGTTTCCAATGGAATCAGACTGGATATAGGACTCAGAATCAGGATCAGACATTGTTAAGGGACCCATTTGTTGATCTTTCTGGTGCGACCTGGTTCTCTTCCTCAACATTACCCCAAAACCTTCGCTGGGAACACCAAAATTCCCCTTAATCTGTATCAGAACCACAGTTTTGAATAAATAAACCAGTGTTGCTATGTATTAGGGGAAAACCATTAGAACCAGCAGGAGCTAAGATTATGTGCGTAATAAACAAGATTATCAATCACCAAGCTTATAAATTAATAATGAAGATTAGAAGAAAAATGTGCTCAAAGATTAGCATTTAAAAAAAAAAAATCCTAAAATACCCACATAACAACTAGATTAAAACACAAACATGTTCTAAACAAAAAGGGAAAAAGAACCAACAAATGAAAGCTATCAATCAATTGCAAAGCGGTAAGGAATAGAAAATCCCAAATGCAGAACTCTCTCTTAGAAGTAAAACATTATCCATCTTGAATTTCCACATGAAACAGAAAAACCCAGATGATAAATCAATCAAAGAGAGGAGGATACCCAGATAAGAAATCCCCAAAATGCAATGAAAAAATCTCCAAAACCAGCCAATAACACAAAAGAACATGATCGAGGCATTAAAATGTCAACAAGCCCCCAAATTAGAGTGCTAAAAAAATGAATAAACTGATAAAAATAAGAACTTCAATCAGAGAATAAAAATCACACCTGGGTTCCTTTATCGTCCTGTGGAAACTACAAGGAAATGATATTCAAGAGAAGAGACCCAAATGCAGTAAAAAGTAAAAGATGGGTTCTTTTCAAGCTCAGTCTCTATACAAGCCCGAGTAGAAACTTGCACAGTACTCCTCTTTCTCTCTCTCGCTCTCAAAATTAGCAAGCCAGTGAGCTTCTGAAATACTCCATACACACACCCACAAACCCAATCTCTCTCTCTCTCTCTCTCTCTCTCTCTTGCTTTCTCTCTCTACGTGGCAGTAAGTGCTTTTGTACATTTCTGCCTTTCTCTTTCTTTGAAAGTGTACGTATACAAATACAGTCTTTGCCCACAGAATTGTGTCTCTCTACAAATTTTTCTTGAAGATAGACATAAATTTGACCTGTCTTCTTTTGTCACTTCTTTCTCTCACTTTTATCCATTTTTGTCTTTTAATAATTTTTCATTTCTCTCAACCATCAATACTTCATTTACTTTGTGTTACCCTATAATCATTCTGAATCTTGAATTCTAACTTCACTTTTCAGACCCTTTCAATGCCTCATTTACCTTCAAAATTGGATGCTTTAAATTAAACCAATTTGAAAATATCTTGATGGATTCTAGTATTTCATCAATTCATGTATTTAATTCAAATTGATTTTATTGGTCAAAAGTATTTAATAGAGGAGTGTTTAAATTTATATTTCATATTTAAATCTTTATTATAAAAAGATCAAAATAAAATATAAAAGTTACGCCGAGTATAATCAAAATGAAAATAAAATTAAAATGAGAGCAAAAAATAATGAATGGGATAAAATTAGGTAAACACAAACTCGCGATTTTATTTATCTTAAATTTATTGATTTGACAAAAAATAATTATCAAAAATAATTAATTTCTTTCATTTTCTTTAAAACACTAATTTACAGTAAATTTCTTTGTAACCAAAAGATTATATATATTAATAGTTGTTTCTAGACAATTCTAGTATGCTTACGTGGAAACGTGTTTTTTATTTTAAATTAAAATTGGGTATTATTTCAGGTCCAATAAAAAATGAAATGGGGAAAACATGATGAAGAGAAGAGTGGTTGAGTGTACTTCTTTACCCTTTTTTAGACTGTCAGTCATCACAAAACGACAAAGTTGCCTCTTAACTGGTTTCTGTGGAAACTGACAAACGGTAACGGCAATTAACTCTAGTTAAGGGGCTGAGTTAACAAAGTTCAGTTAATCGGACCGACAGTCGACTTGGAATCCGTAAAAAAAAGGTAGAAAATCGAATTACTCATCTGCCCTTCGCCAAATTGCTTTACCGACAACTGACTTGCTAAGGGGTACCATCTGATTGAGACGGTTAAAAAAATCTCTCAAATCAAACCAGAAAATATGATTTGGAAATTTTTCTGATTAAATTACACTACCAAAGCCAAACCGTAAGAAATAAATCCAATTTGGTTTGATGGGTACAATTTGAAGAACCATTTAATGAACAACTTTAATTTTTGCGCGGTGATAAAAGAAAACGGTTAAATACCCTAAATCATAAATAAAATATTTTTAATTTGATTAAATTTACATTTAATTTTATCAAATTATTTTATCTTTCAAAAGACAATTAAGTGATTAAAATTTTTAATAAAAGAGCGGTAAAGGACGAGGGAGATGATGAATTACATAAATTTAAAATTTTAATTGTTTAGTGGAGGGAAACAAATACGTAGATTGTACTATTGCGATTGGATAATAAAATTTCAGCTTTAAATTTGGATTGATATTAGCGTAAAATTAGAAATTTCAGTTAAAATTTTTCTTCTCTTTTTCTCCAAATTTGCTCGCAGAAAAGAAATGTTGGAGTCAAATTTCAAAACTCAACTCATTTAAATAGAAATCAATTCACAATTCCAAAAATTTAATTCTCAAACACTATGAACACAATCTTGCACATGTTTATATACTATACACCTATATACCTTAATATAAATATATCTTAAGAAACATATATATTATACACATGTTTAGCATAGTTCGATTTGGCCGGTTTTCTTTTTTTTTTTTTTCAAAATCATAAACTAAATTTATCACAGGATTTTTAAAAATCATAATTTTACATTAAAAAATATATTTATATTATAGGAGGGTAGCCACTGATATATAAATTGGTTCAAATATATACACACCAACTCTAATTAATCTCGTATAAAAAAGATTTAAGGATATTGGTGAGTAAACCAATACATGTACGTACGCAAACCGTGTAACTTAGGAGCGTGCTTGAGAGCTAAAACGGACACTTAGCGTATAAGGGCAATGTGATAAATTCAGATTCACGGATTAACAGTAATAAAAATAAAGCTTGCGCCTTCGATTCGCCGAATACAGTAACTGAACAATGGTCCTAACCCAGAGTCAACAACCCCTCCTCCATTGCTACTCTTGGTTGGGGGCACGTGACGACGGCAACCATCGTCAACTAACGGCAACGAAAAATTACTTGTCCCTTTCAAGTGCCACGTCATCCAGTTAGCTAACATAACCAGTGTTAAAACCCAACTGGAAGTTATCATTTTTCCTCTCGCTCTCTGTTTAAGCTTTTTTTAACTTTTAGGTACTACCCTATCTTGTCGTCTTCCGTGATTCAGCTTTCACGATTTTGGGCCTGCATGGAGGATAATGGACACGTGTACGTTAACGCCACTTTTCCCGATGAAATTCATCGGTGATCAAGAGAAGAGAGATGCAAAATGAGACCGGTCATCGACGGTTGATTAATCCTTTACCCGTACTACGTCACTTTTTCATTACTTACGTGGCTTATTTCAAATGGTTTGTGCTCGAGAATGAATCTAGACCTTTTTCTATCAATAAATAAAGATCGAAATAATATTATTTTCACAAAAAAAAAAACCTAACAATATATTAAATAGTTTGTGTGTGTATATATATATATATAATAATGTAAATTGAGTATCGGTTTTTTTTTTTTTTTTGAAATTTTAAATTGAGTGTTAGTAATTAAAATGTTTTATTCACTTGTATTTCTTTAGTAAAAAAGAAATTATCGTTCAAAGTTTGAGAATTATCCATTTCACTCCTGAAATTCAAAAATATTATATTGGACCCTGGAGTTTGAACTTTTAATTTCGTCACTTACCAACAACACATTATAATTTATATTATAAGATATTTAATTATTAAGAGGCAAATTATAAGAATAAATTTATCAGTGATTTAAAATTACATTGTAATAATATAATTATTGTTCACATAATTGCTTGATTTTAATGTAATTTAAATTAATACTTGACCCACTCTACCCTTGACAAATTACTACTATAAGGTTTGTTTTTCAACTAAAACATCTATAATAAGGTATTCCCTTGTTAAGTGTATGAGACAAATTCCTTTGCTATAAATAAGGATAGTGAATGATAACTCTGAATTTTGTATTGAAAATACACTGAATTGCTGCACATCTACCAGACATCGTAGTAAATGAATATATATTAATTATATTATTCACTTAAATACTAATCTTCAATTTTTATTCAAAAAATAAAAAATAAAAGAAAATCTGTTTCCTTATCTTAGAAGTTACACACGTGCTAGCCTGCTAGGTTCTACACGTCCACCTCCACGGGTACCAAAAAATTCCCACAATGCAAAATTCCTTAGGAACATATATGAATTAATTAATTATTATAAAGTATTTTTTTATTTTAATTTCAATTTTGGCGGTGATTGCCTCGTCGAGAAGATACGGTCTTTTGATATTTTATATACAATTAAAATTATGATCCTTAATGTTTGGATTAAGAGCAACATTTGCCATCTAACTTTTACTGTGTTTGTGTGTAACAGAAGATAGTGTGGAGACTTGGGTTCATTTGATTATTATTTTTGGAAATTTTTTTTAATTAAAATCTGGAATAACAAGGTCCAACGACACACTAGCCATAAATTTCGAGTTTTCATTGTCTAGTGTGCTTCCGTTGTCGGTGTATGAGTTCATCAGATTAATAACTAATAAAAAAAACTGTCACAATTTTGTACTATTTTACCATTTTTTTTCCCGGTGAATCGACACAAATACCTTTGAAAACGTGGCAACAAAAGCTAATACTTTTAATTTTTGGGCTTTTTTTATTTTTAAAAAATATACAAATTTCATATGCTTTTTTGTTTTTCTTCTCTTCAGGTTCAAGGTTCAAAGTAAAAGAGAGTGAGAATTCAGAAACCCATCAAATCTCCAAAATCCAGCCCACTTAAGGGGTGAGCCCATGCCCAATGCATTTAAATAATGGGCCTTTTTGGTATTTCATACCTTCAAAAACATTTCCTACTTCCCCTCACAAAAATCGCGCCACCAAGCAGAATACTAACAGTAACACTTTGAACAAACTCACCTCTCGCTCCCGCCGATTCCACACAAGTCTCTCTCATAGGAAAAAGCTTCAAAAGCGTCTGCAATGGCTGCTCGAACAGGAGATGATCCAGACGCTCAGGCTATTGCCTCTTCTCCAGAAGTCGAGTCTCAGCTCTCTTCTCTACTTTACGGTTCGTTCCCGCGCACTTACATTCAAAATGCTAATTTCACTTCTCTAATTCTCTTTTGAATCACGATCGTGTTATTTTAAGCACTCGATTTTCTAAATATTGTTTCTTAGTTGCATCTGTTGGATGATAATGTGCTAATTAGACGAACTCGCTCAGTTTCTTAGCATTTGTATGATTGATCGAGGTTAAGCAGATTTTAAAACTATGTATTACTCGAAATTATTAGATTGTTTCCGATCGAGGTTTTTGCAAGTTCTCTTTGATTAGGATTCTGTAACGATTCCGATTCTAATTAATTATTTACAAACTGTCCTTCTTTAGTGTAAACGTTGGGTGATAATGGTAGTTTGAAGTTGCCATTTTCTGTCTCCCGTTTGGTAACTCTGTATCATTAATAACGGTTCCATGATTGTATTATTTTAAATGTTTATTCTCTTTTTATCTATTATTTTTAAAAATCTCAAGTTCTTTTGGTTGTTTGCAGACATGTCGCAGCAGGTTCAGACGACAATGGGGAACATGCTTAAGATGATAGTGTATGTGTGTGTTCATACTCAGTTCCTAATCTGGATCTTTTGTAATTTACGTCCTGCATCCTGCATCTTCATGCCCGCATCTGGTTTATGTCTTATTTTCTTCCTTGATGAACCTGCTGCAGTGAAATTGATCAAAACTCTGCTGGAATAATGGAAGAGATAGAGAAATGCAAAGAGTCTACCCTTGAGCGGAAGAAAGTATTGGAGGAAGAGAAGGAAAGGTTTCAGAAAGCTGCTTTCACTGCATTAGATATGCTCAACAACAGATGCTAAAGTACTGTAAGCTCAGAAATTTTGTTAAATATTTGCTGCTTGTATTCCAACATACAAACAAATATATTATTGCCAACTGATCACAGTATTATCACATTATATTCGTATACACACATAAACAAAATGCGTAGGCGGTATGTATTTCCCCCTTGTTGTCGCATGTGACACATCTCCAACTCTTACAAGTAGTTTTCCGAAGGATCATTTTAGAAAATATGTAAGTGATCATTTTCTCTTATTGCAACCAATTCTTCCACTTCTGAGCCATCTTCCATGAGAATGGTTTTTCCTTCTTTGCCAAACTTCTTTTCTGCATTCGTCAAATTTAAGAAAGTTCAATAAATCGCATGCTTAAAAAGGTGAGGTCCTATAAGGCCTTCAAATACATGAGAGAATGAATGTGAGATCATAGATGCGTTTTATTTAGCGTCTTAAAGAAATATTTATGGATTAAATATGAACAAGGCTCGTATTGCTAGATATATAGATAAGGTTCTTATTTGCTAAGGACATATCTTCATATTGATTATAAAGGAAGATCAGCATCTGCAATATGGTTATACCTGCTAATCTGAAAAGATCTTCTATCGAATCAGGCAAATGTATGAGCTTTCCCAATGTGTCACCTTCTGTTGGATTGTCATTTGGATGATGCCCATGGATTATAACCCTGATGGGATATTTGCTTGATATTGGATGTGAAGTTTCTGGTCGTCCTGCAAAATTGTTAGATGAATCTCATCCATAGCTAAAAGGAACTTTACATGTTCATTATTATTATTATTTTTTGAAATCTTGTATTGGAGAAACTCGATAGCCCTTGTGCCAAGCAGAGATGTTGTATGTGTCAGCAGAAAATTGTAGATGTCAGAATTAGGTAAACTGATATGTTTTTACTGTAGCAATAGTATCTGTTAACACGAGTTCTCTAATCAAATGTGGTTTATGATGAATACACATATTTATATGGAGCATATGGATTGGAATTCCGATAATATTATAGTCATGAATGAGATGCCCTTGGCCACTATCCAAGAATGGGATAGACAATCCCTTCATCTTCCACTCCAAAGCTGATAGAAGCCAAAACATTTGCATTCCAATAAGAGTGAAGTGAACATTTACTGCAATGATCGGTCAACTGGTTGTGAAAATTCCACTAGATTGTGGAATAGTGCAGGCACATTTTACGTTTTTGTTTGCCTTCATAGATGTTTTCGTGGGCAACCTTTTAAGTATGAGAAGATATAGTTCATGGTCCTAAGGTGCCCTCTTTACCTGTTACACTTGCATCTCCATCCGAATTTAGTGCTGCCAAATTTTGTATCTCCTCATTTTCTTCTGTGTGCTGCAAGCAGAAAATGTCCCTCAGAGATAATAATCTAACATGACAAATAGTGTTGCCATTCATACTGGCCCTTATGAACTATATATAAATACATAATCCCCTTGAACCATGCATCTCTATTTATTGTTGGTCTATAACAGCCAATGAAATTTGATGTACTGTCTGATACAAAAATAAAACATCTTGGGGTAATCTATACTTTTAGGCAATTTCTCGAACTGGAAATAATTAGTTCACTTCAAAAATCATTTTCAAAATCAATTCCCCTGATTTAAAATCTTTGGCATTTAGTTTAAAAAGTGACGTCCAAAGTTCAAAAACAAAACTAGTATGATACATTCTTTGCCCTTCTTTATTTTCAGAAAGCTGTATCACCAACAATTTTCATTATCCCTAACCACTCTCCCCCAGTGGTACACCAGGATTGTACTGTATGTGCACATGCCAGTTTAATGGATGAATGCAGTATGCAAATCAGAATGATATTTAATAATGTTCATGTGTCTGACAATGACACTAGTTAATAAGGTATACCTCTATATTCATGTCATCCAGAAATTCCAGTGAAAAGGGTATTTCTTGTAGCATCTCCTTTTTTAGTTCTTTCAAGTACTGGAAAAAACGAACTTATCATAAACAAATAAAGCTTTAGAGTGAAATATTAAAGTCAAGAAGTGATTGTAATTGGCATGGTATGAGACAAAAATAACTTTTCTAAACCTGAACAAAGTTGGAGATAATTATTTTTCCATCTTCACTTTGTGGCTGCACAATTTGCTTGAAATGGTGATGGCTCATCCTGATGACCTGGGAAAGCCTCTTGGTTCTCACTGTAAATGGCTGTGGAATATTGAATATAACTCCTATTTCTCCAGCCACTTCTTGAGATCCTAGTTTTGACAAAATCTGAAGAATTCTTATGAATATTTATTTTTATAGCAAGGGAAAACTTTGTTAATTTCACATCACTGTGATGATTTTTTCTTCAGTTAGCTTGTATGTATTTCTTTAAAAGCTCAAAAATTTGTGATACTGGAAGTAATAACATGAATTGAGATCTCATAATTAGTGGCCTATATTTTTTTATTTCCTCTTACATGATTATTGCGTAATAGCATCTCCTTATTGTTTATGCAATAAGAGAATTTATAATTGAAAGAAGTTTGTTTAGCGATACATTAACCTGCTTGTTGACTTAATTCCTCAGGATCTTGTTGACAGTAAAGCGGCCTGTTGAGTGCAATTCTGTTGTGGACTGTCATTTTAGTGATGTTAGTTGAAACTATCAGCATCGGAGAGAGATTATTTTTAGTGAATTTGCTTCTATAGCAGTCACTCTATGTGCAAATTGGAGTTAATACTTTAAACCAGGTTTTCGAGTACAATGTACTATGATTACCTAGTTGAACAGAATTGCTGCAGAAAATTTAAAATCCAATGCTTGAGCTCTGCTTGAAGTCTCATCTTTGTGTATGGAATATTCACTCAAAATATTACATACTGGTTACTCAAGCACTGATATAAGCAAATGAAATTTCATTCAGGAAGTTGTTATTATATACATATATTTGTAAATACCTGCTCTGTTCCATTCTTGTATGTCAGCACGTCCTGCAATATGTAATACAACTCAGATTTGTCATCCAGGACTATATAGGATGTCATTTTTTCTGTGAAAAAAAAGGAGCCATACCACTTCTCCAGACACCAAAATGTAGAAATCTGTTGGAATCTCATTTTGTAAGATAATTTCCATCTTGGGTGGATAGTATTCTGCTTTCATTTCTGATACCTGAAGAAGAAAGAAAACATATTCCTGAAGCTGCAATTACTTTCTCTGGATGCGTTAATCACAATCTACCATTCATAACATAATCATTACTATTTTATTTGTGTATTTAGTCCTTGACGCGATTTCTTTTGTAATTACAGCAGTAGCATTTTTAATATAAAGTATTCAGAGAGCAAAGGATGTATTACCAGCAGAGTAATGAGGTCTTCAGAGACTCCTTTGGTTAAATAGCTATTTTCAACAGTGTTACGGAAAAGATGCTGAGCAATGCTGGATCTTATCGCTTTCGGTAGGCCTTCTAACACTTCTTCTTGCTGTAATTCAGCTGTCTTGAACTTTAATTGCATGTGTGCAAGCATTTGCTCTTTCAAGCCTTCTGGGAGTCTATTTTTGCTAGCATATCTTAATATTTGATTAATGGCATCCCTCTGTCAAACCATTTTCCATAATACGCATTAATAATTACTGGCAATACTTTCTAGTAATGGTCTCTTAGGATTTGGGAGCTGTTAAATTTAGAGGTTGACGAAACATGATAATGGTTTGATTTTTAGGGCTTTTAAGATGGTAGCAGTTATGTTTTACAGACAGGCAAAGAGTAGAAATTTTATTTACCATAAAAAAGGTTCGAACAGCACTGTGGACAATGAGATTTGTCATGTTTCCGATTATATAAGCAGTGAGCCCAATGTTGAATAGCATGTAGAACATATTGAAAACCTTCTCTCCTGTATTTACTGCATGCAAGTCTCCATAGCCAACTGTAGTTAGAGTGACAATTGACCAGTAAATAGAATAGGTATAGCCTAGCCAAATGCTTCTATGTTTGAAATCTTCGACCTCAAGTCCTATCCATGTATGATCTGGTGGATTATGATGGGCAGCCAACCAGAAATATGCACATCCTGCTGAGTGCACTACAAATAGTATAACCTGTCTTGGATTAAATAGAAATCTTCATCAGGAAAAATTTATCAAGTGTGTTTAGAGAATTTTATTGATTAGTGACTAATGGAGGACAGTTAAAAAATGTTTACACTAATTAGTTTAAAGAGTCTTGTCCAAAAGTAGCTGAAGCGTATGTCTTTCTCTAGCCTGGATCAGAAAAATCGAATTTTTGATAAGTTGGAGGACAATAATAATGAGTATCTTGACCATGTAAGAGCGGAACTTATATATACCTTTTGAAGAGATCACTAAAGCGCCTGAGTCGCCAGAGTCGAAGCAGGTTAAGACAGTTAAAAAACTGTCCTTGGTGCAATTTGCCGGTGAAGATTCTGTATATTTGTTGAAATGGTAGAGTTGAAGCTACGTCCATAGGGAACCATAAGGTCTTGACATATCTGTAGAAAATGAAAATATTAAGCACCAATAGGCTAGTTTACGGACCCTGACAATTTACTTTGGCTTTTTTTCTTACTTTGGTGCTTGAGCGGGGGGAGATATTGTGATGCCAAAAAATAGATGTAACTTCCATACCAAGCATAAAATCTTGACACAATTGATTTTTGGGATAGACTTTTGGGAATTATTGATTGGTTTTGTACACTGGTAGCCAGTGGCGGATCCAAGAAAAAGAATTTTTAGGTTGAATGTATAATAAACTACAGTAAAGAGTGTTTATTCGGAATTTTAAGAGGGATTAATTGAAAAAAATACATATGTATCGAAAGTAAATTAAGGAGAAAAAAAAAGCAATTGACCACTTTTTACAATGTAGATTTGCGCGACTACTGAAACTTACATTTACGGCATTTTTAATTTTTTTTTAAATAATTGCAAAATCTTGGTAACATTCTTTTTTTTTTAAATAAAAAAAATCGAACTTATGAAGTAATTAATTTGAGATGTATTTATAAAACATACCTTAGTGCAATTTTCTTGTGATCATCAACAAGAAGATAGGTAGTTTTGTCCAAGTAAGCCACAAAGAAAGTAAGGATAATGTCAATGGCAAAGAAGGCATCAACCACAAGATCGATGATCATGAATCCTCCGGTAGTCGCTTTCTTGAAAGCTAGCTCAAACGGAGATGCCCACGCAGAGTATAATACCAGTACCACAAGGAGCGTTTGCCACCACCTGCGATATCAGTATAATACTTAACACTAGTCCCTGCCGGTCCTCCACCGGATTTTCTTAATTAAAAATAATGGAAAGAAAATTCAGAACGTGACATGTGAGTATACAGTTGGAACATTGGTTTACGAGCCTTTTTTTTTTCAAATGTTAACACTGGAATTTTTATATGGGTGAATTTTGAATTAATTTCAAGAGTTAATTAGCTATTCAATAAGTGTTAATCAACCTTTTTTTTTCCCTTGCTTAATCTTTTGATTCAAAAAAGAATAATCTGATTTTGATCAGACAAAACAGACGAACTTATGTGAAATGTAAAAATTGATTTCTCATAATTATATTTTACAATACAAAATTAAAAATAAAAGGAGGTTATATTACAATATTTTTCTTGCTAATATTGATCATTTGAATTTCATGGAGTTGGAGATTGGGATTAGCGAAGCATTGAAGTTGTCAAGTAGATTTCTTGTTGCCTTGGGACATTTAACCATTAGTTGTTAGATTCAAATGGTTAGTAATCCTTTGCTAGAGTTGAAGAGCACAAAAACAAAAGATATATTTTCACTTTACAAGGGAGAGAGTCCTGCAAAAGTCGAGGGGAAATAGTAGTGAAGGTAATTACCTGTATCTATAATCGTAGGGAATAATGACATATTTCTTAACCGGCAAGTGCTCGTCATCAATAACAGTTCCAAAAGCTGGTAAAAGGCTGCTTGAAACTGAGGTTATGTTATTTATCATTTGGCTGCTCCGCCTTCGTAACAACCATGGCAGTGGCGCGGACGATGATCTTGTTGTTTCTTCCATTCTTGGCCAGTCGGTGAGAGAGAGAGAGAGAGAGAGAGAGAGAGAGATACTATATCTGTATCATTGTATATGTATGTGAGGAAGGTGGTAATGAGCTTTCATAGACTATTTTTTTATTTTATAAGAATCTGTTTTATTTGGAGATGCTTAAGCTTTGACCAATTTGATTATATTGAATTACATGGATTAATAGCTGATAAAAATTCAAAAAAAAAAAAAAAAAAAAAAAAAGGGTGAAGAGTTGACCTGTATGTCCTATTCTTTTCTTATCATCACCGGCCTAATGCATCAAATTGCTCTTGAATTTTTTTTTTTTTTTACTTTAAATTGCTCTTGAATTTTGGTATATAATTATTTAATTCTTCAATTTTAGTCATATATATATATGTGAATTATTTGGGATCTCCATTTTTAAAATTTAAATCCCTTCATCACTTTCCTTATTAATATAACGTGAAATGTTAGTATTACCTTAATGAAAACATGTGTCTCCCTCTCTCTCTCCCTTCCAAATAACTGCAAAACCTAAATGAAACTCCATTTTTTGAGTTTGTGTTTGTGAATATATTCTTATTTTTCAAAAAAAAAAAAAAAAAGATTTGGATGAGGACAAATTAACAAATACCAAAGATTTTTTAAAATTTCGCATTAACAAATTATTTATTTGTGACAGAATTTGAGGGCAACCGAATGGAGAGGAAAAATAAAATAAAAGATAAAAACATAGGGAAAGCAAATCTCGAGTTGGCATGAATCGAAAAGAGAGAAATGAAGTTGGTAGCGGTTTCTGATACAAAGCAACACAGAAACAGTTTTCATTACTTTAATATCATTATACTTACCATAAATATGCAAATATTTAGACTTTTATGTTCAGTTTTTGATATTCTAATGCTAGCAGTAGATTTTAAAACAGAAAGAGTAAGGAGAAGTTGATAATTACAATAGCTGTTTTCAGGGCAATTATGTTGTCGTATCTATCCAGTTGGGCTTTACAAGGAAAGTGCTATTATAGAAGAAAGGTTGTATCTTTTACCTACTTTCCTTTTCTGGGTATCCTTTCCTGAATGTGATAGGTCTCTCTCTCTTCTTTGCAAGAGCAATTTCGTAACATAATCCTTTTCCCTTTTTTTTTTTTTTTTTTTTTTTTTTTTTTTTTTATAACTTGATAAGGAAAAAGCATTTTTAAGCTCTTACATTTATCGACTGTTATGCATTAAATCCCTGAAATTTTATTTATTGATATTTTCAACTTTTATTTTTATTCAAATTAAACCGTTATTTTACTGAGTCATGAAATATGCAACTATTACTGTCTGAAATCAGGTTTTTCTGAAGTTGGAAGAAAGTAGACAATAGTAATGGAAGGGTTAGTTTTTTTTTTTTTTTTCCTTCGAAAATTAAAAATTTGACATTGTATTTACCTTTATTTTGCTCTTTAGATAAAATTGAGGTTTTCTCATACCATGTTATTATTGAAACCTCAGTAACTTTGATTTCTGTTTTCTGTTAGTTAATTAAGAGTTTAATTTTGATAAAAATAAAAATTGAAGCATACAATGTCGACAGATAAAATTTTGGGTTTTATAGATAAAACTAAATAAGTTTGGGGCTTAAATATTTATTTTGCAAAAAAGGTATGTTTTTTTTTTTTTTTTTTTTTTTTTTTTTTTTTTTTATTATAATGACAAAAAAGGTATGTTAAAAATGTTGAAAAAGTGAGATGCATTGGAAACATACCAAATTTATCGGGTGCAAAGTATATAATATTTTACCAAATTTGGTTTAGAAACATTACCAAACTTGACTCAAATATACTCATTGGAAAGACAGAACAAAAATCCAAAACTTTACTTCTCAAAAGAAAAAAAAAAAAAAAACCAACCCAATACTTTATATATGATTAAACGTCTTACCCTTTATAATTTTTTTTTTTTTTTATTTTAAGGAAGAACTATAAGGTTTCAATTGATAATGATCCCTTTCAAAAAAAAAAAAAAAAGAAAAAGAATTTATTTTGGAGTAACTAATTGTTTACTAAAATGATAATTCTAGATATGAAAATATGAACTGTTAAAATAACAAGGAGAAGAAAGAAAGCGAGCATTTGATTTTTTTTTTTTTTTTTTGTACTATGGTGGACTATTACAGGTAATTTTATTTACATTATAAGCTGTTTCGTGAAATCATATTAACTAAGAAATTATCAGATTCATATAAAATAATAAAAAAGCGTTGAATTGTCGATAGATAGCTCTAAGATCTTGATACCTGTGACTACTCTGTTGAGCCAAATGCATGTCATTAACCCATATAAAATAGAGTGATGCAATCTGCTAGAGTGTTGTTGGGCATCATTTTACTCAATTGGATAATAGTATTGAAATATAATAATAATAATAATAATAATAATAATAATAATAAAGAAAATGCTTGCACGAGGAGATAAGGTCAACACCTATACTTCTTACATATTTTTAAGAAATAAAAGGCAGATTATAAAATTTTGTTTCCTCATTTGGAAGTTTTCAACTCTTAATGGGTGACATGATCCAAAGTTTATTTTATTTTATTTTATTAGTAGTATATTTCTCTTCTTTTCTTAATTTGATTAGGCAGAATTAATCAAGTCAATGAAATAAAAAGATAGAAAGCCACTTGTTTCATTTTTTTTTTTTTTTTTTGGGTTTCTTTTCGCATATCAAAAAAATAGCAGAACAGAATAAGAGAAAGCAACATCATTATTTTGTTCACAATAAGTTAATCGTCGTCCGAGCAGCAAGCATTAATAAGTTATTTGGGCAAATTAATACTAATATCTTCAGTAATAAACAGTGGCATAAAATTCAGAATCTAAGCAAAATAATTCAATTAATACAAGCTGTTTGGCTCCTAGTTTTGCTAGTTAGCATTCTCCACAAGTAGACAACTCAAATAGTTCTTAATAAATATAAGGAAAAATAAACATAATACCAAAAAATTGTTCAACTTATAGAGAAGAATAAATGTATCCTTTCCTTTGATACCAACCCCTTTCCTCGGGGCTCACATCTAGTCACAGCCGCTAATCATCGAAAATACAATGAAACCGAAAATCAGAAGCTCTTGCAGGACTATATATATTTTACATTAAAAAAAAAAAAAAAAAAAAAAAATCTCCCATAGTACCAGCATTAAACCTCCATGCAGGGCCAACCCCTAAATTCTACCTGCTGTTGCAGTAAATATTCTCTCTTATATTCAAAAGCTTTCTGTACGGAATCTTGATCAGCTCAAGGCTCATGCAAATTCTGACGCATTATCTCAAATTTTTTCCTTTGCACATCCTCTGAACCTGGTTACCTCATAAAAGATCTCAAGAAACAGATTCCAAATGCATCCGTTGCAATTATTGATTGCCACTGTTCGTGATTATCATCCTTAGATTTTTCAAGTCTGCTATTGCACTGCTCGAGTTGACCTTACCGTACTTAGTTTTGCAAACTTGAATTAAACGGGTATTTCTTCCCCGAACAACAAAATTACATATATTGTGCTAACCACTGTTTACACATATCAAGCACTGGTAGCGCATTTGCATGTAAAGCCTGCAAAACAGTAGGGAAATTATTCGAGAACTGATACAATATCAAGTGCAGAAAAGAAGCAGGAAAACCAAATCCAAGACATTTGAATGTCTCATTTTTCAATCCATGGGAAGCTTATGACATGCCACATGGACTTGTAAACAGCAGCCACATAGAATTCCCTGTAACAGTCTACATCGTATATTGATCAATCTCATATAATAAGGCAAGCGAAGGTGCCATCTCCTTGCAGCGGATACTCCAACTCAGAGCATCAAGTAGTAAAGACAATGGTTGCTTTGGTCAATAGATGGGTTTACTTTGGTTAATAGTTAACAAACAAAGCAGTGCACCAACCCATAAGTATCCAGCGCAACTATATCCACTCCCAAGAAGAGCATGGAAAGAGAAGAAAACTTCTTTGGTATCTCTAGGAGTCATGTCTGACTCTGAATACTTAAAAATTCTACACTTAATGTCCCGGACATTGATGTTCCAGTTCTGCAAATTTAAAGGTTATAGTGACACAAGTTCCTTGAAAAAAATGCAAGTCGACAAGAAAAATAACCTGATGAGCTACATATTGAACATCAGCCACACTTCCACTTCTAGAAGCTATTTGAAATGCACTTTTTAGACGACCGCAGACCACACAGGCAAGCACCTTCCTGCATAGACAACACAAGAAAATAGCAGCAGCCCTTATTGTATTAGTAATCTGAGGATGAAAGTATGTATTAGTAATCTTGGATGACAACTTTGGTACTGGGTAAGTTGTATCTACCAGTTGCTACTCTGACAATAACTAACATCACAAAGCATATTATACTAGATCAGACAAGTTACACCTCACAATGAAAACCAATCATTGCCTACTAATTACTGCAGAAAATAAATGGTACATAGAAAAAGAAGATGTCTGGGAAGGAAGTACACCCATCTGCCAAGACACTTGTTAACAAATAGCAGGTAAACCTGAACAATTTGGTTGAGATCAATGACAGGATTGTTCTGGAATCTTTTGAAAAACATTCTGCGGTGGCCATGTAATGCATGAAATCAACAGAATAACTTGAAAGAGAATACTAAAATTCTACTTTTTGTCCAAGGTAGAATTTGGATTGTCCATGTGATGAGCATGGATAAAGGATCACCCTGTTCCTTATAGTATTCAGTTTTCCTTTTCTTTTATAATTCACCTTTAAATATTATTTAGTTAATTAATAGCATGTACATGATGTGCACTTCTAAGTTATAGGGAGGTTTAGTTGTAACTATGGGCTGATATTTAATGATAGTTGTAGCCCTAGTCTAAATAGACTGAAGAGAATTTTGTAAGTGTACGTGTATCTTGTTACTATATTTTGTTTCATTCATTTATTTGAGGTGTTGGTGTTTCTGGGGAATTGGAGGGGTGGGGGGTGAGTTGTTTCCCTCTAGTTTAGCACCATTGAAACACAACCAATAACCATAGCATAATATATGATTAAACGACATTCCAGATTCTGGCTGCCAAGAGCAATGATGCATAATCAAGTCTTGAGGGTTGTCAATTTCATTGAGAAAGAAAGTTAGAAAACATATCTAATCAACCCTCAACAATCTTCCTCAAGAGTAGTACAATCTATACATGCTCATTTTTATCAAATCAAAATTTCCCATTTTTCTAAATTGATCTGAAGTTAATAAAGTATAGAACAAAACAAAAAGAAATATTACCTGTGACTGCTGGTTAACATGTCAATGAGACGATCAGGACGTTCTTTGTGTTTATTTGCATATACATTTATTGCAGCCCCCAAGACCTACATAATAATAAAAAAAGATGTAATTACTGTAAACATGAGCTTAGAAAATGTGTAGAAAAGAATTAAGTGGTAAAATACATGATAAATAATTCTAACATCAAGAAAGTGATGGGAAAGGCGCAAATCTTTGAGACAGAATTAGATTAAGAGATCCCCTTACCAGCTTTAACAATTTTCTTCTTGACATCTTAAGCTGATACCCGTGCTTTGTTTTATTTAATATTTCAATAGCTGACTACCATACAAGAAAATTAGTTCACACTGATCTCTGTTCTTCATCTAATCTGACCACTGGATAGTTATGACAATTGTGATGACTTTGCAATATTCCATTATCTAAAATCCACTCTAGTGAATGCATGTTATCTATTATTCTAGTACTAGAGTAACATAAGCTTTATGAATGATTGAACAAGATATATTTAGCAAGAGTAACAGATTGATGAGTACGCATGCAGTTATCAGTCCTTCAAATTTCCTTTACTCTGTGGCACATTGAGAGTTGTGACGAGGGAAACAGGCAGGTGACGAACTCACCCTACTATAGCAGATTCTTGAATAAACTTGTATAAAAAGCTCTTGTGATATTTCACCAACATTATACATTATATGTGAAAGAATGATAGTCACACAAACAAATGGCATAAACTCAAAAGGTGAAATTTCAAATATATTCTCTAAGATTTGGTTATATTATATTACCTGATCCCAATCGTCATCATCTATTGTTCCTTTTATGTTTCTAAAGAATTCTGTCAACTGGCTGCCCTTTTTTCTCTCAGCGAGAGACGCAGCAACACCAGCATATATATCAACAGCTGCAAGATGCAAATAAAAGTGTCCCTAAATGTTTGAAACAACTCCAAAGCTATAATACAATCTACCATGTGATAAATGTTAGATGAAACTGAGTCATTATGTAATGTCTACCTGGAAGATTAAATTCATAAATTACTTGAAAAGCCAAATCAAAGTTCTTCTCCACAAGCTTCTCTGCAATCTCACACCTCCTCCTGTGAAGCAACAACCATAGGAGATAAGAACTCCTCATCATTACATAAGGCAAGATAAAATAAATTAAGCATCGCGCTCTTGTATAAAACCTAGAATTAAATAATGAAATAGACAGAATTTCAACCATCATGTTATTCATACTTAATCAAGTCTTTTTGCTGGTACTGCAATCTGCTAATATTCCCATCTGATTTTCATAAACATTTCTTATCCAGATTTTCTCTACCCATTACTTTTATGATATCTTAGATGGTTTAGCTTTGAAGTTGCAATTATATTTTCCTTTCTTCTAACATCTCAGACATTCTTCCCATGAAATTAGGTCAAAACCCCATAAAAACCCCTTACCAATGCAGACATGAGAATGAACTGTAACTAAAGCACTTAACACAACAATCATAGTTCATGAAACATACTTGATGTTATACATGTAAAATTCTGAGCCAGAATAGTTTGCTACACTTAAATTTGTTCTTACGCTAGTCTTGCAATTAACTAATTAGATCTTATGATAAAGGAAGTACTGACCTGAAGGTTTCTAGATCATTTGGATTTCCAAAAAGTGAAAGTTTCCATTGTGGTCCATCTGGATCATTTGAAGACTTCACAACTTCCAGCTATCAACAAAGTCCATTGGAATAACCAAAAGAAGTACAGTTAATGGTTTATTTAGAGTGGAAGCAGCTTGAATAGGTTGGTTATTTTACAACTTGACTTGAGGGAAAAAAGTATGCATAATACAACACTATGTTCCACAACTACAAGCCACATTATTGATCTGTCTGTGGGATTAAATTTACTTGTAGCAAAAACCAACCAGGACGGAAAAAAAAAACACGAAACAATTATTTAAAGGATTTCTTACTCATTTTTCAATATAATTGATACGGAGTCTTTTACAGATAAAGAGAACTTTGAAAAAAATATATCAGTGAGATAATGATGCATGACTAAGAAAGTAAATGCAATTAAACTGTCTACAAAATTCTATATTCAACCAGTATATCCTAGTAACTGTTTGGGATTCCACAGTCAGAAGTTAAAAGCCACATCTATCAGAAAGGGTAAAAACCTCGTATTACCAAATTTGTATACTTCGGTAATAAAGTAAAAGCACAATCAACCAAATTCTTTACTACAATTTTTGACAGCACAGAAATAAATATTGTTGATAAAAACAATGTGACAAGTACACCTTGTTAGAACTATTTCTTGCAAGACAAGGAGATGTGCACGTCTAAAAAAGCTTCTTAGAAAGTTAGAAAATGTGCAGATAGTTCACATTCAAGGCAGTGCTCCACTGGTGCTTCTGTTCAAAGATTAAAATCAGTGTGCATGTCACATTTCAATCTTTCTAATTGAAGAATAAGTAACAACTGGATCATCAACCTCATTTACAAGGACTTTTGAACTTGCAACAAAACTTGCTCTGCAGAAGGAAAACATCCTCACCTGGATTGACACTCGAGCAGAAAACTTGAGAAGTCCTTCCTCAGTGAGCTTCTCAGAGGCACTCTTTCCTCTTCCTCTTAGACCCATTGTGACAAGTCTAGTAGACTCTCCACCTTTATTTCGAGCTGATAATCCTTCATCGAAATGCATCTGAACCAAAAAGGAAAATAAATAAAAAATGGAACAACCACTTCAAATGGAGAAAACTAACTTGGATGTACATATTAAAACAGAACGGTAGAAGGATTCATTTTCCAATGCTTCTCAGCAGAAGTACTGAAGCAGCATATGCCAGCTTTACTCGAGACTGATACTGACTTTAACTAGTTATTATATCAGAGGTGGTAATAATTCCTGCTTGTCATTAGTTATTGACCGATTTAGTCGGGCATTGCCCTTGATGTCATATTTAGATTCGCCAATTAATTTCATCAGGGGCTAATTCCCTTTTATTGTTATCAATGAAGTATTGAAATTAGAGAACACTATTTTATAAAAGATCCATTGAAGTACTTTCTGGTGACATGTTTAGCCCCTTAAGAATAAATTACTGTTACATGTATTTATGAAATGCCTTGAATAACATACACATATTAGGTGTAATTTTGGTAAGTAGGATCTCTACGCTAAGTCAACGTTATCTCATATTTATAAGCAGGGCATGAAATATACAACAGTACAATTTTTGGGAATTAATGTATCCTAGTTTCTTTCCCTTGTACAATACTTCCTAGCTCGGTTCTCATCAGTCTTATATTTAAATATGTACAGCCTCACATGTATATCTTTTGGGGAGAATTTTCCTTAATTTCTGTAGAGAATTTTAGAATTTTTATAGAGAATTTTGGAGTGTTTTCCCTCATAACAACACTTGAGAGTTCCAAACCTCAATTGGCTAAGCAATCAATATACTCCAAACATTGTGTTTCCTCTATATTCGTTCAGATAAGATTAAAACTAGAATTTCATAAACCTATCCTTTTTGTGTTGTTACATTGAGCATTTGGAAGAGGCTACGAGTCTCACAGCTGGCTCCCAAACTTGGAGGATTGGACATTAACTTCAGGAATTTTTTTTTTATTTAAGTACTACATTTGTGGTGGTTTTGGGTGTCTAGGTGAAAAGGAATTCAAGAACTGACCAACAAGACTATGTAATTATTCTAGAGACTGAAGTTTTTTTGTTTTCCTAAACATCGTTATGGAGTTATACTTAGAATGTCTGCAGGAATTTTTTCAGTTGATACAGGATGGGGAGCTATTTTGCTTTAATAAATAATTGGCTTTCGTTTAATCCTTTTAGAGCGAACCCTTTCTAACCATTCCTCTCAATTACTTTTGTCATTCTTTTACCAAAGAATTAATGTCAATCCTTCTAGCATAATGGTTGCATAAACACAAACCATTTTCAAATCTGCAGAACATTGGCAGAGCCAATACTCCAAAGCTTCTTTTTGTTTTTTTGGGTTGGGTTGGGGAAGGGGGGGAAGAAAATTTTTCAAAAGTTAGGGGGCCAAATCATGGAAAAAATTTACACTAAAAAAGTAAACTCCAAAAAAAAATTTTCAAGACACCAGAACCGAAAATTCCGTCATTGCTGCAGACAAAACAAGACAGATATAGCAAGAGTAATAGTATATCAGTTACCTTTGCATGTTCCAAGTGTGTAACAGCTTCCTCTTGTGAAGAGGAAGTCATGAATAATTGAATACAGCAAAGCCCAGCAGCAATATAGTCTTTCTTGATTACCTGAATAGTCAAGTAAATTTAAGTAAACAACAGATTGCACAAGTTCAATCACAGATGACTGAAGGCGATTGACCTATAATTATAAGATCAATATTACAATAAAATTAAATAAAACTAAAGTGGTTTACATTTTTCAATTAATGGATCTTGACCAAATCAATAAAACTACAGATGACACATGTTATTGACCTAAAGTACTTTCACTGATGACACTGTTGTCTTTCGTCTCGGGTACTCGTTATTTAATTTATAATTTTTTTATTTAATTAAAATTTTCTTTTACATGATTTAACATTATAGCTTGATTATCATTCCCTAAAAAACAATTAAACACAACAATTAATAAAAAAAAATAATATTGTAAAAATAACCTATAAATTTTAAAATTCTTCAAAGAAAATTTTTAAGCAGTCTTACAAGAAGAAATTCATATACTACAAAACTTCCACAACAGGGTTATAATTCAAAAATTCTATAGCTCAAAACTTCCAAATTAAGAAGACAAAACTTCTTCAATAGAGTTATAATTTTGAAGTAAGGTAGAACAAAACTTCCACAATAGGCTAATATAATTTTTGTAACATAATATTGGTTCAATTCAATTGCCCATTTGTAATCATTACTTCCGAATCAATTGCCTGTGAAGAGAACATCACACACGCACACACACACAAAGAGACATGAAAAGAGGTGTTCCATGTACCTGAAACTGGTATAGATAATTGAAATGTTTGTGAGTTTCACAATAGGTGCAAATGCGGGCAAGGGCTGCAGAAGTATGCTGGTGTACTGCAACATCCTCCTGTTTTGTTGATGCCATTCTAGTTGAAATCACTTCCTCGAGAACAGACATTGCACCATAACCAATACACAAGTCACACAAATCATCAATAGTCCCATAATCGGTTGCTAAAGGATCTGGTCTTTGAGGAGATGAAGATGAAGTTACTACTCCCATTGCTAAAGGTTGAGGAGGTGGGGGGATGCCATTCAGAGGAAAGAACAACATGCAGGCATCACTATAATGACCATGCCTGAACATAAATCCAAGCAAATGCTGACGAGCGTACTGCAAAGTTCAACCATGAAGGATCCAAGATTCTAGTTACCAGGTTCAAAATATAACACAAACAATTCCAGCCATGCAGCAAATACTTATCATGAATGTAAAACTGTACAGTTATAAGAGAGATTGTTTATTCTTCTCTGAGGTGTGGGATGGAAAATTTCTGTGCTTTAAAAAAAAATCTCACTGGCAGGATTGTGCACAAGCATAATGCACACGTGAAGAGAAAGAATACATACACACTAACTGCTATTTATGGGAAGCTAAGCATATGCTTGAGCATGGAGAGAAAGTTTCAGCTTACTTCTTGTAAATAATTAACGCACTCAACATAACGAGTGCTATCCAGATTGCTGCGAGGTCCATCTTCAAAGTCAGAGTTAAATGCAGAATTGTTATTTGTGGATTCTTGAGAACGCCTGGATCTTTCTGAACGTGGAAATGTAGATGGCATGTATAGAACATTGAGATATGAATCAGCAGAAAGTGAATCATCCAAGATTGTTGGTGCACTTCTAGCCAAATGTTCATACCTGAGGTCCAAGTCACTATTAGGAATAGATTGTACATAAAAAAAATAGATGAAACTACATTGTGCAGTTATCAGTTACCAGGCTTAATACTATGAAAAGGATAATATTGCACGCACAACAAACACCTAACTATACCAATGTGGCAATCTCAACAGGAATACCTTAAGCTTTCTATTAGCCTAACCAACGCTTATAGAAGGGAACTAGTCTGATAACTGGGATGAATTGTTTTGTAGGTAAACAAATCATAACTTATCTTTTTCTGCTGTTCCTCTAATTGGTAAACCATTATTCCAAATTAAACTTTCAATCATAGCACCACAAAAGCATGTAACTAGGATCATAATTATTGCAGCTGGAATATAGCTAACCTGCCTTCAGCTTTTACACTATTACTCTGCTGGGAGAAGAATTAGAAAAATAATTGAGAATAAACATAGAAGTATAGAACATATCATCACAAGTGTTTACTTTGTTCACCAAACACGAGGCTACATTTTTGAGAGAATGATCAACCAACACAACATCGTGAAGACCACTAAGGATATGAATGCTTCTTAAACCCCAAAAAGTTAAGTTAGAGCTCCGTGAACAATGCAAAGATTGTGATGAAACTCTTAGAAAAGCCGTATTGAGGTTTGTTCATTAATCAAAAGTGACAATAGAGACCACAGTACTTGAAGTTTAGATTATGACCATGAAACCATTCTACCACGAAACTAAACAGGTTATCTAGGACTCAGCATGTGCCACTACCACAAAACAACATAGAAACAATAACCACAGCATTTCATGATCTAAGTTAATCATCACTGAGTTAGAAATTGGGACTTGCTTCTTTTGACTTTATCCTTTAGATAAAATGTCTTGTCACATATTAAAAAGAAATGTTCCAAGCATTCAGTTTCCCCAATTTAAGGAAAGACAGAAACAAGCTTACTCCCAGTTAGCATCTATCCTAAACAATCTTTCAAATCACTCTATGCTAATTCTACCGCTTCAGAAATACTATTTATGTATGCATGCTTATGTGTGCATGTGTGAGAGAGAAAGAGAGAGAGAGAGAGAGAGAGAGAGAGAGAAGTTGCATTCATCTTACATAGAACGGACAGCTGACACATCCACTGGTGGACCTCCTTCCATTGTATTAATGATCTCTAGAATAACAGGGGCTGGGTCCCCCTTGTACAATTGAAGAGCTTGCCTAAAATAATAAATGAGAAAAGAATGAGAAATCCCTAGACATCCAAACTTACTGGCAAACAAAGCTAGAGGCATATATAGATTTAACATACTTGAACTTTACACGAGCTTGTGCATAATGCTCCATCCTTATCAAAGCATGTCCCCATGCATTCCACACAGGGAAAACATCAATCTGACATACGCAATAAATCTATGATCTCAACATAAGCAAGAAAGAGCAGCATGATTGATCTAGAAATGAAATCTACCTTGCACTTCTTGCAGGTGTACACAGCCATACTGTACTGTTCATCAATGATCAACCTGTCACGGAGGTGGGCGGATGACTCTTTATCAGCGATATCATCAAGAGATGCAGCAATTCCTGATCCCAAGAGGCTTTGAAGCAATTCAGCACGCCCAAGCCAAATGTCTGCCTGTGACAAAATTTCAGATAGCTCATCTGTGGACTGACTACCCACACTGGAGCTACCAGCATCCGACGATGCATCATCTGCATCCCTACTTCTTTCAGAATTACTAGACAGTTCACTCCCCCCAACAAGCTTCCTCAACAGGGATTTAGAAAAACTTAGCCCCTGTATGTGAACCAAAAAAAAGGTCATTATAATGACTGCTTTGCAACTCATGTTTGCATCTGTAGGCAACTAAACAAACAGCGCTGTGTCCTGTGAATGCAAGTTAAGCATAGCTGCTTGCTATCATTTTTGTTAATGATTGGCAACAATTTGTTACCACCTTATGAAAACTATAAGCATTGCCAATGTATATACCTGTACAAATGTCTCAGTGGCATGATATGCCCGGCCAATTGTTTCCATCGATGCATTCTCAGGTAACTGTTGTGAGCTCAATACATTCTTCATCTGATTCATGCACAAGTCCAGTGCGCTTTTGGCAGACACCAATTCATCAGAGCACAATGAAAGTAGAGCCTAGATATTAAAAACTAAAACCTTCAGTTATAAGGCATATGTGAAGAAGAAATAGTAAATGCAAGTAACCCTGTCAGTATAGAATTCTGAGATCATTGCACATGTAGGAAACGCATGAAATTACATCATGACAACAACTGGGATAAGTCAAATTATTATAGTACAACTTGGCAACTCAAAAGTCTGCAAATGCTTTTTACTGGAGAAGGATGATGCAAGATATTTTCTTCCCACAATAAATAACCAGAAATTTGCAGATTTACTACTCAAATATCAAGTTCATTTTTTGAAGCACACAACACTAATTGTGATGGGTTTCTGCCACTGGGCATAGGGACTATCAACTTCTTCCACCGTCAATCATGAGGAACCAAACCCAGATTGCAATATGGTTCTATTTGAATTTGCAAGCATTACTTCATCAAAATCCATTGCATATTTAAAGGCTTAGTTTCCAGCATACCAACAGATGACATTTTTCAGCGTACATAACATACCTTAAAAAGTATAATATCTGGGGCACTTTCATATCGGTGTGCTGCACGAACAGCTTCATCCTTACCAGCATCACCAGTTAGCATCCATTCCTCAGCAATGGAAACAGCAGGGAGCCGTTCTTGTCCATCAGCAGTATATGATGAAACCCGATCCTCTTGAATTCCAGCCATTGCCTCCCAAGCAACTCTCTCAGATGCTGGCAATCCAGAACTCTTTCTTTTCCGGTATACATCTTTAGCAGTATTCTTGTCTCCAGTATTTCGTGGGGCCCAAGAAAAAGCTCTACGAGCCTCTTTTTGCAAGTTACTTAAGCTGCTACTGAAAGATGACCTGGCTGGCACACCTGTTCTAGTTTTTGGCTTTGGTCTTGTCCCAGACACAGAAATCCGTGGTTCTCTAGAGGGAAAACTTATACTGACAGCAATAGCTTTTGCAGCATATGAAATAATGACACTATTATCTCTCAATGATGGGAATTCTTTGAGGATCTGTTCACAAATATTATCCCAAAAACGTTCATGGTGTTGATAAGGGAACTACAAAAACTCGTAAATATCAAAAAGCCATGATCTTATCTAAATGCAACATGAAGAACGATAAGCATCAAAACTTTGATTTAGTAATAGATGCTCACAATTCATAGGAGCCATATATATAATAATTAAAAAGAATCAGGAGTGCAACCAAAGAGAGTAAAGAAAAGTTAAAATACCAGTGCAGCAGATTGCAGCTGTTTCCTCATCAGTAGAACCTCCAATATTAGATGTGGGTGTTCATGCAAGGAAGAGCACCTCTGCTGCCAAGGCAATGGCAATGCAGCAAGAACACGGAGTCCTAAAGCCCATGAGTTAAGTCGAGCAACCTCAACATCTGACAGATTCCCATCTCTTCGTTTCAAGAAGAAGTGGACCTTCATATGACAAAAGAAAACTGTGAGCATAAACATTAAAATTGAAAATTGCATTAAGAAACCAAATTTATATCTAAAAAAGCCAAAGATTATTAGTTACAAGAAGTTGCTTTGACCGTAGGTTTGGCAACAGCTGCATTGCACCCATTGCGACTGGTAAAGCATCATCAGAATCACGTAGTGAGGAAAGAAATCGTGAAGCTTCTGCAGGACCTCCACCATTGAGAGGATCTGCAGTGAGAAGCTTCACAAGTTGCCGACCCTGCAATTCTCTCCGCAAATCTATTGATAACCCTGCACTCTCAGCCACTTCTAGAGCAGCAGAAACAGCTCCTTTCCCAGCTAATCTAAGCGCTAACCCTTCAGGATCTACCTTACACTCAGCTTCAACCTGACATTTCCAATGAAGCATAAATCATAACACAACTATAGAAATCAGAAACTATATATATATATATATATATATATATAAGATGAATAACCTGACATTTCTCAACACTTTTTGGTTTTCCAGATAGACAGTTAGATAGATATAGAGATAGTAATGACCTCTTGCCAGCTGCTATAATGATCATCTGCACTTAATATATGGTTGTATCTCTGCAAAGCTTGTCTCATTTGCAACACCTAAAAGAAGCCAAGCGATATTCATGGAAAAAGAAAGGAATTTTACCACTAATAACAGAAGAAAGACAAACCCAAGCATCCATAGAAGTTAAGAAAAAAAAAATTATGTATGAACCAAGTACCTCATCCCTAACAGGATCACTCTCTGGAAGATGGCAGCTGCACATTGTGAGTACATCTAGGGCAGCATCAAGTTCCCACCTATGCATGTACCTAGAAGAAAACTTGTACCAGTTAAGAAATAAGTATCTTAGGTGCGGGCATATAGTAGGGATTCACCTACAGTAGAGAAGAAATTTTATTGAGAAAGAACCAAAGGAAAGTACATTTTGAAGAACAAGGGACCCTCCTAAAAAACTAGCAAACAAATACAAGCCGGCACATAAAAACCTAGTTGAAAAAAGAAAAGGGAACATCCTCTAATCAAGTTTGAAACCACTCAGAAAAACAATATTTTCTAGTGGAACATCTTTCACAATCCCATACTTGGTACACCAATAAACTCTACGGTGTGGTGATTTCAGAAGCTCATACACTTTTACAATGAATGACTTTGACGTATTGTCAAAATTAGAGCCTAACCCTAGCAAAACAACAACCAAACAAAAATATTGCCATTAACAGCTCCAAACTTGAAATTTTCTTGCCTAATTTCAAAACCCAAGTCAGACATCGTTTCTTACATCTTTGCACCAAACAATATCTGAAACAAGCAAAAATTTAGATCATTCTTAGCACACCCAAGTTAGAGCTTTCGTAACCAAGAATTGATTTGTTAATCAGAAAGTGCCCGACGAATAAAAAAAGAGAACAATTCTGCTTCTCCACTATTGAAAAATTGCAGCAAAACACACGCTAGCAAAAACAAATTGATGGATGAACAAAGTAATATGCACTGTTCAAAGTGCACTATAATATGTTATCCTTGCGTACTTGCTCTTTTTAAAAAGTATTTGTAATGAGAACATGGGGAAAATCAGACATGTACACATACTTGAGGGCAAGTCTAGCTGCCAATTGTTTATTCTTCAAACGCAAGCAATACTGCCAGCTATTGCTCCAGATGCTTTGGCCTCCATAACCTTGAGGGTGTCCAGCAATTGGATGGTTTTCTTCTCCTCGTTCAATGAGTAGTTGAAGTAACTGGTCTGAGGCCCCATCCCGCAAAAATCGATCAGAAATTGCAAGAGCATCCAATAGTTTACCTTCAACAATCAATCTGTTGAAAAGGTCATCAGTAAGCAGCAAGAAGGCAAAGCAAATGACAAATAGAGAATGGAGAACAAATGGTGGGGACAGTTTATTTGAATGGACATGCATTACAGTTAGAACTAAAATTAGTGATTGCCCAATTTTCGCAAGAGACCAATTCTTGATGCAGTTGTAAAAGTCTTGGGATAGCAAACACCAGGGTGCAAATTGAATTCTTTAACCACCCACAAACAGAGATACTAGTGTCAGCAATCTCCACATTGCCATTCATGACCCCACTCTATTAGAAGCACAACTTGGCGGCCTCATAATGCGCTTTTCTCCAACCAAAATAAACTCAAAGCACCAGAAAAATTTTACATTAAAATAAAATACTCAGAAGTAGAAACTACAAAACAGTCTCTTAAAAGCTTATGGATAGCTCCCCTTTTGTATTCTTCTCTCAAGGATCACTCTTACTGTTTCTTTTATCATTCCTTGGCTCCAAATGAAAACTCATACACAATACTAAAACAAAATGACAACAAATTGAAGGTACTAACTGGAGAAGTTAACCATCCATATCCCCACTCCCCATAGAAAAGAGGATACAAAAAACAAGAAGAAGAAAAATACGTAATACCGCTCTACAGCTTTCTCATAGGGTTCTTCATTCTCCGAATCCAGGGAAAGATAGACTGTAGCATCAAGTTCGACACTATCAGATTTTGAGGAATTCTCTTGTGAATCACGAGCTGCACCGCTTTGACCACTGAGGTCTGGCAAAGCAGTTGAAATATTACTGCTACCAACAATATCATCAACTTCTGACTCGGTATCGCTGTCATTCCCACGAAGTCTCTTTATAGAAGTTCTTGCATCAGCTTTAACCTCGCCATTGTTATCCCTTTGCTTAGATGTTACTGCGAATTCCAAAACTCGATGACGGTTAGTCTGCATTTGTATCCATCGGTTCAAAGTTGGGAACCTGTTAATGTTTGAAAAATAAATTTATAGGTTAAAGAAAAACCAGAAACCAATAATGTGAAGGATATAGCAGTGATTTGATTGTGTAGTACCTCTCGGATTGATCAAGAGCAAACTCATAAAACAGTCGGTCAGTGTCAGGTGCTGACAATAATCCATCATCCAAGGGACTAGATATAGAAGTGTCACTGCCACTATTTAGGATACCACTCCCAAAAACACATGCTAACACAGCTCTCACTGGGGATATCTTAACCAAATGTTTAACAATGTCCAACTGAAGAGGATACAAAGGAACTCCAGGTGTTGCTGAGGAGCGACTATAGCAATTAGGTTTAGCATCTTTTGAGGAAGGGGAAAGCAATTTATTGTCCGAGCAACTTCTAGGGCAAGTAGGAATGACAGGAATGCATGCCCATCCATGACCAGACCGTGGTGGAAAAACAGGAGGTACACATGCTGATATAACTTCATGGACAAAATCAGCACACATAATGTCAGCTACTTTTCCAGCTGCATCAGTGCTGCCTCGTTCAAATACCAGACGAGTTAGAAGCTGCAAAAGACACGACAAGTTAGAAACTGCAAAAGATCAGATGAATTAGAAGCTGCAAAAGACCCAATGAATTAGAAGCTGCAAGAAGTAATGGTATAGCATGACTACATCTCTGATGAGGTGGAAGCTAAGGTAAGCTAAAATTCCAGGTCCAGTTCTGAGCCAAATATGAAGGATAAAAATATAAAGCAAAAAGAGAAAATTGGTTTCCATGCCAATTTGAGAATGGGAAAAATTAAAATTGTTCCTGAATTATAATCAAATTAACATATGAAAACCTTTATTTCAAAAACTAACTATGAGGTCTCTAACTTTTGATTTCATTAACACTTTTGTTCTTTCGTCCAAATTAGCCTTTTTTTACTGTCAATTGACTAAGAAATTGATCCCTAAATTATAGTCAAACTAACTATGAGATCCCTAACTTATGATTTCTGTTAACACTTTGGTCCCTCTATTATGGATGGAAGGACCAAACTGTTAATAAGCTCATAATTTAGGGACCTCATAGTTAGTTTTTGAAAACAGAGGTACTCATGTTTTAATCTGATTATAATCTATGGAGACCAATTTATTTTTTCCCTTTCAGAATTAAGATGACACTTTTGTTACATAAGAAATTGCTTTTTCAAAATGGAAAAGAAAGAGATCAAATTTAAATGATTGGGTTAAAATATTGAACTGATATCATATAAAATTGATGAAGAAGAATAATGGTGTCACCAAAAATATAAAAAAAGAAGGGGCCGTTATTATGTGCTATATTTAGTATCACTGTATTAATAATCCTCAGATTCCATCTACTTCCTCCTAACATTCACCTCAAAAGTGTGATGAACGCCAGTCAAATAGGTATATGATTCAAAAAGTAATAATTCCTCTGCAAGTTCCACAACCCCCATATAAAAAATCACGGTAAGTAGTCCCACAAGTTTGATTGTAAACAAACAAATCCACACATTTTCAAAAGTTTCACGTCAATGGTAATGCTTGGCCCCATATTTTTTCCTACAAAATAATCAATGTATGATTTTGCTTGTATATATAGTTAGAGTTCTATATAATGTTGCCCAAGTACTTTCATGGCTTCGTTCAGCCGCTAAATTATAATTGAAGAATAGGCACAGTAAGATAAATGAAAATGAAAATACTTTGACCAAAATAAATAATCTCAGTAAAGATGATAGAAATGCTTACATCTTTAGGCCACTCATAAACAAGAGAGAAAAAGTTGAAATCATGGGTTGTATCAGTCCCATCAACTATGTCACCGATTGCAGCAATATGGAGAATAAATTGTGACAGATATGTTGTAGGCTTAGAACTTAACTGGCCAAAATATCTCTTCCCAGCATCTTTTAAATCATAACCAACAGAGTGTGTGCTAATTTCTTCACCTGCTGGACTTGATGGAATCTGTTTAACAACTTTTAACCCAAGCCCAAGAACCCCATCCTTATCAAGATCGGCCAAAACTTTCCGTTCCATATATTGATGATCACCTTTAATCAAATTTAGCTCTGTTTCTTCATCAGCAATAGCCCTTGCAAGATTATGAATCTTACCTGTGATTTATGGGAGAAAGATGCATCAGAACTGCAGGAACATCCACAGTATAATAATAAGAAGGTATAAATCTTTTCCAGAAAAACTATTCAAAACAAAAGGGTACCACTAAGAAACTGCCTCTTGCCCTTGTGAGCATCTTCAATCATCTGATGAAGCATAGCAAGAGCACGTTCCTTTTGCCCCTGACGAATCAACTCCTTTGATGTTGAAATAATAACATCCCCAGATAAAATTGCTTGGAGACCAGGATTATCATCCTGAAAGAAGATATCAAGTCATGAGGATGATTGGGATCACAAACAAGGAACATTTTCCAGCATGTAAACACTAAAGCATCCACCAAGGGAACTCTTCAGGATCACAAGGATCAATATCCATATACAACATTCCCCAAGATGGTTCACGGTACTTCTATGGATAGCATTAGATTATTTGCCTACATAACAGAAGTAGAAAAATAAAGATTACAAGTGACAAAGAAAAGTTGTATTTGAAATTTCTTTTTTCTGTTCAGGTAGGTCAAATAACTGGTAAATAAAAAATGTTCAATTCCACCATTTCCCATCCTCATTCTTCCTAACACCCATTGTATTTTTAAAATTTTTCTTTTTTCTTTTTCATCTTAAGAATTTTTTTTTTTTCTTTGTTATTATTTTTAGATGCATTGTTACACTATTTATGTATTATTATATTTAATATATTTACATGATATATATAAAAATAATACTAATAAATCATAAATTTATAGTACATATTACAATTAAGCCTTAATCTCAAATTTTATAATATATATGTGGTCGGGTTCAGATGGGTATTACCTGAATTCAAACTTAATTCGGGTATGTATTCAGGTCGGGTCAGGTGCCCTATGTTGGGGGGGGGGGGGGGGGTGGTTGCGAAATTGTCATTCCCAACAATAATTATCAGCCTAGTAGCCAAAATCAATAAGCATGAATTATTTATAAAAATTATTCAGCCTATAAATTAACTTACTTGTTCCAACAATTCGTGCAGGCGCTTTAGGATACGTCGTGAGACCGAAATAATTCCCACTTCATGGATTTGATCCCAGTAAGTGTAGCCTGTTTTAGGAGAACCTCCTGGATATATCTCAGATAACATGACTTGAGCCTGCTTGTGATACAAACAATGCATAAAAGCAAGATCAAAACCAAACCAAAGGAGCCAAAGAGGAGTTGAATGCTATAGGCAAACAGAGAAACCAGAGAGTTCAGCTGCAATTCTTATAGCTGGAATACCTTATATGCAATTTTCAAGTACTTGAGATTATTATTGGTTCGTAAGGAAAAACAAGGATTTTTTTTAATTTATTGGCAAACAAACATTTGATTGGATAAATAGCTTGGGATACTTTGAGCAGTTCACAGGCAACTGATTTAATCTCATTTCATCAAGAGGGGAAGATTATATGTGAAGAATTTAAAGGCAATATTTCCACTGATAAGAAACCAGGGAATTTGAAAAGTTAATCAACAAGTGAAAACTGCAGTGGACAAGGAAGATAACAAAGGGAACAATATTGCCTTAGCTAGGAAATTTGAACTTTTATGCACTGCTTGCAGAACTAAGATATATATGAATGTCAGAGGTAAAAACAATAAACACAGTAAGATAAGCTTCAAGTTCATAGGCAGGTAGGCATTGCCTGATCCAAAAGTTGTTGGGACATATCTCCCGACCTTGCACAAGTTGCCGCAATATCAATACATAGAAGAACCTGGGAACAATTACAAATGCGTCAGTCTATACAACTCTTTCACCTGAATTGAGAAAGGGGGAATAGAATACAAGCATCGAAAGCACTTACTGCAGCCAAAGGACCTAACTGAGAACGCAGAGAAGAAAAATCTAAGTCTTGCCCTGATGAGGTTCCATCAGCAGCACGAGAAACTGTGTCTTCTACCTGGTAATGAAACAAAACATATAACCATCAAAAGGAAATTTTGAATAAAGAATCCTCGGGCAAAATTAATGGAAAAGTTGCCTAGATAAATGATAAATAATACAAAAGAAATAACAACACAAAGGCCTTCTTTTAAGCAATAAATTGCACCATAACAGTATCGCAATAGCATCTGAATTTATCCATCATAAATGACATAACATTGCCTTCTAACACCTTCAAAGCAAAGGTTATGCAACATTCATCCCAAAGAATTCCATACTCAGAAGATACTAGAATAACTTGTTAACTTCAAAGCAAAGGTTATGGAACATTCATCCGAAAGAATTTCATACTTAAAAGATACTAGAATAACTTGTTAAGCACAACAGAAGAGCTACAGACTCACCAATCTGGATTCAGATGCTCTTCTGAAAGCACCATCAACCCATTCAGCCAATTCAAGGGTAGCTCTATCTTCTGCTGACAATGAGAAACGATGAACTGCTTCTTCCCCAATGTCATACTTTGCCCTTTGCATGCAACTGCAAAATAAAAGAGCATCACATACCTGCATCAGATTCAATCAGAAAAAAATCTATTGATATTAAATATGCATTCCCTCCACCATGAATACTATCATTTCAGTTCTAATACATTTACATCATGTAAAAGTGACTCAGTCCAACCCTGGTCAGTAGAAAAATGCAGCAAGTCATACTCTGCAAGATATCACAAGTGAGAACTAACTTGTCTGTATATGCCTTAAATAAATGTTCAGAAAAGAATTTACTAAATTTACAGGTTAAGTAGCTTGGATGGGGCCGCACGTAAGACAGTCAATGCCTCTTTCCACTTCCACTGGCGCTCAGATAATGGTAGAAGACGCTGCAAAATTGACAACCTCCATTGCCAATCTTCAATAAAATGTTTAGCAATGGATATTCTCCAATCTAAAGCCTGTCTTCCACCCGAATTTGCAGTATCATTTAATGCGTGCTCTTCAATAATGCCAGGTGGAAGGTTGCGATGCAAGATATCGAGCAACAATCCTGTGAAAGAAATAACCAGTTCGTTTCCCCCTTCACATGTAGTGACATTGGTAAGCTCCCAAGGACATGCAGAGTGTGATTCAGAATTGCTTCCTGGTGAGGCACAATGCGTCAAATTGAGAGAGATATCATCCATATGTAAAAGTGAAATTATAACATTCACCATCAATATCTGCATCATTAAATAGAATCAGCATTATACAAATATCCCAATGAGTAAAACTAGAAAAATAACTTTTTAATGCTACCGAGAAAGGAAAAGGACTGGATTCAAATATCAAATTATTTAAATAGCAAACATACCATAGCAGCAATAAATTGTTTTTAATGTCAAGTACATTGACAAAAGAAATCATTATTAATCTTTTAAAGGAATCACTTATAAAAAAACAACACAAAGAATTTTATTACACGAGTTCTTGATAATATTACTTCTCGTCTCTAGAAAAAAATTGCAAGATGTTCAGACAACAGAAGATATGTGTGCTTGGTGAATTTGCAAGGACTTGATAGCCTCAAGACAAATACTGGAATGACCACTCATCTGGACAACACCCACACCCCTCAAAAAAAAAAAATAATAATAAATAAAAAAGAACACAAAAACACACACTCACAAGAGAGAGAGAGAGAGAGAGAGAGAGAGGAGAAGAAGAAGCAGCGTGACCTTGCGTGGAATATTTGTAATTGCCTCCAAATGGTTCTTCAGATCTTTCAAATGGCACAAAGCTGATTGATGATGACTCTCTTTTTCATCATTGGTAGACCTTTCCATTATTCCTAGGGCGAGAATAATAGATTCCAAAGCATAACGCATGTGCATAAGTTCAATGTCTTGCATCCTACCACAAGATGGACTAGATGAGTGCAAAAATAACAAAAGGAACCCAAACAAGAAAATGAAGTTGGCGCAATGAGATGATCATTAAAAAAACCAAGGGATGCATCACATGCATATTGACTTTGCTGTCAAATACACAAGAACCAGATTCAAGGGAAACAAGAACATAGACAAAAGAAAAAAACCATAGATATATTATTGCAAATTTTCATGCAATGTGGAATAGATTAAGAAATTTTAGTGAATCTTAATGAATCTAACAGGGCGGCATGCATCATATCCGTAATTGGGTAGGTCCATTTGCCAAAAACATATGAATAGCATAATGTATCTAAACCGGGCACGTACAAGCTGCCAAGAATTCTGCATGACATACGATAAGAATATGCAATTACAAAGTTCTCGATTTCTGAAGCTATAACCCATAATAGTCAACACCATGATGAATTGAATTGCATCCATGAACAAATTATACCTATCATCCTTTCTCTCTACTTCTTTTACTTTTTGTTTCAGTTACTCTCTCTCTCTCTCTGAAGGCAAAGTTAAAGCACCTACTGACACAAAGGGATATTCAACTGTGCAATATTTTATTAAGAAATCCCTCCAAAGCAAGCATCTATTAGCTCAAGTACAAGGAACTTGTAAAAATTCTTGTAAAAATTTAGAAAACACAGGTCAAAGGTAGTTGCAATATCTTTGTCTGGTACGGAGGATTGAATGAGCAAACACTCTGCTTCCTCCCATTATCACATCCTGAACCCACTAAGCGAATACCAGCCTCTCAGATCTCAACTAAAATGCAGTATTAAGAACAACCAATCCTGCTTTTTAGTATCTTTCAACAAACATGTACTGCTATCCACGCTCATCAAGTGGTCATAAAAATTAAGTTAGGCCAACGCATGTACAATACCTAATATCACAATGAAATAACACAAAATCCACCTACAGACCTTTTCCAGGCTGATACTGTAGAAGCAATTGGCTGCATACTTATTAATTCAATGGCATCCTGGAATTTTATGATAGGAACAACATCAAAAAGCACCTACAGGAAAATTTTTCCACTTTCAAGTCAATATTTGAACAACTTGAATAAGAATAAATCTATACAATATATGTTAACTCCAGTTGCATGATAGGATAAGCAACAGAAGTAAAATAGTGTTGTGCAGCATCAAGTATTTGTCTTACAAATAGGACAACAGATTTTGAGCACAAAAGGCTACTGTGAGTTGTAATCGACATATGAGAAATAAAGACAAGAAATTGCCATTCAGAAAACCTTCTCTTCCTCTCTCTTTATTTCCCACTCATCTTCCTATCTCAAATTTCCTTCACTTCCTCTAACTTCTCCGTCCCCAAACACTCTAGTTACCAGGTCCTAGAAATCGCATGCCACTTATAACTGAATCTGCTATAATTATACTCATAATGATCATTAAAAGAGGAAAAGTGAAAAGCAATCACAAAAATGTCTAATGTTTGATGATGTAAAGACAATTACACATCAATAAAGACCATATATTACAGCAAAAAATATTTTCCTATCTATGAAAAAGAGGGAGAGAATATTTTTATTAAAAATTCCTTCTTAACTGTGCAGAGTCTCCCAACCAAATAAATAAATACGTAACTCAGATTGGCAACTAAGACTGCCAAGACTTTCCAAAGTATAGTGTATGAGAATCTTACAAGAAGAGGACTCTGAACAGAAAGCCTTTCCAGCACGAAGTTTTCAACAAAAGGTTCTGCTTGATTAACTTCATCTCCAGAAATTATTTGTTGGTTGCCAGACAACAATAATGAGGACCTTGAATTCCATGCTTGACCAGAATTGACACATGCAACAAAAGAGGCAAGATCAAGCTGATAACATAATGAATCACACAGATGTTCCACACAAGATATCTGTCAAAACCACAAACATGAACCAATTATTGTTTATCCTTTAGACAAATAAAAGAATATACCAGGAAACATAGAGAAGGCAAATAAAGGAAATTACCTCATCCATTTGATTACTGTATAGTGAAGATTCTTCCAGTCGAAATACTTGCGATTTACTAGAAGTCCAGAGAAGTTGCATTAATTTTCTTCGAGCTGTTGTCTTGCCAGACAACAGATCCCAACCCATCACAGCTACCAGAGGCCTAAGTCGTGGAAATAACATAAGAACCTGGAACATGAATCAGTAAATAAGACGTGCGCTGAAAACTCCAATTTTTAACTGCTAAATGTAAGAGTATGCACATACATTGCTAGCCTCTTGAAGCTGCTCCCTCTTGACAGCAGAGAGTGCCATATCCATGATACATTCGAGGACATGAAGTCCAGAAACACGGGCATAATGGTACATGTCTCTCATGCAAAAACTGACAGCAACATTCAAGGAAGAAGCTGGATCAGTAGAGTCTGCATCCATTCTCGTTTCTTTGAGATATTTTTGAAAGCGCTCCAAAGGAGGTGGAATCTGGCTGTTGTCAAGTGTTCGAGAGGTTCCAATCTCCTTACGGAGCAAGTCATCCTGGATAACCTGCAGAAACCACCTTGTTCAAACCAACTTATCCAAACACAGATTATAGCATAAATAGCATTAGATGGAATCAATAGATATTCACAAAAGTAACAACATATTCCCCTCCTCGGGATGAGATCAAACGCTCATTTAATTGACAATCCATCATTGAATGTATCAAGAAATAATTAAGGATGGTTGCAGGTATGCATTCCAGTAAGCAACAGTATCAGATTCTAAGCAGCTAAAAGATCTTTTGGGAGTTTATGTAGTTAAGTAGCCAAGATCTGCCTCCTTCAAGAAAAACTAGTTCATATGTCGAATCCCACTCAAGCTTGATCTAAATTTGAAATTCTGAAACGAATTGTACAATTACGAATGGAATATCTAAAAATTCAGAAAATAGAAATTTGAAAGTGGATTGAGTTCACTTTAACAACCAGCCTTTGATATAAACTGCCAAATTACCAAGTAGTTGCAGTTGCCACACAGTTTAAAGGTGTTTTGTGCATCATATGAGGACACCAAATTGAATTCTCAAAATCATCGATTAGAACATGACATCCACCTAAAAATCTTGCCAAACAAGAATTCAACCACTACACTGCCTATAAGAAAACAAAATTGAGTATTACCTGAATTATTCCAACAATTTGTCCACAATTTGACGAAAGGGCCTCTCTATAAACGCATAGCAACTTTTCTTGCATGACTCCCCGGGAGTCTCCATATTCTTCCCTTCTTGACAATACCCTCACAAGGAGATCTTGCAAAACCGTGCTATTAGAAACATCAAAAAGGCAATGTGAATAAATATCTAGAAGATGATGAAGAAAATATGCAACATATTCACATATTCTATCCAAGTAGAAGGAAAAAATGGAGTGAAACATCAGAAAATTATCTAGATAAGTTTCGATCCGAAGAGATCAGTGTTATCAATAAAGACCTCCAAAAAGAATTCTGTGGCATAAAAAACAAGAGTTCATCATGAATGAAAACAGGCAGAAAAATACTAAAGGTCCTCCTTAAATAAATGGAAGGTACATAAGAAGTAAAAAGGAGGATATAACCAATGAAAAAATGTTGCATTAAGAAGACTCAAACTAAGATACTAAAAATTTGATTCAAGAAGAGAACTCCCTGAGAATTTTAAAACAAATGAAAAGAATAAGAAACAAACGCCAGGCTAACAACCAAGGATGAAGTATCTTCAATTGTCATCCAGTTATACATGGAGGAAATGCTCTACAAGCATATCAGTATAATGCCTGTAATCCACAGCCACACAACGGTTCTTCCAAAATAAAGATGATGGTTTGTTTTAAGTGGCAAAATCAACTTTTGCAATAACAAACACTCTCATATCTTCTGTTCCAAGAGTCACTAGCATAAGGTGTGTTGGTTTCCTCCTATCTAAGCACTTTCTGAGAAATGGTTTTGTATATTTTTGTCTTCCTCTGCTTAATTACACAATTACAATTCGTACATGTACATATACACTCCCGCCCCTGCCAATTGCGTTCAGTTAACAATGATGGAAACCGTATAATTCAGTTTATTTTTATTCCACAATGACACGGTACTACATGTAAGAACATTTTCCAAAGGTAATTAAGCAGCAGAGTAACTTCCATTTCAAAGCCAAGGCCAAATAGACATACCGATATTCAGCCTCCTCCACTCCACGATCAAGGTAAAGATAACGAATGTGAGAAAAAGCTCCTTCTTCATCTCCTACCCCCAAACACTTCTTCACGGCGTCTAAATGAGCTAACTGAACACTTCTTTGAATCAAAGTAAGCAACTTTGTTGCCTCCTCCTCATCCTCAGCAATATCCTTCAAAATATCCATGCTCACCTTCTCGTCCCTCCTCACGGTTATAGCTAAACCAGATTTCTCAACCTCATCGCCCTTCAACTGCTGCTGAATATTCCAACACAACGCTTCAAAAACATCAGCATGTTCCAAAATTGCCCTTCTCAAACACATAATTTCTCCTTCTTCAATAGAAGGAACAGCGGAACCCGCTGTTCTCTTACTCCCCGGGGCCTCTTCATTAACAGTATCATCACTATCCACTCTAATATCTGGCTTCAATCTCTTCACTCCCAACTCCAAAACCTTATCCAAAACCCGCAAGCAATCCCCCAATTCATCACTTCCATCCTTCAAATCCTCGCTCCTACCCAACAACTCCTCTTTCTCACTAAAATCATCATTTTCCTTCTCTCTCTCAATGCTCTCTAAGTCCACATTCTTGCGCATGCTCTCTGTCACCATGTCGCTTAGAACTTGAATCAGTAGAAGAAACTCCGCGCGCAATCGCAAGATACCTGGATCGAAACTCCATGTACGTGACGTGGAATTACTGTATTCTAAAAGCTCTAGGGTTGATAGATAGGTGAGAAGAGAAGGCGAAGGGCAAGATGGTGACCAGAGAATGTTCTCGAAGCGACCTGAGTTAGCTACTAGAGTTTGAAGGATTGCAAGCGCTAGTTCAGGGTTTTTTGATCGGAGAGCTATCAGAATAGCTCGTAATGGCTCGAATTGAGCTAAGTGGAGATGATTCGCGGCTAGGCGCGATAGTAGCTCGGTTTCTTTGTCCATTTTTGCAGTGGATTCTTATTACAAGTTCCGATCGATCGTGTTCTTTGCATAAGAAAAACGTATTGATAGCAAGGATTGTGCCACTTTGAGATTGAAAAAGACAGTAGATTTGGATTTCCCTCTTTTTCCAGTTTTTTTTTTTTCGGTTGTCGGAGAAGAAACGGGAAAAACCCGATCGATGTGGTTAATGCTTAATACTTGGTGTTGATGGTTATAGCAAGAGAAATGATCAGGAAATGATGGTGGACTGGCCTATTTTGAGTTGAGTCTATCAGCCTGAAGGTACGGAATATGGGCCAGGCCCAAAACAGCTCGCATTTCAGATCTACTATTCTGTATTCCGCCCATATATATTTCCCGGTAACAGGATACAATTAAAGAGGAGCATTGGATTTGGATTCTATTAAATTTTAAAATATTTTAAAAATATAATAGTATTCAATTTATATTTGTTTTGAGTCTATTAAAATTTTATAATATTTAATTTAAATTCCTATAAAATCCATAAAAGTATTCTGTCTACATTTATTTGGAATTTATTAAAATCTTGTAGTATTCAATTATAATTTTATAAAAACCTATATAAGTTTGATGGTATTCTGATTTAGAAGGATTTTATAAATTTATTAATTTTATTGAATTTTATAATAGGTATAAATAAGAAAGTCATTCACAAATCCAACCTCCAATCCAAAGATTTCAACTCTCACCCAATTGACCTTTATCTACGAACACTCTCTTCCAATCAAGCTTCAAAAAAAAAAAAAAAAAAAAAAAAAATCACCCACAAAAAAAAACATCAAGTTGCATAGCTGCGAACTTGTATGTAACTTGATATTCTTTTCTTCTTTATATATGTCGTTGGTGTAATTATGTTCTTTCATTTTATTTGGGAAGTGAGAGAATTTTGATTTTGCTATGAATGGTTGAAATTATTATAGTTTAGGGTAATTTAAACATTTTCAAGCAATAAGAATTTTTGTTATCTGACTATACTCAATACTGAAAATCTATCAGCAGTGGACGTTCAAAAAAAGGCCCCTGCTTAATCTATTCCAATTAATTGATCTCTTCAATATACTTCATACCATCCTTGATAAACTGCCAATCACGAAAGAGAGGAGGTGTTATGCAACCCTAATAAATTGAATAAAAAGACGTCCATTTAAAACCATGAATGCTTATTATATTAGGTGTTATGTCATCGTCAGATGTCTCAAGCAGCAACAACAACTTTGTTTGCGTGCACTGTAACTACATTTTTTTTTTTTTTCTTTTTTTTGCATAGGTAGGTTTGTACAAGGATGGTAAAAAATATAGAATAGAAGAGTTGAAGGAGAGATAAGTATTAACTGTTTTATATCAAGTTACAGAGTTAAGAGTAAGTGATTACATACGGTAATGAGATGATAAGGAGATATGCATGTTGCACAAGTGTCAAAAAATTCTATTTTCTAATTACACCTCTAAGTGAATGGTGTAAGGTTCATTATTAGATAACTTTGCACTTTGGATTTTTTAAATATAGGTTTGCAACTTCTTTTTTTGTTTATCTATTCTCTTCTTCTTTTTTTTTTTTCGTTTTGAAATTTTTCTCCTTAATTAATTCATGTCATCATTTAAATTTTTTACTTGATTATAAATTAATTGATTAATAATTGTTTAGCAAATCTCATCAAACTTTCTAATAATGCAGTCATGTCCATATAAGGCAAGAAAACTCATATTTATTTTATAAATTTTATTACTGTAAATAATATTATGAATACTTTATATACACATATTAATCAAGTGCTCATTTAACACACAATAATAAATTCAAATATAATTTATTAGAGTTCTATTACATATTTTAATTTTAATTTTAATTTACTTAGCAATAGTTTTGATAGTAGTTGTTGTTGCTTATAATCACTACTGAATCTCTATATAGAAGCTACTGGTAACTTTTCATCATTAGGCAAAGTTATGGTAGCAGCATTAGTTAATGTCATAGAATTACTAGCCATTATTTTTTGTTTCCATTTTATCTAATCATGGTTATTGAAACTTTTTATGTGTATATCTTTAAATTGATGCTCCTTTTATTCTATTTTGATATACTAATATGTTGACACAGACATATTATTTACAATGGGAGATGCACAAGGAAGGTAAAAATGCATATAGCACATGGAGTTTCCAAGAAAGTAAATTGTTGTTAGATTTAATAGTTGATAGTGCTAATCATGGACGGCGTGACAGTAATGGCGTGTTCAGCAGACTGATTGTCACAACTAAAATACTTCCTAAACTTAATGAAGCACTGGAGTGTACTAAAAAAACATATACTCAACATCAAAGCCGTTTGAAATGGGTTAGAACATGTTATCAAATATTGGCTCATTTCATATTATATAACTCTGGTTTTGGATGGGATGAAACATGGGAGAATTACTTTAAGGTTATTTTAAAAAAAGAAATAAAAGATATTTCATATTATATAACATGTATTTATTTTATACTTTTTATCATTAATATGTTATACACTTTTATATTTGTCAATCTCATCCAAACCATAAGTACCTTCACACAGACAGTTTTTCTGACATTGAGGATTTGAAAATTGCTATTGGAGATAGAACTGCTGTTAGAAAATACTCTCTTGGATTAGGAGGAGATGATACTGATGCAAGAAGTTATAGGCAGAAAGAAAATACACATGTTAATATAGAAGATCTTTTATATGATGAAAATAATGAAGCATATATGCAAACTAAAAGTGATTCATCATATTAAGAACTTTTATCTGAACATAATGAATCACTAGTGCTAGAATCTTGTCCCTATTTAGAAGTTTCCACAGAAAATGTTGTTTAAAGAAAACGAACTAGAGTTGAAGGTGAAGGGAGTATTCGCTCGTATGGCCATAACATTAGACGAGTTGACATTCTAGAAAAATTTCGTAGGGTCTATAATCAAGAAATATGTAACCTAATGGAGAAAAGGGAATTGGAAAATAGTGACATAGAGAAAAAAAAAATGATATTTGGAATGCTATTAAGGAGACTCTCAATTTGGATAATCTTGGGCGCTGCAAATCACTTGCATTGATTCAAAAAATAAGAAGTAAAGATGCATTCTCGAAGATGTCTCTAAGAGAGCATTTTGACTGGATATCTAGTATCGAATTAGTATTGTGACATCCTACTCCGAGTCGAGTCTTAGCATAGAGTTGAGTAGTCGAGTTGAGTCGAGTTGAACCAAACCCGGTTGGAGTAGAATGGGATTTTAAGTGGACTTATTTGAGTGAGAGAAAAAGATCAAGCACATGGGTGAGGAGTGATTTGCATTAAAAGATTGAGCTTGGGTATTAAGTTGTAGCCTGTTTACAATTGAGGTACCATTTAAAACTTTTACACACAAATCCCTTGATTTTGATGGCTTACCCGTAATAACCATTTCACTTTCCCATTTTCATGTTTATCTTCATCTTCTTCATTTTCTTCCTTTCCTCTTCCACCTTACTTTCAATTTTCATGGTAGTTAAGCCTTAACTTCAACTTCTCTTTTATCCAAGTAAGTAAACCTTCTTGAAGTTCATAATTAAATCATTTGGTGCTATTATTTTAGAATTCATAAGAATTCTTATTTATAGGTGAAGGGAGTTCTAAGAGTGTAGAGAAAAGAAGCTAAAGAGGAGCTCAAGCTTTTTGGAGTAAAGGTTTGATATCTCTTGTTATTTTTCATTTTCTTTGCAGGAGAATTGTGTGGTGTGTTGCTATGGAGACAATATTGCTTCATGTTGAGTGAGAGGACTGGTAATGGTGAGAAACAGGGGAAAACAGGGGAACTATTGAATAAATGAAGTAAAGAGTGAGTTTATGTTGAAACAGGTTTTGCTGGAAATTTTACCAGTAACTTCATCTTGATTTTGACCCCATTTAATGATAGAATTAGGAAGTTTCATAAAAGAGTTATTTGTTCCTCTATGTGTTAGCTTTACATGGGTTTTTGAATCATCCAAATTGGAGTTGTATATTGAGAGATATGACCAAAAGAGTACAGACAGTGCAGGCTGGAAACGCGCGCGCGAATTGCATGATGAGTTTGCGTTGCCTTCTCGCGCTCGCAAATTTGACCTACGCGCTCGCAACTTTCACCTGAAACTCTCTGACTCTTATTTAGCACATCTCGCGCTCGCGACTTTCAAGTACGCGGTCGCGACTTGTGCTCGCAAACTCTCTGACTCTCATTTGGCACATCTCGCGCTCGCGACTGTGAAGTGCGCGCTCGCGTACTTGGCCCTTGGCCTGTAAGCGATCGCGACCTTCATCGTGCGCTCGCGAATTTGGCCTGGGAACTCACTGTCTCTCATTTGGCACTTCTCGCGCTCGCGACTTTCAAGTACGCGGTCGCGACTTGTGCCCGATAACTCACTGTCTCTCATCTAGTGCATTACGCGCTCGCGACCTTGCCAGGCGCGCTCGCGACTTGTGTTTTCATGCATTTTTGGATTTCTTTTTCAATGCAATTGTATTCCTTTGCTTCACTTATATGCCTCCAATCATTTTAACATCAAATATAACATTTGAACATGTATCAAAACAACATTCAAGCATGCAAATGATGTGAAATCAAATATACATTATGAATTATGAAGTTATGAACTATTAATGTGATGTTGTGTTATATTATTGACATACCATCATTACGCTCCATTAAGGTTAGGTAGAAACCATGTAGATAAGGCTATGTCGCGACATAGGATAGCAGATCTGCACCTCATACAGTTTGATACTCCGGCTACAGGCCGTTGAGTGGATATGATTATATATGGGCCATAGCAGCCAAGCATACAGTATTCATCCAGTTTCATACAGTTTTTCTTATCACTTCGGTTTCACTATAACCTTATGGAGCCATACAGATATCTTAACATAACATTTCATGAATTATACAGTATTATAAACAGTACAAAAGACAATCAAGGTATCATGAAAGTATCATGATGTGTGTGCTTATATGTGCCATATGTGTTTACATGGTTCTTTCTACACATGTATGTGCTTAATTGTTTCTTTATCTGTTGAGATATCCACTGAGCTTTATTGCTCAGCGAGTTACCTATTTAACTCGCAGGTTTTGAGTTTGGACCATAGAGAGTCGGCTTACAACTGCTGCAGTTCATCTGTAGAAGACTCAATCTTCAGGGTAGCTACTCATTTGAATATGTATCATTGTCTACCCTTTTTATGGCATGTACAGGGCACTCAGTTGGGCCCATTTCATTTTGACACTAGTATCATGTTTTGTAAATATAAAGTACATTATTTGTGTAAACAGTATCAGCATGTTATTATATTCAATATACATTATGACTTCTGTAACACCCTTTCCCGGTCCACCCGTAAACCCGAATGAACCGAGTCGAGATGCTACAAACTGGATGACTGTATGGTCTGACATGCTGAAAACATACTGTATATTGAATATAATAACATGCTGGTACTGTTTCCAAAAAATAATGTAATTTACAAAACATGATACAAGTTTACAAAATGAAATGGGCCCAACTGTGTGCCCTGTACATGCCATAAAAAGAAAAACAAAATGAGTTTCTACCCTGAAGACCGAGTCTTCTACAGATGAACTGCAGCAGTTGTACGCGGACTCTCTATGGACCAGTCTCAAAACCTGCGAGTTAAACATGTAACTCGCTGAGCAAATAATGCTCAGTGGATATCTCAACAAATAAAGAAACAATTTAAACACATACATATATAGAAAGAACCATGGAACATATATGGCACATATAAGCTCACACATTATGATACTTTCATGATATCTTGATTATCTTTTGTACTGTTTATAATCCTGTATAATTCATGAAATGTTATGTCAAGATATCTGAATGGCTCCATAAGGTTATAGTGAAACCGAAGTGATAAGATAAACTATATGAAACTGGGTAAAACTGTATGCTATAGGCCCCTAACCGGATTCGCCTATGCCAATATTGTCCGTTTTGGTGCCCCTAACCGGATTCGCACCGCACGGTTTAATCATATCCACTCAACGGCCTGTAGCCGGAGTTCCAAACTGTATGGGGCGCAGATCTGCTATTCTATGTCGCGACATAGCCTTATCTACATGGTTTCTACCCAACCTCAATGGAGCTTCATATTAGCATATCAACAATGTAACACAATAGCACATAAATGGTTTTGCAACTTCATAGTTCATCCTATTGATTTGATTTCACACCATATAAATGCTTACATGTTGTTTGAATCCATGTTCTTATGTTGTATTTTTGTTGTAAAATGATTGGATGCATGCATGTTGAGCAAAGAAATGTGATTACATAGCAATTGAAAGGCAAAAGAGGGTCACAGCACAAGTCGCGACCGCGTATGTGAAAGTCGCGAGCGCGACTTGTGCACCCTAAGAGTCAGTGTGTTTCTGGCTGAAGTCGCGACCGCGCAGCACAAGTCGCGAGCGCGAGATGCTTCCCAGGGAGAAGTCGCGAGCGCGTATTCAAACCTCGCAAGCGCGAGAAGTGCAATCGAGAGTCAGAGAGGTTTCTGGCTCAAGTCGCGACCGCGCAGCACAAGTCGCGAGCGCGAGATGAAGTCGTGAGCGCGCTTGTGTGATTCGCGAGCGCGAGATGCGCACACTGAGAGTCAGAGAGCTTCTGGCCAAACTCGCGACCGCGCATGTGAAAGTCGCGAGTGCGAATTGTGCCATTTGAGAGTCAGAGAGCTACCTGACTCAAGTCGCGAGCGCGCAATAGGAAATCGCGAGCGCGACTTGCTTCCCAGTATGCGCGAGCGCGCGACGTGATTCTGTGCAGTCTGTGTTCTTTTGGCCATAACTCTCAATATACAACTTCAAAGTGAATGATTCAAAAACCCATGTAAAGCTAACACAGAAAGGAACAAATAACTCTTCTATGACAATTCCTAATTCCATCATTATATGGGTTCAAAATCAAGATGAAGTTGCTGGTAACATTTCCAGCAAACTCTGTTTCCGTTTCATATATTCATCCCCTGTTTTCACATCATTTCCAGTACTTCCACCCAACAACAAGCAACATATCATCTCATGAGCAACACTCCACACAATTTTTCATGCAAAGAACATGGGAAATAACAAGAGATATCAAACCTGTCTTGCCACAAAGCTGGGGCTCTGTTTTAACTTCTCTTTTCTGCTACCTTTGAACTTTCTTCTCCTATACACAAGAATTCTCATAACTCATCTCCAATATAACTCAATTAAAGAGTGGATAACATATAACTTCAAGGAATTCTACTTACTTGGAGGTGACTTAGTGCTTAACGTGCATGAAACTTGCAAGGAAACGGGAGGGAAAGTAAGAAGAGAATATGAAAATGAGAAAGTGAGTTGATAAGAACGGGTAGTCTCTAGAAGCAATGACTTGGCTGTGTAACATATCTACTTGGTACCTCAAGTGTACAAAGACACAACTTACTACCCAAGCTATATGTTTGGAGGCAAACAAGTCCTAAACTTTCCATGCAAATAAGTCCACTTATCATCTCATGCTACCCGAACCGGGTTTGGTTCAACCCAACTCACCCTTCCTCTATGATATGACTCAACTCAACGCACTAGGATGTTACAACTTCAGCATGTCAGACCATACAGTCAACCAGTTTGTAGCGTCTCGGTCCGGTTCATTCGGGTTTACGGGTGGACCGGGAAGGGGTGTTACAAAATTGTAACAGCCCAGCCCTAGTGTGATATTGTCCGCTTTGGGTGCCAAACCTGGCCTGAACCCTCACGGTTTTGTTTCTGGGCCAGGGAAACCTCCGCTCTGCCAGCCCAAAACGCGTCACACTAGTTCAAGGTTGCCACCCTTTATGTATAGGACTTCCACCTTGTGCGTAGCCGATGTGGGATTCCCCTAAGGTGTTGTGCCCCAAACCTGGGATGTCACAAGTATCAAATTAAACTACAACATGATTAATTACTCAATTATATTTTTGTTAGTAATTTGTTTAGACGTACTTTTTTTCCTATGTTTATGTTGACTTTCAAACTTTGCTTTTAGTTTAATTGTTCTTATATATTGAATATTTTAATTAAGTTTGATTTTAGTTTTTTTTTTTTTTGTTGATTTAATTGTTCTTATGTACTCAATTTTATTCATTTCAGTTTATTTTTGTTTTTCATGAAAATGTTATTTAGAACTTTCAACAATTTATTACATAGTAATACATCTAATTTATAATTTTGTTTTTATGAATCATATAACAGAGGGAATGGAACGAGAAGAAGTAGAAAGAAAAAATACACGAGAAGACGAAGAGTTTTATGAAACCATTAAATTAGTATTGCTTGGAATTCAAGCATTACTTGAAGTGTTGAATGGATCGATGATTAGCATATGGAGTAGCCTTTATGATGAATATATTGAATGTTTATTAATTTGACGACTAGTCACAATTAGAGGGTATAATTATATACATAAAGTATTAAAAGAAGATCCTCAAGATTTTTGACAATTATATATGATGTATCCTGATGTTTTTTTGAAGCTATGTAAGATTATTAGAGAAAACACACATTTCCAGGAGACAAAATTTATTTGCATTGAAGAAATGCTTGCAATATTTTTACTTATTATATGTCAAAATTCTCAATATCGGATGACTCACCAGACGTTTAGTTGGTCATATTTACAGCGCGCAAAAGTTTTAACAAAATTTTGAAAGCTTTGAACACAATAGCACCTGATACGATGGTTAAATCAAAATCCACAACTCTAAGTAGAATAAGAGAAAGTTAAGATTTTACCCTTATTTTAAGGTAAATAGTTTTAATGATAATTATATATTATTTTTATTGTTAATGTTATAATTATTATTACATGTTAATTATATATATATATATATATATATATATATATATATATATTAGGATTGTATAGGTGCCATTAATGATGCAAGTAGTTATCACAATCGTCGTGGAACAATATCACAAAAAGTACTAGTAGCTTGTAACTTTCATTTGGAGTTCATACATGTGATTAGTGGATAGGAGGGTTCAGCTCATGATTCAAAATTATTACATGATGCTTTATCAAGAAGGAATGGACTTAAAGTACCACAAGGTATATATACATATATTATTATGTTCAATATGTATTCATATTTTGGCAAAATTGTATTACTAATAAATTATTAATATCTATTATATTTAGGTAAATAATTTCTTATAGATTGTGGATTTTCAAATTGTTGATAATTTCTTGCTCCATTTCGAGGTGTTCGATACCACTTGCAATATTTTTCTGGTCAAGGTCGTCATCTTGAAAATGCACCTGAATTTTTCAATCTTCGTCACTCTTTTTTAAGAAATGTAATTGAAAGAATATTTGATATATTTAAATCTAGATTCACAATTTTTAAGTCTACATCTCCGTCTCCATTTAACACACAAGTAGAGTTGGTATTAGCTTGTGCAGGATTGCATAATTTTCTTCATAAAGAATGTCGTTCTGACGAGTTTCCTACAGAACCAAGTCATGAATCTGCACCATTGTCAGTAGATGAACTTGAAGTGAATAATTTTTCAAGAGGTATTTGAAAGTCAGAATCAACAATGAGAAAATGCCATTGAATGGAGAGGTACAATATCTACAGATATGAGGAGAGATGCTCAAAATGAAAGAAATCAAAATAATGAAGAATGGAGGCAATAAATTGAAAAATTATAAAAGAGAGCATGTAAGCTACTCTTGGCAAAACAATTTTTATGTTTTCATTGTAAAACTTCCATTGATTTGATTTGGTAAAAATGTTTGATGGTTATCTAAGTTTTGTAGTATTTAACAAGCTAACGTATGATGGATTTATTTGTTTAATTGTGAATATTTAACATGTACGCCACTCGATTAATTATATAAAAATCATTGTAATTCCATTAAAGTCAATCAAAATTTATTAAAAAAAGTCCCACTAATTCTATTAAATTCTATGTAGAATTCTAATAGAATCTGTGAAAATTTTAAAAAATCCTTCAATATCATCAAATTCAACAATTCTTTAAATTCTAACACAATCCAATCCAATACACTCGCAAGGTTGGAAAAATGGTGTTTGATAACACTTCACTGTATAATATAATAGTTTTTAATTTGTTTTATTAAAAATAGGATGGTTTTGTTTTGAATTTTGATATTCTGGAAAGGAAATAAAACGGCGCGTTTCATTGCTAAAAAGGATAGGGATAATGGCGGTGAGTCCAAAAGCCAGTCCTGAAATTAACCCTAGAGCAGTAATCTAACCGCGATCAGAGGTAAAACCATTTAGGCGGGAAACGAAGATCCCCTGGAGGCCTAAACAATTGCAACCCTCTTCGTCTCTGTATACCATCTTGCATTCAACGACTCTCCACATACTTCACTCTACTCTCCACAGAATGGCCAGTGGTCGCCGGAGAAATGCGCCGGCGGTGCTCAAGAACGCAGTGGTTGAAAAGGCGCTTAAGACAGATGAAACCGATGAAAAGTCATTGATAGTTTTGGATGATTCGTCATTGGAATTGGGAATCGCTGAGCTTCGTGGACGATGGGAACTGGCTTCTGTTCTCAATTTCTTGAGTGTAAAATCCTTTCTGTTCTTGATGCTTATGTTTTCAAATATTGTGTAGCATTGTTGATTTTATGCACAAATTTAGAGAAAGGGATTTGGTTCCTAAATTGATTCTTACTTGCTTTTTTAAACTCCCAAAAAACATGTAGAGTTTGTACGGATTTATAGGCCTGTTTAGAACTTGCAGGTTTTGCTTTTTTTGTTTTGTAAGCATAAGTGTATGAATTGATAGTTTTTATTGTGTTGGGATCGATATGCAGGTTTTTGAGCCAGTTATTGGTAGTGATTTGAAGTTGACTGCAGAGGAGATTGAGACTGGTCTTGTGAAGCCTAATAGTTCGCTTGCCCAACTTCACATTAATTTATTGAAGGTTTCTTTTTTTGATTCTTATCATTGTGACTACGATGATTTTGTGTCAATTATACTGGGTTGTTATTGCATGGATCTATTCCTTAAAATAAATTAACAAAGCGTGTATGGGAATCGTGTGAATTGCATATATATATATATTTGTTATGTGGGAATCGTGCATTAATTTTCTTTTGATGCTGCTGAACTTGATCCCAGCTTGCACTTTTTTGACAACTTAATACAATCTTCACTTTTCAAGTTCAGAATCCTATATGTTTAATCGTTTACATATATGTGGTGCAATTTCTTCTGTACTCTATTAGCTTGTTTTGTAAAAAATTAGAAATGGCATCTGGAAATTCAGTAACGATATCATATTAAGTTTAGCATTGAAGATTACACTTGATGTGACGGCCTAATAGATTCATGCTAGATGCCACAAATCATTAAACAAAATGGTTGCGCTCTCATTTGGTTCACGTTGTTCTTGTTTCCAAAACTTCCTGAATATATTTCTTTCTTTCTTTCTTTCTTTCTCTCTTCTTCTTCTTCTTCTTATTCTTCTCTCTCTCTCTCTCTCTCTCTCTTTTGGATCCATGGTTGTAATGATTTCTTAATCAACTGGAATTACAGGGCATACCACCTGTGAGTAAAACATTGAATGTCTCTGAGGCATGGGTGACTGCACTTTGCAAGAAAATTGCCACATGGTGGCCATGGGTAAGTCATCCTTGGCATAGATATTGCCAACTCTTTTTATATGTTTGAAAATAGGATTGCCTTTTAATTTGCACACTGAATTGCCACTATGGCAGGTCGCTGAAGGCGAGATACCCTTGACTGCAGGAAATGGGTATCAACTACATGTTTCTCATCATTTGCAAAATAAAGCCTTTTCTTTTCTTTGTTAGGCCTCAGCTAACGCCCTGAATGCTTCTGTTGACTTGCCTTGTGCAGAAAGGAGATATCCAGATATAAGGAACTAAAGCCAACAAATCGTTTACAAATTCTGAAAGCACTTTGTGAAATCCGTGCTGATGTAGATTTCATTTCCTTTATGTATTTTAAGAGATTTTCAATGTTCTCTTGACTTTGTCATTATTTAAGTGTGGTTATGTATTTTTATCTACAAAGTCGCGTGCCTCCTTTTTTAATTTTTAAAATGTTCTTATTTACTTGATTTGCTTTGCAAATTCAATAATATTCATTGTTTTCCAAAAGCGTGATAAATCTAAAAAGATATTAAGACAAATGATCTACATGATGTTTCTTTTGTTTTGTTTTAAACTATAGTATAACCTATTTTTCCTATTCACAGCAAGATGATGCTGTATGTTATATTAATGATGCGTTGAAAAGTGGAACTGAGATCTCATGTTTCCGCAAAGAGAAGATTGGGGGAGATGGTAATGCAACTTCTTATTGGTAATTCTCTAGCTTTCTTGTAATATTGTGTTATTATTTATTGCTTGAATGTTGATCATATCAACTCTGCTCACAGGTGTGATGGGGGTACAGTAATTGGCTATAGGTTGTATAAGGAAGCAAGGAAGACTGAGGCAAAGATGAAAACAAAAGGGAAAGCATCTAGTAGTCTGCCAGCTATCTCCATTCAATGGCAAACCCTAGCAACCAACCTTGAGGAATTTCAAACAGTTGTGGTGAGTTAAATTGTTTTCTTTTCTTCTCAACTGGGAATCTTAAATTACCCTGTTTCTTGCTGGTGATCATAGGATGAATGTTCATCTAGCAAGGTTATGGGAGAAAATGCTGTTGGCAAAACTATTGAAACCAGCTTTCTTCCTGCTGTGGAGAAGCTCCACAAGGTATGTTTGTGATTTCCTTTGAGATTGCTTGTTAACATTTACTATATTAGTTACTTAGTTTATATTTTGTATATATGCCTCTTTTTTTTTCATTTTCATTGCATCCAATAGAAGAAAGAAAGGGCACTCAAACAAAAACAAAGGCAAGAAAGGCTCCTGAATGACTTGAGATCCTGTAGGACTGGAATTACTCGTTCCTGTCGCAATCGTAGGCCTATCAGTTACACCTTTGGTATGCTGTACAATTATATATTTTACTTGAATAATATGATTATTTGGCATACACTATGGATTTAATTACAACCTGGATCTAACTAGTACTGTGTATCAAATATGCAGATGAGTATGATTGTGCAATTGATGAGGCTATAGAAATAATAAAGTAAGACCTGCTCAAGCTATGTAGCCTAATATAGAAACTTACTATTTTGTCACATTGGCCTTTGAAGTGCTTTTCTGTTCTTTTTGTAATTACAAGAAAATTTATACTGATTTTTTGTAAAATTCTGAAATATTTGTCGAGTAACTGAGAAAGAAAAATAGCTACCTTTCTGTTGGAAGTTTTTTCCTACCTTTAAATGGGTTTGCCACATGTGCTTGTCATATTTAGTGCAGGAATCTGAAAACTATTGAAAGAAGCTTTATTCCTGTGATAATGATACCTTATTTATTCCCCGTGTCCAAGCCTACATGTTCCGATACTTACCCCCATGACAATTGGGTTTTTGAAATGTAGATTCTCGTTAAGTTAAGCTTATTACAGGTAGAAATAGTCTTGCTCCTGTTTATTATTCTTTTAGATTTAGGTTTCAATAAACATTGTTTAATTTGGTGTTCTTAGACTATCAATAAGTTGTTCTTAACTTTAAGTAACACATTTTTGGAAGTGTGGCTTGATTGTATGATACACACATGTTGTATGGTGAAAGATTAAAGGTTGGTAGATTCTATATTTTTTAGAAGTCATAGATGTTGATTGAGAATAAGAATTGTGATTATTTAAATGTTGCATCCTCATCATTTATGGTCTAAATTGATGGTCACTCTTCATAGGAGCATTTTTCACGCTGTGCTCTGGAAAGAAGGGAAAACTTTTTCTTGTTGATTTATGTGATGGAAGGAAACCCATCCTCTACTATCAGTGTGTTACGTATTTCTGGATTGAACCACCTTTTGCTGCTGGTGACATAATTTTGTGATTCAGGAAAAGGAAGACGAGTAAAGAACAAAGGATCAAAAAGAAGCACATTGGGCGAGGAGAATCTGCTTTTGACATGGGCACCGAGTTGAAAGAAAGTTGCACTAATATTGGTCATTCAGACACAGACACAAACTCAAAAGATGAAAATATGAAACAAAATGACTCCTCAGATAGTGAGACTGAAAGTGACCAGATTCAACAAGAGGATGATGGTGATGATGATTATAACAGCAAACATGATAGTGATAATGATAACAGCAATAAATCAGGCAATTCTGATGAGAAAGAGAACAATCCTGGTGACCAGAACTGTTCTCAGAAGCTGTTTGGGTCTCGGTGGAGTAAGAGACTGGCAGGAGGTGTGAGCCATCCCGCTGTGGCAACCGGAGACTTGGCTGCGAAGAATAGGATGAGGCAAAGACCTACACGTAACACTGCCCTCGACTCTGTTGTTCCTGATTCAGAGGATGAAAACATGTCAGAAAAAACTAAGGGCGAGACATCAGAACATGAAGACTTTCCACCAATAGCTGATTCAGAAGAGTGGAGCGATGGTTAAAACTTTTGAACAAAATCAAATATGCAAGTGCATGACGTGCATATGCTCGAAGCAAGCGCCCTTTTTTGGTAATTTGGTATATATATTTCGGAATGTTGTGGAAGTATGTTATCGGAATTCGGTCAGTATTTTCCTTTTCTTTTTTTGCCCTTTAGCCCCATTGTTTCAAAGGATCTTGTAGTCTATTGGAAGAAAGGTAATCAATTTATAGCTCAGATTTACCATCAAGCAAACGGATTCTCTTGAAGACTCTTCAGTAAGCTTACTAATATAATTTGTATAGATTGATAATGCATATGGCATTTTTTGCCCCATTGCCATATTGCTCACTCTGGGAGCGTGTAGACAGCTTATGGCTTTGTAGTAGTTGCTTACTTTTTGAGTTAAATCTGCAATTGTCTCTAGTATCAACTTCACTCACATGGAGATGGGACCGGGGTGAGGATTCCTTGTATCGGGCCAGACGGATCAATTGGACCAATATTCATATAATAAAATAATAACACAAATTTAGGAAACAAATTTATTTAACTAACCTCATTAACTTTATCATTTGGATGGATTTGCTTGTTTTTTTCTTTTTTAAGTATGGTATATATGTCATTTTATTTTCGCTATCAAATTTCATATGCAATCATTTTACTACTAATTGGAATAATCATGATAAATTATTTTGATCAAGTGCGAGCGTTTAAAAATTTGATTTTAAACAATTAACTCTCAAGTGTCAACAAAGAAATTTAGCTATTTGATTATTTGCTTCATTCCTTCTCCTATATCCCCAACAAAAGTAATTAATCCGAAGATCTACGGAAACTAAAATAAAAGTGATAGCAAATATTAAAATTTGGAATACGTAATTTTATAACCACCAACACCAAGCCACTGTGGCTGCTGCTTCTACTGCAAATTTAATCGTCTGAACAGCTGCTACCACTACCAGTAAGTTTGCCTTGTGCTAAGTGCAGACCAAAATAACATTTCTATTTTCATATTTATATTGCATAGCAATTAATGTCAAGAGAAAAGTAGTAAAATGCAGTGTCATTCACTTCTGTTAGATTCCTTTTCTTCTACCTCCTGAGCCTTTCTCTTGTGAATCTCAACCTTTCTCCAATCTTCAGTGACTGATAGATTAAAGCTCTTTGGACACAACCCCAGTAAGTTGATGAACTGAATGCGAACACGAACAAGGAAATCAAATCATGAAATGTGAACATGAACTTCCAAAAAATAAAAATGTAAAAAATTGATGTAAATAAAAATGTAAAAAATTGATGTAAGTTCACTTACGTTCGGATCACCAAGAATAGGGGACTTATGCTCACATTTTATCACTAGTCTCCTTAGATTTGGCAATCCCTTGAGGAAGGAGACAATGACTGGAATTTGGTCAACCAATGAATCACCGACCATCAGAGTCAAGCACATTAGATTATCAAAATATAGTATCTCATCGTTTTGCATAAAGAACATCTGCAGCATGTAAAAACGTAATAAATGCTATGAACACAAAAGGAAGAAAGAAAGAAAAAGATGATTCAATGTGCTTGTGTGCTCTATTTGGAATATACATGGCAAGGAAGTACCTGGATGGGCCAAATGTTAATATTCAAGAATTTGGCACGTTGCAAACTTTGAAGAAGCATAGCGACACAATATATTGAACTCTTAACAAGCTTGCAATGACAGGCAAATGTCTTGCTATTGTGCCGACAAGAAGGTTTAATGTCAATTAAGGCACAGTCTAGCGACGGGAACCTCTCCATACAACTAAAATCTACAGGATTTCCTTTCCAAATTAAAGTATGAATATCTGGAGTAAAAAAAGACAATGGGAACTCATACAAATACTCATCAGACGAGTTTATAGTCAACTTCTGAAGCTTTTCAGCCTCCACATTAATTCGTCTTCTAGGGGCAAGGAGCCTTATTTGTTGGGGACGAACTACTTCAGAATCCAAAATAGACAAGTCTTCAAGATATGAACTATTCATTTCAATATTGCAAAACTCTTCAAACTGGCAGTTGCTTATCTTTATTTGCTTAACAGAGTGGCAACAAATGCAGAAGCAGCTGGGTTTATAGAATTTAGACCTACAGACTTGAATATTTTGGAGCGACCCAGAAGCTATCTTGAAATTTGAATGCCTGTCGAAATGCGACCCATGAATTGTGAAATTCTCTAGAGACTCGCAACAAATGATCATAAGACATGGGGCCTCAAAATGGCACCTGGACATACTTAAAACCTTCAAAGATGGACAAAAAATGTTGAACTTCCTATCCACATGCTCCCCATTCCAAACATGGACCCTCTCAATTTTGCAGTTGGAAATTTTCAACTCTTCAAGAGAATGACAAGTTATATTAAGATTACCAACCAAATGAACCCCTTCGAGATTTAATATTTTAAGAGACATCCAATACCCAGAAATCTTTTCTCCAAAATCTGAATCAGAGATTGTTAATGAATATAAAAATAAACCCTCAACTGAGTCCATCATTCTCTTTATCAGATAAAAATTCCCCCTCTGTAAATTCAATCTCAACACCTTCAAAGACTTGCACCCATAAACACAATCAGGCAACGTATAGCATTTCCATCGATCTACATCAAAAAGAACATCTAACTCTTGAACATTACAATTTGTAGCAATTCTGATCCAGGCATCAATAACACTCCCTCCAACATTAAACCTAGGTTGCTGACAAGACCAATGAATAAGAAATCTTTCTAACCCCACATTTAACTGTTCTCTCAATTTCATCACTTTATCCACATAAGTACAAAACTGAGCATACTTTTTCCCACACTCTTTTGTATCAAAATTGGCATAGAAATACAGAAAAGGACTATTAAAACATAATTTTCTAAACCTTCTTGAAACCAAATTAATACGAGCAGTTTCATTAGGCTCAAGGAATTTGAATATACGATAGATGATTAATTCTGGAAGAGCACTGAGTCTATCATATCTACCTAAAGGAGTGAGTGTATCTTGAAAGCTTACTGCCATGGCTTTACGATCAACTCCCATGCCCAGTCAAGGCAGGCAAACAAGAAAAAAGATCAGCACCACTGCCAACTGAAATTGAATCGAAGTTAATAAAATGAAATTGATATATGAATCAAGAATTTGATAAAAACAAAGATTAAAAGGAACTCATTTGTACCTGAAGTGGTGCTGTGGCTGTTCTTGTTGATGAATTGGACTAAATTTGTCTTAGGGTTTTTCGTTGCTGATCATATACGTAGCTTTTGTTACAAATTCAGAAATGGAAACTCGAACGTTTTTGAAGGAATTGGTAGTCTGATTGAATTCTTTCTTATAAGAACTTCTCCTCCGGAAAGAAAAGAGGGAAAAGCCTTTTATTCATTTTTATCACAAACGTGCAGGGGAAGTTAGGTGTTGGGCTTACATGGGTTTGGAGAATAAGGAGCCCAAAATCGTTCCAATCGTCGTCCACTTGAAATGTACCCAATCTATTAGTTAAAATAGTGCTAAAGTTAAGAAACGAGATGTGAAATTTAAATCCAAATAAATTATATTTGTTATGGGGAAAGTAATTTATCTATGGAGAAGTATTTTCTGAGATAATATTTTTATTTTGTTATTAATTATATTATCAAAAATTAATTAAAACTTCTTTTTGATATTTTTAAATACATTAAAAATATTAGTATTACTATTTTAAAATTTCCAAGCCTTCCCTAAAAAAAAAAAAAAAAAAAAACATTCCCTTGCCCTAAACAAAATTTTATGGGCTGCAAGTTATTTATGGATTGGTCTAAAAGGCCCGGACCGGCCCAGCCCAAATAAGAGATTAGCATAGCGAGAATCACAGTTGTAGTAGTCATTCACACACAGATAATGGCGACGAACAGCGCAGCCAGCCGAGAAGCCCGCAGAAGAAAGATTCTGGAAAGAGGAGCTGATCGATTAGCTCTCATCACCGGCCGGACCGAAACCCTACCATCGGAATCTCACAATGACTCGAATTCCGATCAATTGCTCCGTCTTCAAGACCCACCACCACAACCGCCACCATCTCAACTCTCCGATCAAATTACTGGTATAACTCCTCTCCCTCTCCCTCTCTTACCTCATATTATTGGATACATTTTTTTTTGATTCAATAGACTTAACTTGGACTAAACTTATGCTGTTGTTACCTGCTTTTGATTTAGCTGTTGTTTGGTTATATTAAGCCATTTGTTTAGTATTAGTCTGTTTCTATTATTTAATCTAAGATTGAATGCCATTTTTTTTAGTGCATTTATGTATACTTGATTTTTATCTGTTGCGGCTATGTATTACATTTTTTGATACCTTGCAAAATTTAGATTTCCTTATGCTACCCAGAGCTCAGTTTATGCCTGTGGTTATTCGCCAGGGAAAGAATGATAACATTTTTGGTAGGATTTCTTGCTGGTTTCCTGTAGCATCTATTTTTTTGCCCATCCAAATAGCTCAATCAAGGATTGTAACAGATAAGAGAAAAGTACTGTTGATGAAAATAAGTTGTGGAAGGTTGAAATTGTCTTCCTTTCAAACATATTCTGGTTTAAAATTTACTCTGGTTTGCTGGGTTTTATGTCCTCCATCACCGTTAGTGGTTTCATATTATAGTTTGTCACAGAATATCCCTCTCCATTTCTGAAGGAAGCTTTGTAATGTAGTGTGTGTATTTTTGAAAGTAAAATCCTCATGGTGATTGGTTGTTAAAAATAAATTTCATCAAAATTTTCTGATTTTCTTTTCCCACGTTTTGTTTTTGCTGTTTTGGGTAGTAGTGCTTGGGGTGGGATCACTCTGTAATTTGATAGAGGAAGAGAGAGAGAGAGAGAGAGATTTCTAATGTCTCTCCTTTTGTTAACGCACAATTCCTTATAATGCATCTGATGGCAACTGAAATTTTATTATTGCTTCTTGCTCATGCTTCTGATGATTTGCAGCTTTTCCTGATGGCGGGGACAGAGGATTCAGCTCTATATTGCCAAGTAATGATCCCATTATTGATGCTGGCAACATAGAACCTCCCTCGCACAGACATGAGAAAACTATGGAAAGCTCTAGAGCTTCAGCTTCAGATGGAGACAGCAATGAGCGATCACTTTTGGCCTTATCAATAGATGAGACGTCGAATATGTCCGCCTCAGGCACTGTGCAAAATTTAGATCCGCAGAGACGCCCAAATAGATTTTTCACTCCAAGTCAAATAAGCTCTGCCATTGCAACTTCAGAGAGATACCGTCTTTTTTGTTCTGTAACTATAGCCCTCTTTGTTGTCTTGTCATATTTAGGATTTCCACTGCTAGGTGGCAACATGATAAAAAGCATTGTAAGTTTTAGGCCTCTTTATCTTGTTTTACTAACTAACCTCACTCTTGTGCTGGCACGGCTTCTTTTCAATAACCAGAGAGGTTTTGAAAGGGTTGGTGGACGAGAATCTACTATTCCTTCGATGAACAAAAATGACTGGGCTGACCAAGCAGGCAGGGTTTTGGAGGTGGGTTTGGTGATTCAGAAGGCCATCGAGGCTGTTTTCATGGATTGCAGTGTATATGTATTAATTGTAACTGCTGGCTTCTCTTTTGTCCGGTGACTTAGTTACTTGACTACTTTGATAGTAGTATTTGTTTGAACATGTATTGTTTCATATTGATACTGTTGATTGTGCCTTGAACAAGACCTTTTTTCGGTGACTCTCTGGTTGCTAAATAAATTTATGATTTTTTCTAGTACATACCCGTGTAGTTCACAAAAATAATTCTGATAATTTTGTTATATGAACGTAAATTCTGCTTTCAATCATCATTAATTTGCAAGTGGCTTTAATCTGATGCATAGAAAAGACTTTGCCATTTGGCAAGTAACCTAGGAGAAACAAATGATTCTTTCCTTTGAAAATGGTATATCTATTTAATGTTTGCAACTACAAAATCATTTGCCGCCAAAAGCTTCTCATCTTTAAACTCTTGGCACCAAAGCTTGTTGACTCTAAACTGTTCGTTAACATACATCCTCTGGCAATATTTCAATTATACGTTCAAGTATGTCCTGATGAAAAGCCAGCAACTCCAGCAACCAGAAAATCTCTTTTGAAAATGGCTTTGAATTATCCCCTGATACAAATTCTTGAACAACATTGTTGATCTCAATTGAACTGCACCCAGGAGTTTTCTTCATGCGCGTACTTCTTATAAGTTTCCGCATCCTCAACACCTCCTCCCACTTGCCAAGATCTGCATATATATTGGAAAGCAAAACATAATTCCCTGCATCATCTGGTTCAAGCTCTTCTAGGTGCTCCATCGCAGTAACAGCAATTTCAATATTACAGTAAGTCCTGCAAGAACTTAATAAAGAACCCCATATCTTTGAATCTGGCTTCATAGGCATCTTCTCTACAATGCCCAGAGCCTGACTAAGGCGTCCTGCACGTCCAAGAAGATCAACCAAACTACCATAATGCTCAATTGTTGGCTCTATATGAAAATCTTTCCTCATGATATCAAAATACATCAACCCCTCCTTCCAGAAACCAGCGTGAGCAAAGGCTGATAAAAGACCAACAAAGGTAATACCATTTGGTTCAATTTTTGCTTCTTTCATTCTTTCAAACATTGCAATTGCTTCACGAGCTTGCCCATGATTTGCTAGCCCCGCAATCATTGTACTCCAAGAAATGACATCTCTTTCACGCATTTGATCAAACAACTGACAAGCTTGGGCAATACAACCACACTTTGTGTACATTTCAATCAGAGCATTGCATATGCAAGTTCTCGATAATAACCCATTTTTATCACAATATATATGTATCCATTTACCAACCTCTAGAGCTCCTAGCTGAGCACACGCTGGCAAGACAGAAACAATACTCGCCTCGTCAGGCTCGATTCCAACAACTTGCATTTGACGAAACATATCTAATGCATCCAAGTAAGACCCAATACGATTATACCCAGAAATCATCGCCGTCCAAGACACTACAGTCCTGTTAGGCATTCCATCAAACATAACTCTGGCCTTTCTCATTTGACCCATTCTAACATGCCCAGAAATAATACCATTCCATGAAATTGCATCTCTTTCATCCATTTCATCAAACACCTTATGCGCATCAAACAAATTATCGCACTTCGTATACATATCAATCAGCGCATTCTCTGTAATAATATGAGACTTTGGCCCAAATTTGAGGAAATGGGCATGGACTTGCTTGCCTAAATTGTGGCACGCAAGCCTTGCACAAGATTTTACTACAAATGGGAAAGTAAATTCATCAGGAGAAATGGCGTTTTCACCTCTTGAGGAATTTTGCCATAGCATTTGCTTATAAACAGCAATCGTAAAGCTATACATAGAATTATGTGCAGATGCTCTTATCATTGCATTGTACAAGTAGGCGTTCGGTTCTTTAACTTCTTTAAACAGCGAGTCTGCATAATCCATATCCTTACTGCTATCACAAACTTCTACCATTTTTGTCACAAGGAAATTACTCTGTGACAAAGAGTACTTGATAATAAGAGCATGGTTTTTCTTCAATTCTTCAGTATTCTTGCAATTCCGCAAAATGGGTAAAAAGAGATTCTCCAGTTCTCTGATTTTCAAGGAACTAATTCCTTTCGCCATTCAGGACGGATTGCAAAGTAGAATTTGGTCTCTGATAAACAATGAACAGGTTTTTGAGTGAGAGGCAGAGACTTGCAGAGCTGTTGCGGTGCTGTTCGAAAAAACTTTTACTTAATCAAGGGCTGCAAGTGCATGGAGCTGTAGTAAAAGAAGGATATGGATTTGATTTGATGTTGAATAATGATCTAATAGATATGTATGGAAAATGTGGTAGAATGGAAACTGCTTGTAATGTGTTTGATAAAATGCTTGAAAGAAATGTGGTTTCCTGGACAGCTCTTATGTGCGGGTACATACAGAATAGCAATGCTAAAGGGTCGTTATTTTTGTTCTCTCAAATGGGATTATCTGATGTAAAACCTAATGAGTTCACTTTCTCGATGAATCTTAAAGCATGTGGATTGTTGAATCTTGCTGATATTGGAATGCAGATTCATGATATTTGCTTGAAGACTGGATTTGACATGGTGATTGTGGTTGGAAATTCTATTGTTGATATGTACTCGAAGTGTGGAAGAATCAACGAAGCTTCTCGCATGTTTTATTTTATGCCGATCAGAAATCTTATAACTTGGAATTCGATGATAGCAGGTTACACTGTTGCAGGGTTTGGTAAGAAAGCTATAATTTTGTTTCAAAAAATGCTAGAATATGGGCAAGCCCCTGACGAGTTCACACTTACAAGCACATTGAAGGCTTGTAGTGGTCTTGGTGCAATTAGAGAAGGATCCCAAATTCATGCTTTCTTGATAACTAGTGGCTTGCGATATTTGATTACGACTAGTGTTGCAGGTGCTCTTATTGATCAATATGTGAAATGTGGGAAGTTGTGTGAAGCTAGGAGAGTGTTTGATCAGGTTGAACAGAAGCATATAATATCATGGAGTGCACTTATTCTTGGTTATGCTCAAGAAGGAAACTTAGCAGAAGCGATGGACTTATTTAGGCAACTTAGAGAGAGCAACATTGAAGCAGATGGGTTTGTTCTGTCAAGTATGATAGGTGTGTTTGCTGATTTTGCACTTATAGAGCAAGGAAGGCAAATGCATGCCTATAGCATTAAAGTCCCCTCTGGCTTAGACATATCAGTATGCAACTCAATTGTAGACATGTATCTCAAGTGTGGAGTGATTAATGAAGCAGAGAGATCTTTTGCTGAGATGTCAACGAGAGATGTGATTTCTTGGACAGTTATGATCACTGGCTATGGGAAGCATGGTCTTGGTAAAGAGGCTATTTCTCTTTTCAACAAAATGAAAATCGATAATATTGAACCTGATGATGTTACTTACCTGGCTGCACTCTTAGCTTGTAGTCATTCTGGACTTGTCAAAGAAGGTCAAGAATACTTTTCTAAGTTGTGTAGTGATTATAAGAACAAAGCTAGAGTAGAGCATTACGCTTGTATGGTTGATCTCCTTGGACGAGCAGGCCGCTTAAGGGAAGCTAAGGATATCATTGACAAGATGCCTCTAAAGCCAAATATAGGTATATGGCAAACCTTGCTCAGTGCTTGCAGAGTTCATGGAGACTTGGAATTAGGGAGAGAAGTCGGTGGCATTCTCTTGAGATTGGATGGTTATAATCCTGTCAACTATGTGATGCTGTCAAATATATATGCCGATGCGGGCAACTGGTATGAGTGTGAGAGAATAAGAGAATTGGTTAAGACAAAGAAGTTGAAGAAAGATGCAGGGCGTAGTTGGGTAGAAATTGACAAGGAGGTTCACTTCTTCTATGGTGGAGATGACACACACCCGCTAATAGAGAAAATTCAGGAAGTGTTAAAAGAAATGGATAGGAAGATGAAAGAAAAGTTGGGTTATGTTTATGGAATGAAATATGCGTTACGTGATGTAGAAGAGGAATCAAAGGAGGAGAGCTTGAGACTGCATAGTGAGAAGTTGGCAATTGGGCTAGCACTGGTTTGTGGTGGCTGGGAAGGAAGCGGGAGGGTTATTCGTGTCTTCAAAAACTTGAGAGTTTGTGGTGATTGTCATGAGTTCATTAAAGGTTTATCAAAGATTCTGAAAGTTGTATTTGTTGTGAGAGATGCTAATAGATTTCATAGGTTTGAGAATGGCCTGTGTTCTTGCGGAGATTATTGGTGATATTTTGCGTCCATTTTTCTAACGATGATTCAAGACAAGACCTTGGCCTCCATTTTTGGAATCGAATTAAATAAAATTTTAAGGAAACTTGACTTTCATTTTCGAGTTCGTACAGTTGATGAATAGAGACTTATTGATTCAATCGAGAGAGACAAAAATATCATAAAAACAATTCCATTAATTTCATGTTTCAATAAGCACAACTGATCTACACAAGCAATCCATGTCTCAGACAACCAACATGATAAACAATGGGTATCCTTTCAGGATGTCATTCTTAGGTAGGATTCTTGAAAAACGGATGATTAAGAGCTTGATGGGCTGTTAATCGTTCAGATGGCTCATATTTCAATAATCCAAGCAGCAGATCTACAAGCGGAGATCTTGAGCTCCCAATGTGACGAGATACCGTATCCTGTATTGACACAAATGATGATCACAGAGAGTTAACATTTGCATCATGATAATCCAAAATAAAAAAAAAAACGCCAAAAACAAAACAGATCCTAAAGCTTAGAAGAAAAATAACCTTAAGACAATCAAGCTTCCTCACAGCCCTGATACTCTCCCTAGAGATCGCTCCTTCGGGCCAATTTAATCTTGACCCTCTTCTGAAATATTTTTCAGCCCCGCGGCTGCACAGAACCAATGCAAAACTTCAGTCTAATATATTTGGAATCTTGAATCAATTGGCAGTTCGACAAACATTAAGCAGCCACAAAGAACAATGAATAGGAAACTGCAACTAAAACCCATCATGAGATCTTTACTCAAGAACTCAATTTATACATTCAATCTCATTGGACAAGTTATCAAGTTTCTCTCAAATTCCTAAAGGAACGTACTTAGCCCTTTGAACCATGTGCTCTGGTAGAGGCCCCAGCACCCTCTCCATCATTGCCAGATGTTCCAAGTTCTCATGTGTCTGGAATAGTGCTTCACCCTGATGCAAAAGTTCCCACAGCTCAATTATCTCTAACAAGAAATTCCAAATCAAAATCAGGTTCATTAAAATATTAATGGCTTGCAGAACAAACCGAGCATAACTCGACGAGTATACAGCCAATGCTCCATAAGTCACATGGATAAGTCCAACCTAGACCTGGAACAAATGGGTAAATGCCCGAGTCAGAAAAAATTATGTGAGCCCAGAATAGCATAATTAACTTGACTTGACGCCAAAGACATAGCAATCAACCATGTAATCTTGAATCTATCCCAAGAGATCACACCGTCAGTTCCAACATTTTACATTTGCTGGAACACCAATTCAGATTCCTTATTCACAAGTTGGCAGTTTTTTATTCACAGGAGACACAATTCAACATACAAAAGCTGGAGGGTTCACATCTCAGATATAGTTCAATTGAAAAGCGAGATGAGAAAACCCGTTCCAAGCAGAATTATTAGTTCCCGTCCTAAAATGGAAAACCTCCAAAAGACAAAAATATAATACGAATTCAAAAGTCAACCCTCCAGAATCTTTAAGCATAATCATACAGGTAGAGTCTGTGATAGTGCTCTTAAAACTGTGCATTGGAACTGCCAAATAGGCATGATACACTTAATGAGTTGCCAGATAAAGACTTCAAAAAAAAAAAAAAAAAAAAAAAAAAAAAGCTAAGAGTTGAACAGGCCATATGAAGTGCAAAACCTCACAAAAGTAAGGGATTCATTCTGGTGGCATTCAAACAAATGCTTCCTACGTCACCTAATATCTAGGCCTTAAAGAACATCTGTTTTATTTTTTCTATTGTTTCTCAAAACATTCTACCACCACGACCCTCTACCAATCAACACGCTCTGTGGGCATAACACAAAAGCACAACATGCATAATAGCAAACAATGAGGTAAGCACATTGTCGTTTCTCAACACGGTAACTGGTTACCTAGAATAACCTCAGGGGCTCTGTAATGTCTTGTGGAAACAATGGAGCTATGATTCTGATTATCAAATGTAGTACTACCAAAATCAATCAGCTTAATGGAACTTGACTTTGGCAAGCATCTGAAAAGCGTTTCATCTGAAGAATTCCTCTGTACCATTTCAAGCATTTTTTTTTTAACATTATAACCAGGACTATACTCAAATCTAAACGATAATCTTTTTCAATTATGAAAGGCCAAATACCTTGCAGCCTGGGATCTTTATATATTCAGAAGATACAAGAAGTATATTTTCTGGCTTCAGATCAGTGTGAATTAGGCGTAAATCATGCATATCTGCCAGATATGATAAATCATAAAAATGAAAATGTTATGCAAAAGGGGACAAAAAAAAAAAACACAAAAGTAATACTGCCCCTGGGTAAACTACACAAGCCTAGAAACAGAAAGGGGAGATTGATCAGGATAGGTCAGGAAAGTAATAAAACAGGAGGCAAGAAAAATCCACACATGATACAGATTCCAATAGCTGACGTCCAAATTCCCGAACAAGATCCACAGGGAATGGGCAGTATTTATTTCTCTTTAGAAAATCAAATAAACTCGGTCCAAGCTTCTCAAATACCTGGTAACACCATTAAAATGCATTCAGAGGAAGGTTTCTGTTTAGTTCCACTCTGAATGAAGTCAATGTTGACAAATGACATTCAAAAAACAACTGAATAAACACACCTACATTCACCTTAAATTATTTTAATGAATTCATCAGGCAAAACTATAGAATCAATGAAGTTAAAAGGCAAAAAACCATTCCAAGTCATGCAATTGGAGTTCCAGTACTTAACAAGAACAGTCACAGTGAATGAGAAATAATATCAGTTGTTAAGTGACATGGAGATCATTCAGTTCCAATCATTTCTTCAGCATTAAAAGTAAAGCTGAGCACTGAATCCACAACAAATTTCATAAGAAAAGACTTGCAACATAAATTAAATTAAAATAAAGTGACAGTTTAATTGGAATACTTACAATACAAATGTGATTGCGGTAATCAAACCAGTTTCGAATCTGTACACAGCTGCACATGGAAACAACATGCAGGAGGATGAGAAAATGCGGTGGGCAAGTGAAGATATCCACAAGTAACTTTCTATCAGCTGAAACCCAGAATAATATGTACCGTGAGCCACTGGCTTGATCATTCTTAGCAAGATGCTGAAGTATATCAACTTCAATCATGGCTGCATCACGATATTTACGAATACTACGAACTACTTTGATTGCCACATATTCCCGTGTTTGACGATCCCAACATTCCAACACTCGGCCAAAAGTGCCTACAACACTAGCAATTTGCTGAATGGCACAAGCAGAATCAGAAAAATTTAACATCTTGAAGATATCATTAGCACTTGGCTGCTAACCTTCACCCATTTTGCTGATTATTTTATCTGTTACACAGTATTTGATGAATGAAGTTCTTCATCAGAAAGTATAACATAAATAAATATATATAAAAAGCATTGCATTAAACATTAGCCACTAGATAACAACCCAAATAAATAAGTGAATACCCCCAAAATTTTCAAAACTTGATTTCCAAATAAATTTGCATTCTTCATTCAATTATAACAAGCCAAAACTCACTGCCTACCAGCATGGCTGCTCTGACACACAGAGAACAAGTTAAACGACCAAACTTAATCAAAAACTCACATCGTGGAGTTAGGTTCTCTCCAAGATTAAACACGTAATGCCCTTCACGATCATCGTCTCTTCTCGGTGGTGAAGCATGCCTTGAGGTCCCTTCTTCATTTCCAATCACTACCAGTGCCCTTTGCGCCTACAAACATCCATGCCCAGCCAAATCAGATTATTAGCCCGAACTTTTCAGACTCGTGAACTCTATCCCTAAAACTAGCCTGAATTGAAGATCCGGAAACGAACCAACCTCTGGTTCAGATGGCCTCACATCCCAGGCGAGTCGAGGCCGTTTTCTGATTCGCTCCTTCTCCATTGTCTCAACTTCCAGCTCTATCGTACTTAATCCGTCAAAATCCACAAATATGTATCTGCAACACCCAAAATTCTAAAAGACCTTGAACAAAATTAGGGTTTTGTAGAGAGAGGTTGGGAGGTTTCGTTCCTATAAATAGAAACACGAGTGAGCGAATTAAGAAATTTGCAGAGACAAGGAAGGATTGGGAGAAAGAGTTATTGCTATCGCCGGTTAGGGTTCGTTAAATAGCCTGGTACATACTGCGACAATTCAAACTGATACATCTATTCTTTGCACGACCTGTCGTTTGAAGACCAGGAAGTAGCCAGTTGGCAGGTTATAAATGTCCACGTGTAACAATTTCAGTCTTTAAACTTGACTAAAAAATTAAAGCGAGTCCTTATGGCAAATGTTAAGGACAATTATTGTAATTTTAACATTTTTGTAATTTTTATCACAATGTTAAGGACAATTATTTCATTCATACAATTTTGAGTTATCAAACATATGAGACCCATAAAATAATACTAAAAAATATTTTTCAACTTTAAATAAACTTAAATAAGTAAATTGGTAATTAGGAATTATTTTGGTGGCTAAATTTTGAAAATTTTAGAATGTAATCAACTTAGAAATATATTCAATTTCAATCTAACTTGTTTATTCTGCGTGCTAGGCGAATTATATTTAATGTTATGATAATTTTTGACACTCTTATTTTGTACTTACAAATAAAAAAGTTCAGTAACAACTAATATAAATCACCTAAAACTAGTTATATGATTAAAAATACTTAAATTAGAATGGTGTGTCGAGTAGTTAAATCGGGATGATATTGATTTCTTTTTTGTTTTTAATTTTATTGAGGTGCAATGCACTCAAAATAATATTATAAATTACAACCTTCCTTTGACAACCAAAAGATTAAAAAATTATATGATTGAAAAAATTCAATTTTGAGATTTTCATTTCTAACATTACGATAAAATTACGTATTTTTACAGTTATAAATATAAAAAATATTATAATTTAAATCATATGAATATTTGAAATTTTTTTTTGAAACAAAAAACTTTTGGAATACTTATTCAGTAGAAATTTTAAACTTAATATTATAAATCAAGATTGATATTTCTAAGTAAAGCCTGGAACTCTTTTTTTTTTTAAAAAAAAAAAAAAAACATTATTGTTTTTCTAGTGGAGAAATAATTCTCAACCCAAAACACAAATGTCTAACAACATAATTTCGTCATAATGGCTTCATAAATAACCAAAAATGGAATCATCAAAGTTGGGGACCGGCCCACAGCAAAATAAAAAGCCCGCTGTTTTGTCAACCTCTGAAATCTCAACACCATTACAGCGTGCAGACCACGCGACGACCACGAGTCTCTATATAACACTAAAACCTTCCGCCATAGCTGTTTAATAGCTCACTACTGAAAAAAATGCAATCGCTGCAAGAAAAGGCCTCTCAATGGAGCGGAGTTGACACAGCCGATGCTTTCGCCATTGACGAAACCAATTTGTTTCAGAAACTTGGCCTCCAAACCTTCATTAACCTCTCAACCAATTTCTACAACAGGTATATTATTATCATTGTTTGTTGATTTTACTTATTGATTTCGGTTTGAGCTGAATTTGAAGTTTTGAGTTTGTGTTTTTTTTTTAATGAAATTAGGGTTTATGACGACGAAGAAGAGTGGTTTAGGTCCATTTTTGCAAATTCGAAGAAAGAAGAAGCGGTTCAAAATCAGTACGAGTTTTTTACCCAGAGAATGGGAGGTCCTCCTCTTTATTCGCAAAGGAAAGGTTCGTATTGCTTGAATGTTTTTGTAGGGATTAATCAATTTATAGGACTTAAACGACATATGAATCCACGTATGTGTATTTGAGCCGCTTTGTGTTTTTGTGTCGTTCGGCAAATTCAGATTTCTTCACGCTTAAACAAATGATAGAAAATGCAATTTATATCCATTTAACTTGATTCCACTACCTTTCACTATTTGCAGGCCATCCGGCGTTGATCGGACGTCACCGACCATTTCCTGTCACACACCAAGCTGCAGAGAGGTGGTTGCATCATATGCATAAGGCATTGGAAAGCACTCCAGAAATTGACGAGGACTCGAAAATCAAAATGATGAATTTTTTCAGGCAAGAATTTCATCAAATCGACTCAATCAAATGCATTTCTAGAGTAAATCATTCCAGAACGGCTTATCATTCCTTTTGCTCTAAATTGATGATTCTGTTTCTCAGGCACACTGCATTCTTTCTAGTGGCTGGAGATGAGTTGAAGAACCAAAACCAGCAAACTCCACCTTGTAAGCATCAGGCTAGCAGCAAACCAACTTAAAGTTTAAATTCTTATTAAAAAGAATTCCTCATTTGTTGGTGACAGAACAAGAGGATACCCATTGATTCTAAATCTGTTAAAGGTCATACTGCTGTAGAAGCAAAACTTAATCACAATTCTTATATCAATAAATCTTGAAACTAATTTTTAAGTTACAGTTATCTATGTTCTGAAGCAAAAGAATCCCACGAACTACCCGCATTTACTTTCTTTGCCTCCTAGCTATCGAGCCCCAACCCCAACTGGCTACATAACGGGTCGAAATATCTCTCAAGCCCTGAGTATGTCTTCTTTGGCTGTGCAATTATTTATCATATGGGTTTCCAATCTAGTGATTTTGTTGGAAAAATTGTTCAAGATTTTAATTTTAGTTGATTTACGTGTTATGAATACATGCCAAAATAAAATTATATGGTCAAAGTTGATTTATCATTGTGATCTAATATATATGCAGTGAAGGAATATGGTTATTCCTACACTTTTTACTTTCTGAATTGCAAATGTATTGTGAGAACTTGCAAATTTGTGAATGGATTTTGTGTATGTTTTCATCTGAATGTGTTGTTGGCTTCGATGTAAGAACTTGCATTCCAACTACTTTGAACAAGTATTTGAATTCTGAACAACAAATGAAAGAGACGGTGTATGAGTTTTTGAGTTTCCAGGTTTTTCAGGTTTAAAAGGTTATTATGCACTTTTTCCTATTTATTAGTGATTTTGCGTTTTACGTTTTGGATTAAGGGTGGTGATGCAGAAAGTGATTTTGATGGGGTGGTGGTGATGGCAGCTTGGTTATAACGGTAAATTGTGAATCGGTTGCAAGAAAGGGAGGAGAGAAATGTGAGGAAAAAGTGAAATCCAACTTCGTTGTGTTCGGAACTTCTTTTTTTTTTAAACAAAAAAATTTATTTTTTTAAAATTCATGTTGATTGTGTGCTCTTCGTGCAATTATTTCGGTTCAAAATTTCACCCAACTTGGTGCGCCTTGCGGAGATTGATCTATTTATTGTATTTGTCTTTTGTTTTGAAAATACTTTTATTTATAATTTTATAACTCTAGACTAAATGAATAATAAAAATAAATTTAAATTAAACTTGTTTAAATTTTTTAATTTTTAAAATTTTAAATTATTTTTATACATTATAATTATTTTTACAAAAATAAAAGGGTAAGAGTTAATTACTATTTAATTTTTAGAAACTCAATATATTTTATCCAATTATAATTTGATGCCGTTGCAACTATAAATTTTCAAATTAATTTATAAAATTCTGTGATTATTACGTAAGTTGATAATGTAAGTTTTAGTTAGGTATTTTACGTGATCTTATAAAAAAAAGAAAAAAGAATTTAAAATTTAAAATTCAAAATTTGAAATATATATATAGATAATTATTATAAATAAATATTAATTTTAAAATCTAATTATTAGATATAAAATTTAAATTTAAATGATAAATATTATTTTAAATATAAATATTAAATTTATTTTTAATTTATTGATGTTATCTAATAATAATAATAATAATAACATCAAAATAAATAAATAAAGATTTGAGAGCACGATCAAAATCTAAACAATTGAAAGCAAAATAATCCAACAAACAATAAAAAAAAAAAAAAAAAGAAACCATTGTGAAGAGATCATTAAAATTAAGAGATATATATAGATATATGTATGTAGATATAGATAAGAAAAAAAATTTAAAATTTATAAATTCAACAATTCAAAAAGTTTTAAAGTTAATTATTCAAACTTTTAGATATTATATATATATGTTGGCTCAAGGGTCAATTTTATCTTGAGATTTTGATGATTATACAAAACAAATAAATTTAATATTCTTGTATGTGTTAATATTATTTTATGCAGAAATTATTGTTGAAAATTATTGAAGAAATGAAGTTCCTACATCCCAAGATTTTTATTTGAAGACCATGAAGATTAATGAAGATATTTTCTATTGGTTAGTATTATAATAAGTCTTAGGAAATTATTATAGGATAGAGAGTAAATGATATTATAAGCACAAATCTATTTTATCTCTCTCAAAATTGTTTTGAAATGTTTTAAAATAAATTTATTAAGAGGATATAGCCAAAATCTTTACTCTTCACGTTTTTCCATCTAAAATATCTTTGGAGTAAATATTCTTGGTAGCTATTAAATGAAATTCTGCAAAAAGTATTTTCTGATCTAAAAAACAGTTTCTGATTTAATACAGCTGTTGTTTCTGATACAGCTGGCTGTTTCTGATATAAATGCTACACTGTTTTCTAAACTGAACCTTTCACCTTCAAACCTTGCATGTGTGAATATTAAATGTGGTCAAACAGCCCTTTTAATTGCAACTCATGCATTGCCTCGTTAGTTTAAAAACATCAGAAACTTTATTGCTCATTAATAATCTCAACGTTAATTTCAAAGAGATTATCATCTTTTCATATAAAAACTCTTTCTTCTCTTAAAAAGAATGGGTTTTGCAAAAGAGTATGAGTTTATTGTTTAAAGCTCAAATCTCTCAAAGCTCTCTCTTCAATCCCCCTATTTCTTTTCGTCTCTTTGCTTCAAGAAAAATTTTTAAGAGAAAAGAAAATTTATTAACAACATTTTCTGAAGAACAGTTCTGATCTTTAAATCTGTTTTCTAAATTCGTTTTCTGTTCTTCCTGTGCTTATATTTGCATTTCTCTCTGTCTATATTGATTCTGTAATCTGTTGTAGACAGGCTCTTTATTTGAAAAACTTTTGTGTAATAGCTTAGGTGAAAAGCTATGGTGTAATAGATTATCAAGTGACCTTCTCCTTGTGTGAGATTCTAATGTCTTGATTTGAGTTTCTGATATCTGCAAAATCAGAAAGGGGTTGAGGTTAACTAGAACCTTTGGAAAATCTAGTGGGATAAAGGTTAGATCTAGGTGTTGATCTATTTCCTTGTATTGTTGGTTTGTCTCTTACCCTTGAAAAGAGATAACATAGTGGAGGATCTCAAGATGCGTCTTGGGGAGTGGATGTAGGCGAGTTAGTGCCGAACCACTATAAATCTCTGTGTTTATCTTCTTTTACTTTCTGAAGTTCTGCTTAATTATATTCTATTTACGCAACTGTTAATCTGTTTAGAAATGCGATGTTGTTAATGAGTTTCTGATTCTAATCGTGAATAAGCTTTATCTCTGTGAAACATTAGAACTCTAAATTTCTGTATTGTGATTATACCAAGTTCTAATCTGTTCTTCTATATTCAGTGTAATTCACAATTTGAATTATAATCAGTTTTCTAATCTTGCTTAAGCTTTGTGAAGCTGTTCTAATCGCAATAGCTGTTCTTCACAGAGTCTTTCTAAACTTGTTTAAGCTTTGTTAAGCTGTTCTAATCGCAATAGCTGTTCTTTACAGAGTCTTTCTAAACTTGTTTATGCTTTGTGAAGCAGTTCTAAATCCAATAATTGTTCTTCACAGAGTCTTTCTAATCTTGTAATAAGCTTTGTGAGGAAGTTCTAAACTTGATAACTAACTCTCACAAATGCTTTCTAATTCCGCTGCAATAGAATTCTGTTTTTTTGTTTTTAAAAGTTAAATTTTTAGAAAACCCAATTCACCCCCCTCTTGGGTTGTGCCATACATAAATGGGACCCACAATATATATATATATATATATATATATATATATATAATTTAAAAGTTTTAAAATTTTAAATTCAACAATAAAAAAAGTTTTAAATTTTTAATTATTCAAATTTTTATATTTATGACAAGTCAGCTTTTTTAAATTTTTTTTTTCAAGATTATATATATATATATTGATTAGTGTTTTTAGTTAAAATTTTCGCTTTAAATTTATTTAATAAATTAAATTAGCTAAATTATTAGCAATCAATTTATAATTGATGATTGCTCTTAATGATTTAGGCAAGTATTTAAAAAATTAATTAAGCTTTACTCTTCGTTGCAAAACAGATATACTGTAATCCCATAACCATGAATGATGATATATATATATATATATATATATATATATATATCTTTAATAATATTGAGCCATTATTTATCTAAACCTTTGTTTAATTTATTAGAGTAAAGGGAAATTGAAGACACTAACAGTAAAAAATATATTTAATAATAATGTAATACCTGAAAATCTCAAATCCTCATCTAAAAACTGAAGTAAAAGTAAATAAAAATTAAAGTATAAAAGAAAATAATGTTGGATTCTTCCTTCTTAACAAGAACCACAATTACCTTACCATACTAAGTACATTGAAGAGCAGAGCCCAATATAAATTTAAAGCCCATCAAAGAGCATAGTTGACTTATCTTTAATTTTATAAAATAAAAAGAAAAGAATTGCAGCATGGCTTACCTAATGGTAGAACATCAAGAAAACAAATGGCAACTCTGCAGGATTCTATTTGCTTTCATCATATTGTTCTCCACATGAGAATAATAAAAAGACTGCAGCTCAAAGATTCCTTTACCACCATTTTCATCTACTTGTGCACAAAGTAATATTACCTTCTGTATCAAAAATATTTTTGTATTATGGCCTCTGTATTAATTAATTAATTAATTAAAATCATAAACTAATTAACTTCAAGAACTCTCATAATCAAATAGAAGATGGTAGACACATTAAAATAAATTAAATTTATGAACCAAAGAAACAATTCTTTGACTCGTATCCATTGACATTCCGTGTAGGAAACCACTGCATACGTAAATTGCATTTATTTGTCAATTAATGTTCTAAAATCTTCATTTGATTACAATCATTAACTTAAGATTATCATGTTTGATCAAAGCAAAAGAACTCAAAATCAATCAGGGGAAACAAAAACCGAAGATCAAAACCATGAAAATAACAGAAATAAGAGAAATCAATTTCTGGGTAATTAATTAATTAATTAATTAATCTAACGTACTCAGAATAATTTTATGTTTGATCAAAAGAAACAAAAACGAGAACCGCACACCAAAGATCAAACCAGGAATAAAGAATAAAAGAAATGATCAGAAACCAAAACACCATCTTCTTTGTAGATAATATGAACATTATAATTAAGGTTAAGACATACTTTTTGTTCATATTTCAAACTCCTCTAACGCATCTAACACTAGAATTCTTTTTCAATGATACTACTAATCTTGAAGGATCTGCAAATCTAGCAGAGAAAGAACGAGGAAGATTATCAGGCTCGGCCCATCCATTTCCATGATCAAAATTCTGATAATACTCTTCTGGATCATAAGAAGCTGCATTAAAAACTTCCTTCTTCTGATCTTGTCTATTATAGATTTTTCTCCAAAACTTAAGAAAATGCCACTTGGGTTTTCTTGCTTCTTCAATAATATTCTTTTGATTACCAACTTGTACTTGCACGCTGTTGCTTCTACCCAGTTGAATGGTCTCTCTGTATGAGGAGTTTCTCCACTTCTTGAGACTCATTGCCATAGAACAGAAGAGAGATATTACAGCTAACTTATTGAGTTCATCTAGAGACTAAATGGAGGTGAAAGGCTTTCTTTATATACTGAACAATGTCATTTGACTTGGTGATGTTTACAGCAGATAAATTTTATTATTTTTGCATTCTTTAAGACTTAAATGTGAAATTGATAGTTCGGCTCGCTGGCTGGCTGGCTGGCTTGCCATCTTTGTTTGTGTATAAATTGCTATATTAAACACGGTTTAATTAGGTAGTTAAGCTGAACCGGTTTGCTGTGCAATCTGACGGTTTAGTTGCAAACCGATAAAACTGAACATAATAAGTAAGAATTAATGAGAGATATTAAAAATAAAATAAAATTTAATAAGAGTATAGTAGATAATTTAATGATTAACTATAATGAAAAAAAAAATGAAAATGGACTATAATTTGGGATAATATAAATAAAATGAATTATCTTTTTTAGACGGAATGAGTATTTTTTAAATCAAATTGAAATCAAGTTATAAACGTTATAAAACTAAATAAATTTGATTTTAGTATTTAGTTTGATTTCTTTAACTTGGCTTTTATAATCATACTTTAAATCGATCTTTAAATTTTATAAAATTTATTAAACGAACCCCATTGATTAATCAAATAACCAAATTGAAAAATCAAAGTAGATGGATTTGGTTTCTTTTTGAATTTTAAAGGATGTAAGTTGACTCCTAAAGCTGGCAGCTATTACTTTTTTTTTTTTTTTTTTCTAATTATGTAATAATTATTATTGGATTCATTAAGAAAAATAGAAAAGGTTTTCAAAAGTAGTGATTGAACTAAGTGGCAAAGCCACCATAAGTCAAGAAGGTAAGTTTTCATCAAGTTGGCAAGGAAAGTAGAATTGTAAAACAAAAGAATGAAACTCTTATTCAAATACTATAGGTTAAAATCTTGCTACATAGAATATAAGTATACATTAACATTAAGCTGGATCGGTTGAAATGGACTGTAGTCGCCTGGTCTAATATATTTGCAAAATGATTACATAATCAAATTGATTATCTCAATTAATAAATATTTTCACTTTCAATTTTATTATTAAAATTTAATTTTTAAATCAACGGAATTGATCTAAGTGAAAAAAACCAAATCTCTTAAATGAAAAATTGAGTATTCAATCATTGTATACGAACAAAATCACTATTGTTAGCTCCTCCCTTCGTAAAATATTAATGCAATTATAGTATTATGGAGTATATGTTCGGCTAATCCGGACTGGCTGCAGGCTTAGTGCTATTGCTATAGTCTATACTCTATAGAAACAGAAGTAGGAGGAGCTTTTGGGCCTACTAGAAGAACCCATTTTAGCAAATTTTAAATTTTAATAGTAATAATAATTTAATGTCAAAGCAAGACCGCCGGAAAAGTCTATTTTTGCGAGCGGCCGTGTACCTAAAAAGTCTACATTTATACGTTGGTAAATATTATATATATATAATTACATCATTTTATAAAAAACATATCATGTCTATATTCTTTAATCTGTCTTTATAAAATTACCATAAATTTATGAAAAACGTATCATGCCTATGTTCCTTAGTCTGTGAAAAAATGCACGTTGTTTATTCCTTTTTAACCAGTAATAATAATAAAAAAGCATAGAATTAAACATATTTGTCCCAAGGACTTTGACTGCCATAACAAAATACGTTAGTTTATATACAACTACCGTATTCCAACAAATTCAAGAGACAAGTTCATAAATAGAAAGGTCAAAAATAAAAACCTTGACCTCCTCTACTATTAAATTTATATTCTTTTGGCGAATTGTGTTTATAATAATCTTTTGGTGCGACGTGTGTTTGTAATGTTCAAAATTGCTATTTAATTATCTATTTATACTATATATCTATACTGTACTATGTGTATTTATTTTTAATGAATATATATGATAATGAGATATTTGAAAATTTTTTATGTTTTATTTATTAAATATTTAATTCTTTTAAGATATAGACAAAAAAAAAAGAAAATATATATTTTTTATTAATATTCTTTTTTTTTTATGTTTGTATGATATGATTAGATATATTTTTAAAAAATAAATTTTTAAATAGAATATATATAATATTTTATTTAGGAGAGAGATAAAAAAGAAGAAAAAATATATTATTTTTATTAATATTTTTGTCTTTATGTTTGGCATATTTGATTGGATTAAAAAGCAAGTTTTCAAATAGAATTTACGTAATTAAACATGAGATGATAAACAATTGAAATTTTAATTTAAAAAAATATATATTTTGTTGATATATTTATATATTTGTATACATTGAAACATTTTTTTAGGTGAGTTTTGAAAGAGTTTTATTCTTAATAATAATTTTTTATTTTCTTTTTTGTTACTAATAATTTATAACTACTATCATTTTAATTTAATAAAAAATTTATATCTCCCTTACAATAAATAAATAGCCTATTGATGGTTAAGGTTAAGCATTTTTTTTTATTTTTTTGATATTTTTTTCTCATATATCCTAAATCTATTTGACTTAAAAGAAAATAGTATTAAAAAATTGAAAAAAAATTATAATTATATATTTATGTTTGGGTCATTTTTTGGGTTTTAAGAAATTGTATGTATGTATATATATTCATTTCTCTGATACACTAGGTAAGTAATACTGCCATTATGGTCAAAGTGATTTTCATTATTAATTCAGATTATCTTTTCATTTATTTTCTTTGATCAGCAATAAAAATATTTTATTATTATTTTTTTTCATTAGAGTTGTATATAAATATTGATTTAGGGTTGGAGCAGCAAGTTAGAAATTGGATGATAACTTGATTTTCTTTTTGAGTACCTATTAAGGTTTTAAAAATCTGCATTTATAAATTATGGACTAAAGAATTGGATTGAATTTCATTCTAAGATCACTTCATTATATAAAAATAGAATTAAATACATAATAAGTAACATTATAAGTAATTTATACGGCAAAGTATAACAAAAATTAACTATTTGTATTTATTTTAATTTAAACAAAACTTATGATATATATATATAGATAAAAACTGAATATATAACGAGCATGGTCATGTGCAATGCACGTCGTACAAAAAACTAGTCATATTTAAAAATCAACTAATCAGAATTTTGATTAAGCTAGAATGTTAGTTTTTAGAGAAATTTAAGAAGATCAATGCAGTCTTACAAGACAGCTCCAAAATCAATCGTAACATGTCCTAAAGAATGAAAAGAATCAAATACTTGGGAATGAAAAGAATCAAATACACATGGATAGATAGATAGAGAAGACCTGCAGGAATCAGTTTAGATTGAAGAACAAGAGAATGGAAAGAACAGAACCTGCTTGACGCACCATGTAACCTTCCAATTCAGCACCATAATAAAATAATTAGATTAAACTACCTAGTTACCCTTCTCCAGGACTAGTACATATAAAGCCTACATACATATATATGCATGGTGGGGGCAGTATTGGAACATAAAAGCAAAACTTTTTCAACATAAGAAGATACAAAGATGGCCAGCATTCTAGAAGAACATATTGTTTCATACAAAAGGTAGAGCTGACTATAGCTTAACATAAAAGGATTAATTTACTAGCTGGATAGAAGTGTACATTGTTATGGTGGACAACGAGTTGAATTCTGCAACTGAGTGAGGGCCCTCAATTTCTCATAAGCATCTGAGCAGGCGTGAGCATAGTCTGACATAGCTCGGAATAGCTCAGGGAGGCGAATCTTGAGACTTCCAAGTGACTTCTCTCTCACCTGAACGCAATGTCTTTGGTGAGCTTCTATTTCTTCTTCCAACCTCTTCTTCAAGCTCTCAACCGCAGATTGCCTCTCGTAAACAGGATCTTTGGCATTTGCATCTTCACCTCTTTCAGCATCGATTTCATCAGTTGGGGTCCTTCGCTGCATGTGCTTTTGATACCATTCGTCGAATGCCTGACTCCTGCGAAGAAATTCCTTTCTTGTTTCCTCACATTTCTCCTTTAGCTTCATCTCTTCTTCCTGATGTAGTTCAATGGTTTTTATGACAGCTGCAAAAGATGAGATAGCAGATTTCGCCACTTCATCCGGAAGCTTTTCTAGATAGTCATGCCATGTATGGAGGAGGGGTTGAATAGGGGGATTTGGCACTTTTGGAGGAGATGATATTTTCTCTTTCAAGCTGCTTTCAATTGGGATTAGATTTAACTTTAACCAGCTATTAAGAATTTGAATGTATTGTTTTTGATATGTCACAAGCTTTTCAAAGTGTGAATGCCACTCTTGCACTACATTATGAAGTTGTTTGGTGCGATCATGGTGTTGTCTGGTGGTTTCCTTTGCAGAATGGCTAACATCAAGGGACTTAAGGTCTGTAACAATTTTCAGCTGGCTGTCATGATGCGCGCACATACTTGCCCACATTTTGGCCATCCTGCACAGGTAGAATAAGAGAATCATGTGACTTTCCGTATTTGGCCTCACTTAAATGATAACAGAATTATAAAGACATTCTAATGACCAAAAAATCATTGTACTGGGGAAAAAGGTTTTTTCAGAGGCATCACCACATCAGCAATATAATCTGAGGGGAGATGAAATGTATGCATACCACTTCATAAACAGGCTTCAGATATTTTGCGTAAAAAAAAACATGCGGTGTAAATCGTATGTAGTTCACAATTTTGACATTTTATATTGCAGAAACTTGGCACTAAACAAATTTGACCCCATACTTAAAGATTTTCCTCAAAAAGAAAAAACTCCTAAAAGTTAAAATGGAAAACATTAATGGTTCATAAACCTTTCTGTGAAACTTTCCTCCCAATTCATATGAATTTATGGCAATGCAAATATGAAATTAAAACTGCTGTTTCAAATAGGTACTAAACTCCACAAGATATATCAGGTTTTGTCTAGCTCTGGGATTCCTAATTCAGCACAAAGAGGTGAGAATACAGACACATGACATTTACATTACACTGGCATATTTGTGGTCAAGCACGTGGTATCATGAATAGACACATGATTTTGTTCCTCAACTCAACTCACATAAAATAAAATAAAAAGATATTCATGTTCGACATAGGCATGTCCACATATGAATTCATGAACAATCAACATATTATAACAAAAAAGCCGGGATTTAAAAAAAGAAAAAAGAGAAAACTCTGATTTCTTAATAGCTTTTTAACGAGAACATACCCTTCGACAAGATCAACGAGTTTTGGATACAGTTGCTTGTCTCGTATATCATTGACTTCTGAAACAGTTGAATCCATGGACTGCATGTCAACTATATATCTCGTATGCAGATGACTTACAGCAGCTTTTGTTTTTTCTAAGGATTCAGCACTGGCTCCACGCTTCTTCTGCTTATTTAGCAGAGACACTTTTTTCCTGTATTCGAGCTTCATAAGCTCACCTTGCTATTCAATATGAAGCAAAATAAAAAAAGATTAAATACATGGTCATTGGTCATACTACCTTCAAATAATACACAAAAAGAACCAAATTAGCACCATTCTACAAGAATGCATTAGCCACCTATAAATCAAATTTTTGAACCAAAGTTTCAATCATATTGTGCAAAGAAGCTTAAGATTCTAAGATTCTCAGAGAAGGTAAAACCCTAAATTCTATAGATAAAAAAAACAGTCGGCTTTGTTAACACAATGGTAACTAAATGTACCTTTACTTCGTCGTAGAGTTTCTTCTCCCATGCTAACAACTTATCCAAAACAGTGGCATGAGTCTCATAATCTTCAGAATCAAGTTCATCCTTGCCACCTTCACCATTGGGTACACCTTTGAACGACCGATTCCATGTGATGACACGCATGACTCTAGCAGAATGATCAACATATCCTACAATTGTTAAGATTCTATTATTAGCAAAAGACAAGATTAATTTGAAGTTAAATGAAAAATGAAAGGAAAACTCTTAACAGAATCATTGCTCTGTAAGATGAATGATAGGCAACCTTTCCAGTTCCTGACATTAAATTGGAAAATTATAAAATTTCTGTCTCGTGCATAAGGGGCCATTTCATTCCTAAACAAAAGAACTTTCTTTTGCTTTTGAAAAGGGGAAAAGTAAGAGATCTGAGGTTCTCCACAAAAAAGTAGGTGCAAAAAACCGTAATAAAAGCCCAGCTGATGTAAAAAAGTAGATGCCTCCATTTGGAATAACGTGTCCATACATTTTACAGCACTCAAATAAAAAGCTCAAATACTTTCAACTTCAATTTTTCTGCATACTGACATATAAACCCATTTTCTAATCTCCACAGACCATTAAGAATCGACTGCAAGTATGCAACACACTGTTAAAAAACACAAACTTTCAAAAGAAAAATGCACTAACATGGATCCTTCAAATTCGAGTTAAACAAAACTATCAAACTTCAGCCACTTATAACTAAATCCAAGTAGAAATTCACCCTTTTTTTGGTAAAAAGGGAAGGCAAAGCCTAAAAACAACTACATTATACATCGACTCAGTCTAGGTTATGATTTATGAAACCCCACAAATTCCCAATAAAAAAAAAAAATCCTGACTTCTCTTTTTCTGAGAAATTAAAAATTCAAACTTGTTCTGATACCTCTATTGTCCGCAAAATTAGAGTGGTAATGCAAGCGAGTGGCTTCAAGCATCTTTGAAACCTCCTGTGCACTTTCAGATGCCTTGAGAAAATGGTCATCAATTTCACCCAAAACCTGCATTAAATTCACACTTGGAACTGGAGCCACCTTCTTCCCCATCATCCTAAAATCAGGAGGTACTGTCTTTGCATGCTCGATCTGCCTCTCCTTCGTAGTCTCCTTTTCCCCTTCCTCCTCCACAGCGGTTGGCTCAGATAAGTGTTCCGTTGCTTTCTCTGGCGTCTTTGGCTCAACCCCGTCGATTTCACCACCACCTGAATTCTCTGTTTCACTAAACCGAACGCCCAAATTTTCGACATTGTCAAAACCGGTGTCGGTTGCATTCGTTGCAACTTCCTCAGGTTCTAAAGATGGCCCTTGCATATGATCAATCATAAAGAAGTAATCCCAAGCCATGTTCTTAGCCTCCGGCATAGGCGGCACCGAATGATTTTCCGGCGTCCTTGACGGGGACAGCTGCGTTTCCTCCGGTCCCACTTTTCCATTAGGTGGGCCCCGCGACACGCTTAAATCTTTGTTTTTAGTATTTTTATTATTATTAGCATTCCCACTTCGAGGTCTGTGATTCAACTCATGTTCTTCTTCCTCCTCGTCTTCCTCCGCAATGGCAATGGAATCGATTTCATTCCCTGGCTTTCTATGCTCCTTCATGGGGATCTCAGGCATGGTCATCGAGCGCTTGATGGGACTGGGAGAGAAAGGCAGAGGAGGAGGAGGCTGAAGGTTCTCCATGGACGGCGGCGGAGGAGGAGGAGGCGGCGGGGGTTGCGAAATGGGTTCAAGAGGAGGTTGCTGGAAATGGGGCTCAGGAACTTCACCATGGGCATAATCGCTCAGAGCAGCACCCGTGTTCTTGAGAGAGATGGTGAAACCAGAATGACCAGCTGCTAAGGCGTTTCGAGCAACCACCGCCTCCTTCATAAGCATTTTCCGCTCCTTGCACCTCGCCACTGATTCTTCATTGTCTACTTTAGACTGAGCACAACCCATTCTCTTTTCTTTCAAGCAATTTTTCAATGTTCAAAGCCTGGTTTCCACAAAAACGGCGTGAAGAGCTTTGTGACGGTTGGTTTGGTGGGTTGGGTTTGGTTAATTGGTTTGGTTTGGTAGACTTAACCTACAGAGTGAGACAGAAAGGGGGGAGAGAGAAAAAGCTTAATTAGTAATATCTGATTACTTTCTTCTTTTTAAGGAGAAAATGAGGGCTTTGGAGTGGAGAAGGTGATAATGGTGGAGTGCATGTTGGAGAGAGAGAAAGAGAGGTGGGAAAGATAGAGCCAAGCTAGTACAGAGGTGTGTCTGCAGTGTGCACAGAGCAGCGGGGCATGCTTTTGTTGTACTCGCTGAGAGTATGGATTACAGCATACTCCCTAGGTTTGGATTCCTAGGTGTCCTAGTAGTGCAATTTTAAATTAACGGTCACATTTTTTGAGGCAAAACAACGTCGTTTTCTGCGGAGAATTATCAACAACACACTAATGTTGTCGGGCCCATTCATAGATAGTATTCACTCATGTTCTTTTTGAATTTTTTTATCGCCGCTCTGTACAATTCTGCTGCGCTCTCTAACAAAGTGCAGTAAAAACTAAAATTACAAAACTTAATTCTCCAATTTCAATTAGCTTACTACACCGTCTATATTTTTACCCGTTGTCTTTTTAAAAGTATTTTATTCAAAATTCTAGTATTAACATCACTCCTTTTACAATTAAAAAAATCACCTCAATTCAATTAATTAAAATAAAATTTAATTCAAATATTTTTTTTAAATGTTGAAATAAAATAATTAAAGCTATTTTGATACTTAAAGTGTCATCAAAATGCAATTAAAAAAAGTCAAAAATTTGTCAAATTTAATACAATAGAAGAGATAATTTTCAAAGTTTAACCTTATAACTACTAAATACAACGATTATAGAGAATTATTGAAATCATAATAATTAAGTGAAATAAAACATAATTTAATTAAATTAATGTATTTTATTTACTATTTAAATTAATTATGGGACTCAACAATTGAAAAAGATTGTTGCATACTGGTCCAGTAATTTTCAATTTTGCTTAATTTAGGAAATTGCTATATCCAGTTAACATTCAAAATCCAAGTTCAATGGTGACAGCGAAAGCCTAAACAGACCAACTAACAAGACCTAAACATCAAACTTTCGGCCGAAAAGGAGCGAATTTTTTTGCTTCAGAACAAACAAGAACGAATTTTATATTGTCTGCTAGTAGGAACAACATCTCTTGGCCCATACCTGCGTACACCTTTTTAATGACCCAGCATCTCCAAATGAAGAAGCAAAGGTCCATGCTTTGGCTCCTGCTTCAGAATGGCATTTAAGATCTAGACAGCTGTCGACCTCAGAAATTTAAGACATGACAAAATTCCACCCTGATGAATATACTTGAACCAGAAAGATATTCTACATTTATATTATTTATAAGGCAACATCAAGGTGGGAGTGCCCTAAAACTAATCCGTTGAGGCCTTTTCATCAGGAAGAGTTTCCTTGGTTATCCCATAGAAGGAACTCCAGCCTCAGGTACGTTAGCATTCTTCCTATTTCGGCAAGAAGAAGCGCATTTCAGGAATCATTACCGTTGTTGAATGCCAAAATCGAACCATCACAGGCTTCCATTTACGTATTTGTGTTCTTTGGCCAATCTGAAACCATTTCCTGCCATTATTTACAGAGACATGGCTATAAGTTATGTGAGAGAGTAGAACGGTGAGGAGACAATACAAAAAAAAAAAACAGCTGTCCAACTATGCATTAGCAAATAAATGCATCAACTAAATCAGGCATAATACAGTTTCGAGTAATATATGAAGCTCAAGACTCTCAAACAAGGCTAAGGATCCTAGGCATGTTTATTGAATTGGGGGGGAAAACATCATCTTGATCATGTTCATCATAGACCATTTTAAAATGATTTTTGAAGAAAATTTTGGAAAGCAATTAAAAACAAACCAGTCAATTTAAGAGATTAATCAGAGAGCATAGATAGATAAAAACAGAGCTCATGAAAAATTAAAAAGGAAATGGGTCAGGATAATTGCCCATAAGGACAACAGGAACTGTAAATAAGAAAGGAAACTAAAATAATCAGCATGCTTTAAATGCATAATTGGAAAGGATAATGCTTTTGTTCTGTAAGTACTTACCAAGAGCAAACAAATAAACTTCAGTTCATTTGGACTTCAAAGTAGCCTTAAGTTTTCTCAACTCCTGCCCTTGTTGCTAAAAGCATCAACAAACCCAATTCAGCATTAAAGTCATTTTGGTTGCAACAACTATATTAAGGTCATTTTTGGTTGCAACAACTATATTTTTGGTTTGAAATTGAGAATGGAATGCGATTCCTGGAATAGGATTCTACTTTTTTGTTTCAGTCACAAGTAATCCAATAATTTCTTATATTTTTATATATAAGGAACTTCAAAATATATTATAAAGATATCTATTATAAATAATTGCTCATAACCAACAAATCTAATTTGGTGATTTAGAAAAAATTTGAATAGATATCCATTCCATTTCCAAGGTGAAACCAAAGTTAACCTAAGAGATCACTAGACCACAAGAAATAAAACAATTAGTCAGACCTTGTACAATTGTTTCCACTCTAGCTGTGTTCTTTCTTGTAATAAGCACCAATCCATGGCCATATCATACTCAATTGTGTTGGGCTGAGAACAATGAGAAGTAGATACAGCTTCTTTCTGCACAGGAAAGCAACAAAATGTCGCATTAATAACAGAATAGAAATATACGTGTCCAAATAAGCATAGTGTTTTATAACACTACTATCACGAACCCACATTAGAGAGAATGTGCAAGGCAAGAAGAAATACTACCCCAGGGCCCCCAAGCTTCAACTTTTGAGCCACGCTATTTTTGATTCATTTTCATAGGTGTTACAATAGCTAACAAGAAACATTAGGCCATAGTTGCAATAGCCAGAAACAAAACTAACCTGGATAGGAATACAAATCTCCGAAGCCACTCATGAGCTATTCAAAGCTTATGTCAATAATTTCTTGATCTAGTTTGTTCATTAAATCAATGCGCCAAGTTCATACTTGATGTTAAGGCTTGTCTAATAAAAGGATCAAGCCCGAGCTCCATAAACATGACTTATTTAAATTCATGAGCTAGTTCGTTTCAAGTTCATGAGACAATTTGTATGTAAATAAATATAATTTATGTTTAAAATCTATGTCTGTCTCTACAATATGCACAAAAGTACACATTTAAAAACTTGTTTCAAAAAATAATATTAAAAAATGCACATAGAGCTGTAAATGAACCGAGCCGAGCTCGAACATGCCAGGCTCAAAGATCAGCTCAATAGAATTTAGCTTGGCTTGAAACCCAGCAAGCCTCAAAATTTTAAGCTCAAGCTTGGTTCGATGAAAGCTCGAACTCAACTCGATCAAGTCAAGCTCGATTTGAGCTCAACTTCAGGCAGTAACTTGAAAAATTTTAAGCTTGACCTCAACTCGAGTAACCTAAAATGATATTTTATATATATATATATATATATATATATATATATATATATATATATAGAAGCTTAGTAAGAATTAATGAGCTTCCGAGCTGAACAGCATTAGGCTCAAGCTTGATTCAAGCCGAACTTTTTCGAACATTTTTCAAGTCGAAATCGAACAATTTGCAAACTTGCTTGGCTCATTTACACCCCTCAATGCACATGTAGTAATAACAATGATTAAGGCTCTGTTTATTTCTAGAAAATATCTTTCTTCTAGAGTTGTGTGACCTTAAGGTCACGAGTGCAAGTTGTGGAAACATCCTCTTGTAGGAAAATACAAAGTAAGGTTGCACATAGTGTTTAGTGCTTACCAAAAGGAAAATTAAGTGATTTTTAAGGAAATCGCTCCTCATCCTCAAGAGAGAAAAACTTGTTATAATGAAAAGAAAGCACATAAACATAAAGTTTTATCAATCACCAATAGTCACTGTGGCCAACCACAGCCAACAAATGGTGATCATTGACAATCACCATCCATCACTAGTGACCATCACAATTTACTATTTTTATGTATTTTTTCTTATATTTAACTATAGATTTTTAAAAAAAAATCATGAAGTACCTAAAATTCTAACCATTTTCGTAGTCATATGAATTAAAAATTTTAACACGTTTTCATTAATTTTCAAAATAGCAACCAAACAACAAAAAATTAGTTTACTGAAAAATACTTTCCAAATTATCTTTCTACAAACAAACAAAGACCAAGTATACTAAGATATTGAAAACAAGTACTTTACATATTCTTAAAAAAAATCTATAAATTATATATATTTTTTAAAAGAATCTATAAATGATTTCATTTCTAATTGAATACATGAGAAAAACTCTAGACCAACTTGGATCATTTAGGCACATATGGTCATAAAGGTGTTCCCTACTTAGCTCAACAAAGTGAGCTAAGCTTGAGCCAAAATTGATGATATTGGTGCATGTGGAATCAATAAACCCAATATTCACATTCGTCTGGGATCCACCTGAAATTATGAAAGGTGGATCCCGCATAAAAGTGAGGGTTCATGTTTATCTGAAAAATTTAATTCCCCTCTAAATTTAAAGCTCGTTAATAAAGAAATTGAGTACATACTAGCCAAATTTCAACTTGGCTCATTTGAAGCCTTTGGGCCAAGGAGAGCTTGATTTCAAGACAAAGAAGATAAATTTTAGTACTTTTTCAATTGATTTTTACTCGCACTAGCCTTTGAATATGGAAGGTCTTATCTAGAGCGTGGAAAACCATAACAAGAGCATCGTGAGCAAAGAAGGGAGAAAGAACACTCCACGTCCATAAGGAAAAAGGATCAATAAAATAAATTGTAAGGAAAAGCTTAAAGGAACCACTATCAGCAACGTAGGGGTTAATTGTTGGGTCGTGAGATTCAATCCTACTGCACCCTATTTCTTGGCAGTAGTCCACTCAAACTTGATGCGTATGAAAGGAAGAAAGGGAGAGAGAATCAAATTTACCATCTCCCGTTGCATTTGGAGCCTAAGTTTATCGATAGAGATATGACCGAAAAATGTTGATGACTTTCCAGGGAAATTAAGACTTGCAACGCTGCCGACCAGAGGCCTACAAATAAAATTGTTTACCATCAAATAGAGAACATGAAAAGTGGAAAAAGAAGAGGAAAGGTTTCAAAAAATGAAGAAAATCACAAGTCATATATTTTTAAAAACAATACTTCATACTCAATGAAGCTAGCTAATAAGTTTTCGCAACAAGAACTTCATAGTTATGCACAACTATGGGAATAAGGTAACATATGAGAACAAGTACTTCAACTGGCATATGTATGATATCTTCATCCAACTTCACAACCCTTCCAATCAAGGAGCCTCCAAAATAATGCTCCATACTAGTGCGTTCAGGTCCATAACCATGGGTTCCAATGTACGAGATCGCACCGTTCTTATTGAGAGAGAGGTGCTTTCACATCTTCTTAACCCAAAATTGGAACACCATGTATGTTGGTAAAGCACCCTTTCAAGTTTTTCCCAATAGTTGTCATTTCTACCTTCCAACAAATGCATTAAGACATTATTTGGTCAACCTTATACTTGTGCATATCCATTTTATAAGCATTCTCACTTGTTTCCATGCTAATTATGTGAACATGTTTCTCGTTGCCCTTGAATTCCTTCACGAAAAAAATGCAATGCACACCATTCCTACTTTAATCCTCTGGTTGAAAGACTTCTTAATCACCCCATCTTGTTGTGCACTAGATATTAAGTATTAAAAGTGCACTTTCAAAGACCTACATTTTGTCAAGGCTAAACCCACTTCAATCCCTTCCACTTCCATTACCAAATTTGCAATGTGCATGCTCTATTTCAATCATACTTGAAAGCCTTAAATAGAAGGATCTTCTCCTTTATAGCTCAACTTTTTGTTAATGTTTTGTTCTGTCAACAAATACACGACTAGAAGAAACATCATCAAAGTTGTCAACATCACAATAAGATTAACATAGAGCATGTCACAAGGATAGTTGTTGAAGGCACATTCCAAGTGAACTTGAGGTGCACAAAGGCACTAGCCCTAGCAACATTGCAAGGGTTGGGCAAACGAACCCCTAAAAGGCTCGCTTATACCTTAGGCATGTGGTCTACCAAGGGTATGGTAGAAGAAAGAAGCGCCTCAAAAGCATCCAATGTGCGCATAGAAAAAGTCACTAAGGATGTCATCATGTAAAAAAGTCAAAATTCTACCACCACCATTAGGACAATTGAGTAATGCATTTGATTCCACATCCACAAACTTCCAATCTCTCCACTCCTATCTCGTTTCGAGTTTTGTTTTTCTATCTCCACAAGCGTCCTTGTCCTCGTCCTCGTTCTCGTACTTGTCCTCGCCCTCACACTCGTCCTTTTGGCTCTATTGGTTCTTTCTTTATATGTATGCTTTACAAGAACAATAATAGAAACTTTTATGCAATAAAAGCTTCTTAACTAGACAAGATTAGACTAAAGTTTGTTCTTAAAGTATAGTAGATATCTATTCCCAAGAAAGATAGACACAATACTCAATATTTTTTGTGGGTTGATTACAAAAAAACTCTTCATGTTTGACTTGCACAAATTGGTCACAAATATTTCAAGAAATATTTTAATCCTTAACTACCATCAACAGAATCTACAAAATTGGGTTAAATGGACTTTCAAGGACTTGTTAAGACTAAAATAAAATAATTTTGGTAAAGCAAAATTGACTTCAAAATTCTAAGGATTAAATAGTTTAAAACATCATGAACAAAAATGTGGCAAAAAATTGTGGAACTACTAACTAAATTTTAAGCAACGGGTAAGGCACATTGTAGAGAGGATAGTCCGAACTAGTCAAACTTCTACTAGAATGTTTGTCTCCCAACATATTAAAAGGACCAAGCAAGAACATTTTTATGATCTCAATCGCTTGACGTCAATTATCATCATGAAATTTATTTTATACCTCCCATTTGATAGCAATAGGCAACCTTCATTGAGTTTTCTAACGACCATCCTAGTAGCTTCCCTTGTTTTGAATATAACAAGAGCTTGACCTATAGCCAGAAAAAGAAGAAAAAGATTAGCATAAATCAGGAATTTGTGGGTGCCAATTCCAAATTTTGATTTCCAATAATGGGCAAGTAGATAAAAATATCCCACCAGCCCACTAGAACTCTCTTCACTAAAAAGGTAAGAACTTGTTTATCAAACATGTAGAAATGATAATTGGTTGTTCTCATGTTTACCAGAGTAAGGGCTAGAAAATGCAGTCTGTTGAATCACCTTTGCCCTGCAATTTTCCTTGAAAGCATGCCAAACAATATCCTGTTTCATAGCAGGTAAACTATATATTCAGACGGCAAACAAAAAAGAATATGAAGAGGCAATTAGATCTTCATACATGAAACAAAACAACACCATCAAGAAACTAGATGTTCAGAAGTATGAAACCAGAGAAAAATAAAGGGGTTTGAGAGATGGAGGATAGACAGCAGTCACCTGCCATACTAGCAATACAATTTAACCTATTAAAGAACTAGGATTCCAGAATGAATATTACTTCCACTTCTGCAGCAGTGCAAGATGGATCCAAATTCTGAAGTAAGACAAGCTTCCCTTCTGCATGAGCAGTTCTCATAGATGGTTCCCATGGCTGCAAAATAAATACATGGCGATTGATAAGTTAGTCCAAGGTGTCTACTCAATTTCTTTGTTTAAGGACATAACATTCTTCTCCAGAAGATAGTGGGAAAAGATGCATTCCTTTACCGCTACTTGCGCACATTTTTGTGCTAAGAGAAATAAAAACATCAATGATAAAAATGAAGTAAATCGTGGTAAAAAATATATATGACGAAAACAATAAAAATTAAGAACACGCAATAAAAGAGAGAATGAGTACTTACAGGTACAGTAAACCACTTGCTCTTATCCTGCCAACATTAAATATAAAAAAACACGTAAATATTCATATCATCTGTGCCAAAACTTTCACATCGAAGAACAGCAATACAGGTGTTACAGAACATCAATGGCACAATTAAAACGGGAACTATGGCAAATCAATAAGTACAATCAATCTTTTATAAAAGAATCATATCATATATGGGTTGTCTAGGACATAAAATTAAATGGGACAAAGGAAAAGTTTTGAGAACAAAAACCAAACATTTGAATCTCCTTCCATTTAGAGCACACCTATTATCAATTCAATGGCATATGCAACACTTGCAGCAAGATGCAGCTCTGATGCATCTTTTCATCAACTACCTGGGGCAGTTCATTATTGGGAGGATTCTGCTCTATCCAGTAAGCAAGGTACTTCAAAAACACTCCTATCTTTTCACTTATAACAAAGAATAAAATGTGCTTCATAAAGGAGAATTTCTGCAATGCGCTGTTCAGAACACTTACTTCCTTTTGAGTATATGAAATTATAACACCAAAGGTGTTCACTAAAAGACCTTACATACAACAAGGAACTATGGGAGGAAGTCCTAGCAGTGCAACTTACAGCATCTGGTCTTCGAGTGACTTCCAATGCTTGATTATTAGATTTGCTGGCATCATTTGAAACATCTCTGGGAGATGCTTTAGGCAATTTGCCATGAGAAGGTTTTGTGAGCTTCTCATCAAGTTTTGGCTTCTTAGAAATGATATTCTCATTTCCATGCAGATCCATCACAAGTTTATGTTTGGGTTTGTCTTCAGGAGTAGTAGCTGTTTGATCTACAGTATTGACATCAATGCCACTGGAATCATGATTTAATTTTTGGTCAATTTTCTTGTTATTCTCACCAGATGCTTTCACAGAGCCCTCAAGTTTTGCTTTCTTAGATGGTCTCTCATTCCCTGTACCAGAATCCTTGGCAGCTTTTACAGTCTCTTCAACTTGAACCTCGACTGCAGGAACTTCTTTACTTTCATCCCTGACATGATCATCCTTAACCCTTGAAGCAATCTTCTCACTGGACAAGCATTCCTGTCTATTACTTTTTGCCACTTCACCCAACCCTACACCTAAATTGGATGCACAATTTTCTGCTATTGAGGATTTTTGTTTAACCAAGGAAGGTTTCTGATCTGCAATTTCTTTATCATTAAATCTTGAACAGGTCTTATCACTGGCAGAATTTTTCCGTGGAACATTAATTTTCACCACTTCACCTAATTGAACACCTATATCAGAAGTAGGCTTCTCTCTAAGAGATGATTTCTGTTTGACAGATGATTTTACCAACTCTGCATCTTCTTTAAGTTTTGACTTGCTCTTGTCACCAGATAAATTACCCTGGGGATGGTCACTTTTAACCATTTCCAATATATCTTTACCTCCAGAAGAAGCAAGTTTCTGTTCAAGCGAAGACTTATGGTCAGCAGATAAGTCTTTACAATGTAGTCTTTGTTTTGCTGAAGCATTAAGTGACCTTTCATCCGACTTTAAAGTTTTATGTTCCCCCAATGCATTCTCCTCAGACAAAACTACTGCTCCATCATTGACTACAGCATTTCCGCTGAGATCTTTCTTGTTTGAATCAGGTTTAGGATCAGCAATGGATTTCTGATTATTCACTCTGTTAAGTAAAAACTTAACTGCAGAAACGACAAACAGGAGAAACTTAACAATAAACAATCAACTAACTACGCGTTACAAACCAAAGGCGCATTCAAGGTTAGATAATATATACCATCAACTCCAGCAATTTTATCATCAATCTTATCTGAGATCACATGAAACTCAACATCAAATGTAAGGTAAAATATGAAATCAGCCATTTGAAGTTGTTCATTTGAAGGCGGCGGGTTTCTGCTGTCCTTTGAAATGCATACAACGTTGCACTTTCCAGCAATTGCTTCCTGATTTGATGCATGACAATTTTAGCAACTACATAGCTTAGCTTACACTAGGCAACTCCATAGACAATTAATATATTTTTCGGAAACAAATATAGAAATCAACAGATAATAATTTATCAAAGGTCATATTGCCCAACACTGTATATTTGACTAAGAATCTCATGCAGGATGTATTGACATAACCTTGAACCAAGATTTTGTGGCTGTACAAGCCCTACATAAGAGTTAAATCAGTTATGGTGTCAACGGCTCTTAAAACTTTTGAACAATCAATTTTGAAACAAATATTAAATGAACTCTTGAACCTCATATTTGTACAAGCCTAAGCGTCTAACTAAACTGATATATTTATTCACGTCTAAGGGATTATCCATTGCATTGAAAATATAACAAGTATATTTATTCCCCCAACATGTATATAAATCAATCATGTCTTATCTAATGTTTCCAGCAGATTGGCAAATCACTCATAGACCAATGAAAACAACATAATAATGGACTAATATCCTGTTGCAAAACAGGTAATATGTTACAAAACCACTGTTATTTAAAACCATGCTACAAGGAGCTCAAAAATAATAAGAATCTCATTGACAAACCTTCTAATAGCTCACATATCAGCTCAATCCATATTGATAAAATGTAAAACATTTATGAATGGCTGCTCAGAGCGAGATACATCAGACATAAGTAAGAACCAATAATGAAGCAACGACATCTTTCAAACTTCCCTAGTTTTTGCAAGCCTATGCCATTAAATTACTAAACAAATGCAGATGCATCCTTTTCAAGGGTATCTTGAGTTCTAACCAAACTTCAAGAAGTAGATAAGCCATGTGTACAATACAAGATTCTGTTGTGTGCATCCAGAATGTAAGGAATTAATTCACAGCAGCACAATAAGTAACTAGACTCGAATGAGAAGTCATTGCAAAGGCAACAGAGAAACACAGCATAATAGAGCAAAATCAAAACTGTATAATTACCAAAGGATTAACATTTGCAAGGCCTACACCTTCACCAGATGCCAAAAACAATTCATTCTCCAAGGTCTTATCAACTTCGATGTAATTTGAAATCTCACAGGGGCGAAAGAACCACAGAATTTTCACTTTCCTTTCCTTATTAGAGGTCTCCCATATTTTTATCAGTTTACCAATGTAAGGCTCAGGCTCCTTCTCCGCATACATATAAACAGAATCATAAAGTTTGTATTCCACACCATCGTATGTAAAAGATTCATAAAATTGTACATCTTTCTTCATCCCACCAAGTCCTCGTTTTTTACCCCATTCGAATGAAATGCTCCCTTCTCCGTTGACTTGTACCATTATAGAAGAACTTTTACCTGAAACATGTCAATGGAGAAAAGAAAAAAGAGGGGCAATTAGTTTTGTTTCTTTTTTCTTCAAATATAAAATAAAAAATGGAGATAGGGAAAAATGACACTGCATGGCACAAGAGATTCCACCTTAAAGAACTACGCTAACAGATAGTGAACTTTTCACGAGAAAATTGAAGTAAAAAGCAATCTTTTGCACACCATACATCCAGTACCTATTAATACCAAAGACCTTAAAACCCTAATTTCAGGGGGCAATTATTTTCTGCAATAACATAAAAAGACCGCCAAAAAGAGCAACATTTGATAAAGTAAATAAATAAACAAACATAGAAACATATAGCAGGCAAGAAACTCCAGTCCCTTTGTTTCATGGGCAAAACTTCAAAAGAATAGGTCAACTAAATAAAATGAATTATTTGGATAAAAAAATAAGAAATAAAATTCGACTTCAAAAAGAATATTTTTATTTAAAAAAAAAAAAAAAAAAAAAAAAAAAAAAAAACCTTGCTCTGCTTTATTTTTCACTATTCTCTGGGGGAACAAACAAGGCCGTTTTCGGCCCTCTCGAATTATAAGACAGTAATGCTTGTGCACAAGGAACTCAGGAAACTAAAGGTGGCAACTGAGAGATGAGAATTGGCGATAAATTCTGGTTTCGAAGACATTAGTATAGTGCTGTCACAGCGAAAACCCTAGCGACAAGATCGCCCAGCAATTTCCTTTGCTTGTTCCTCTTCTGCTTTTTGTGTTCTTGATTTCTTTTTTATTTGAGCGAGTGAATCAGTTCAAGTGATAATTTCCGCTCTCTACAGAGGACACGTGGGGCTATTTAAATTGTTTTGGGCCTAATTTGGGGAATGGCGTCGTTTCGGTGCTGCAGTAGCCTAAGGTCCTGATTGGTGATAGTTCGGGCTGGGCTGGGTTTGGGTCGGGATTGTTACCTTAGGCCTTTGTCCATGTATTTGGAAAATTTATTACAAGGAAAATTAATGGAAATTTTGGAAAATTGATGGGTTTCATTAGCGAAAAAAAATTACACAGAAAATTAATGGAAAATTTGGAAAATCACGTTGCTATTTCTAAAGTTAAATTTCTTACAGCCAAAGCAATTCTTTTCCTTTTTATTCTTATTTGTATTTTAATCACAAAAACTTAATTTCTATATTAAGTAAATATAATTGCTATTTTCCTTTCAAAAAAGAAAAAATATAATTGCTATTTATTTTTTATTTTTCACGCGATTATTATATCAATAGTATTTTAGTGTATATAAGCAAATGAATTTTCAATTTCAAATATAATTATATATAGCTAAATATTGAAAACATGATTTAAGTTATGGCATATTAAATATGAAAAAATCTTTTCAAAATGAATTTTTAATGGATTTTTTACTTTGAATTCATTTATACAAAGTGGAGTGTAAATGTTAAAGATAATTACTATATATAATTAAATTATTAAATATATACATTTTTTGTTATTTAAAAATTCATTACTATTTGTTTTTTTTTTTTTTAACTAGAGGTCGCATGGATAGTAACAAGGTTTTCCTCTGATTCCAATAAAATTCAAATTAACACTTTTATGATAGAAAAGTCTTACTCTCACATTTTATAGAACGGAAAAAAAACACGTGTTTATTTTTATAATTAAAGGAATTGAAAGATAGGATACCATCGTCCATGGAAGCGAACGAGCGAGTGAATGCAACTTTTAAAAAAATATATATATCTTTAACAAATTTTTGAAAATGATACTTCAACCAAAACAAATTAAAAATAAAGAAATAAATTCAAAAAGAGAGAATAAAAATAATGTTATAAATGTACAGAAAAAAATTTAAAAAAAGAGAGAAAAATATTATGCTGAATGTCATATTTCTTTGCTTCAACTTTGGATAGATATAGATAGATAAATAGATACACGAAGATTGATATATATATATATATATATATATATATATATTTAAATTACGTTATTTACTATTTAAGTTCATAATAACAATAAAAAATAAAATTATTTTTGAATTTGATTTATTCTTCACTGATTATTTTCATCAGATATGTCATGTGAATATTTTATATTTTTCATTTAAATTACTCATATATCAAAGTTCATAATGAAATTTTAAAACTATAAAAGAAATAAAAAAAAAATGAAATTTATAGTAGCTAGTAGTTAACAAAATTTACAAATATAACCAAAAAATATTTATTGCAACAAATTCAGCAAATTATAACATTTGAATATTATTTGAGAGCATACACTAATACATAATTTAGTGGTAAATGCATTTACGATATTTAAATTCGAATTTCCTCCCATGATACTCAAACAAAAGCGGCAGTTGATCATAACTGATAATTAATAGTTAATAGGGAAAATTTTGATAGTGATTGTTGTTAAAATGTAAAATGACTATTAACGATATACTTATTATATATATATTATGCAAACAATGTATTTTTTTTTTTAAGATTTTTAAAGCAAATATATATTTTTATCTTAATGTATCTATATAAAATTAAAAAGGCACTTATTCAACTTTTTTAATATAATATTTAATATAATTTTTTTCATTTTTAAATGACTATAATAAAATTAATGATTAAAAAAAACTAATTTTAAAAATATAATTTGACTAGTAACTAATTTATAAGATTAATATAGTATAAAAGTAATATAAATACAAATTAAATTGTAACGGATAGAATTCACAACTATTTGGAATTTTTATAAACTATAGGACTAGAATTATTACCAAAACACTAATATGTAGCCGTTGAGTATAAATCAGCTATCAACTACAAAATAACCGAACTCATGTATTCTTAGTTCAATCATAGTAAATCAATTACTTTCTTTGATATCAATTTCAATTTAGATTGTTCTCACTTTTAAAACTTGTAATTTACCTTTTTTTTCCTCGATTCAATTTGATTTGAATTGAATCAACTATTTTCATTCGTGGTGCTAATTGCAGTGAATTTAGATATAGAAGGAAAAAGTTTTTTTGGTCTATGAGGCTCGTCCTAATCAATTACTTTGTCTTTTCAAATTTGAAATTTAACTTAAGCGTCCCTAAGATTTTCATTATTAAAATAAATGTTCATTCTGTCAAGTTGAATGGATGAAACCATTAATTTGACGGTGTAAAACTCTAGGATGTTTAAATTAATTTTTTCTAATAAAAGGACAAAATAATTAATTAGACATAATATTAAAGATTGAATAGTTTTTTATTTGATGTAAATATACTATGAGATTTATTAATTATGTTGTTGGTTTTTTAACACGAAACATCAACGCAAATAATTTAATCGGTAAGAAATTAACAAAGAAAAATAATTGAGGTTTTTTTCTAAAGAAAAAAGCTTCGATTATTATTATTTTTGCGAAAACATCAAGCTGATGTATAATTTGACAAAGGCAACATTGAATTTGAAAATCATGCTTAAGCAGTTTCTTTATAATTTATAATAAAAAAATACATTGTGCTTGAATTCTAGTTTGCCTCGTTGATTTATCGAATGAACTTTTTTTTTTAACCAGCATATAAGTAGATTCTTTTTGAGTCATTTCAATTATAATTTTTTATCAATTTATTGAAACAAGAAGATGATTATTCCATGATATTATTCTGTCCTATTAGATTTCCAATAAATAAATAAATAATTTACTCCATGAGTCGCGCAATTATTTTTCTTTTTTATTTGTTCCAAATTGTTATATTATTTTATTTTTTAAGTAAATAATAATTGAAGTTTACTATTTTACTCTTATTTAACATTACCATTAATTAAATATTTATACAAATAAAACTAAATATCAACATTTAATTTTTCACTTATATATTAGTCGAATCACTTAATTATTGGATAAAAAATTATAAGTTAATACATAAGTCATTTAATTTTAATAAATACTAATGCAAGATTATAATAAGAAAAATAAAATAAATAATAATTTAATTATTGTAATTAAAATTTATTAATTTACATGCAAATTAAGTCAGTGCAAAAATGATAAGATGAACAAATATTGATTTAGTAAATCTTTGTCTTTATTTATTAAGATAAGACTGTCTGTGTGGGAGTAGGCAAGTCATTTTTTTTTTTTTTTTTTTTTGTTTTTCCACACATCCAAAAAGAGTGGAAGGGCATTGTTGTAAATTAAAAATTTAACACTGCTACTGTGTCAAAGTACGGACACACTGCTGTCCTGCGACTGCGAGATCGCTTGGCGCCCCCGTAAGAATTTGAACGATTAGCGACGTTGTATAAGCGAACACGCGAAGCACCACCGCCAGAAACGAACTAGGGTTTTGCAGATCTCAGTGGAGCTCTCCCACATCCGTCCATGGCGTCTGATTCGCCTCGGACTCGGATCGATCAGGTCTGCTTTTTAATCCTCTTCAAAAACCCAGAAATTCTTAACGTTCACTTCAAATTCAAAATTTCAGCCTCTCTATCGCCTTCTCTTGATCCAAGCTTGAATGCAAACGCCCGACATATAGATGTCGTAAATCTGTCGATGAAAAGCTATGGATATAAGATCTATTACAATTAAAAGGGATTGAAAATTTCTCATCTGATTCTCATATTGCTTTCCTCTAATTCAAGTCAACTTAGGATTCTTTCATAAACTGTCTGGCTCAATGTAAGTAGTTACAATTGGGAACCACTGGCATAAAGTAACATAATCTGTACTGAACACAGTGTATCGTGCTTCTTGCAGTTTTTTGCTTCGAAAAAGAGGAAAACTCTATCGCCTGGTTTGAAGCATGTGAGAATTGAAAAAGATGCAAGAATAGCTGCCGAAGGGTCTCCTAGTGGGAAAGGTACATTGGACAATTACTTGGTCAATTCACAGGAGCAAAGCAATGATACCAAGCTTTCATATACAGTTCGCGGTTTATTGGTCAGACAAGATGGAGTCAAGAGAAATCTGGTGTTGGAGATGGATAAAATCTCCGAAGATGAAAGTAAAGATCCAATTTTGTTAGCTAAAATTGACACTCAAACCGGTGAAGGATTTGAAACCATTCAAAAGGAAACATCGGGAGGCTCATCAAATGTGGGTGATGTTGCCGTTGGAGGCCTTACAAAAGATTGCTCAGTTTTGAGTTACAGTGCCAAAAACTCAGAACTAAAACAGTTTGCAAATGACAAAGACCCAGAACTAAAACAGTTCGCAAATGACTTTTTGTCTTTGTACTGTAGGTACTGCACTTTAAGAATACCTGTATACCTTGGCTGTGTTTTTATTCATTCTATGAGGTTTACTTCCTAGTTATCCATTTGATGCAGTGAACTACGGTCAACTGCAACTTCACCGTCTAAGCTAAATTTGAATGACCATAAGAGACATAGTAGTCAATCGTTTGTGGATGGTGAGGATAAAACATCAAAGAAGAGGCATTGCATAACCAGCAAGTCATGTTCAGAAGTCAACACTGATTTCTCCATCGAGAAGAAGGCAGTTAATCCAGCTGGAGGGGTAAAACCAATTTAAACCACCGTTTTGGTCGGTATACCTATGTGTGTGTATTTATAATAATTTGTTTATGCTTCTTTTTGTCTCCTCATTTGGCAGGTCATTTTTGGTAATGATCCCACTCAGCTTGAAGCAAGCTTGAGAAAATGTAACAGAATTTCTAAACAAACTGTTGATATGATTGGATGCGTTACACCAGGCTCGTCAATTGTTAGAACATGTGTTAGTCAAACCCCGAGGTCAACGCGTGGAAGCTCCATGTTTTCGCCAGGAGAAGCATTCTGGAATGAAGCAATTCAAATAGCTGATGGTTTGTTTGCTGAACCTGGTAATCATCTTGCAGTGTCTGCTGAAGATATTACCAACGGAAGTTGTGGGGACAAAAGGGAAATTTTGGACAAAGCAAGCATCAGAGGCTGGCAGATGGGGGATGTTGGTTCCTTGGAGTTAAATGGTTTGCATACGAGAGATTCAATTAAAGAAGTGTCTCCATTGCCTGTCAAACATCTTCACTTTTTGTTTGAGGACAAGAACTTGGACGCAAGTTCCCTGTCCAATAACATAGATGATTCAAATGTGCATAAGGGTGCTGAGCAATCTGAATGTGGTTCTGTAAACATTAAAAGCTCACAAAGTGGCAAAATCTCAACTTACAATAAAGCTCAAACAAAGGAAGAAATCCAACAGTCTGCATCTGTTCATGGAGTGACCAAAAGGGAAGCAAATTTGTCAAATCAAGATACTGATAGCATTACATCTAATTCACCAGTCAATGAAATCAGGAAGTTTGTTCCTAATATTGGAGATTATGAAGCTGGGACTCCTTGCACCGTTGTGCTTCTCAAAGACAGATTAAATCTTGGCGATTGGCTTCCGCCAGAAATATGCACCATATACAAAAGAAAAGGAATTTTGAAACTATACCCTTGGCAGGTATTTAACTTAAAATGACTACTGTTGTGCTTGCTGTCCTGTTATCTGGAAATGGTGCAATGTTAATACTTCATATTACTTTTTTTTGATACTTAAAAATTGACTAAACATGGCTGTCATCAAGTCTAAATTTGGCTTCAGATTTTTGTGGATAGCCTTTGAGTTTCTCATCTTCATAGCCTGGGAAGGCAAAAATATTATTTGGTTCCTCACTTTCTGAATTTTGTTTGTTATTTCACTTTGTTCCCTACCATAAAATGTCTTCATGCAGCCACATAAAATTCAACTGTACATCTTGTGTGACCTGATATAGGACTTGATATGGTCTTGATTTACTAGTGTTGATTTCCCTCTTGGTAGTCTCTTTACTAAAAATGCTTTGTCGGATACGGTGGAAGAGGACGTTTTTGTCGAGGACTTAGAAGACCTTCAATGTGTTTTTATCTGGATGCATGATGTATTGATACGTTTCATTTACCAGGTTGACTGTCTTCAGGTAGATGGAGTTTTAGAGAGAAGGAATCTTGTATACTGTGCATCTACAAGGTACTTCTTTTATTCCATGAATTTCATCTTAACTTATTCTATCGGAATAGTTTCCATAAAAGTTTTGCACTTATTTCTGCCCAGTGGCATTTCTTCTGGAATCCTCTAGTGGTAGCAGAAGACGTTTTATCATTTCTTATTAGGCTTTCATTAATAGGTGCTTAATCTTTTTTCCTCTGCTACAGTGCTGGGAAAAGTTTTGTTGCAGAAATTTTGATGCTGCGGCGGGTCATATCAACCGGCAAAATTGCACTTCTTGTACTTCCTTATGTATCAATTTGTGCAGAAAAGGTGTCTTAAAGTTTACATGCTGAGAATAGTAGATACTGTTATATTTATAGTTTTCTTACTGCATATTATGGGCACCTTGCATATTGCATCTCCATCATAATTGGTGTAGGCTGAACATCTGGAAAGCCTTTTGGAACCTCTTGGTAGACACGTGCGAAGTTATTATGGAAATCAAGGTGGTGGAACTCTTCCTAAGGATACTTCTGTTGCTGTCTGCACGATAGAGAAAGCAAACTCTTTAATAAACAGGTTACTGGAAGAAGGTCGTTTATCAGAAATTGGAATCATTGTGATAGATGAACTGCACATGGTATTTTGATGGTGTTGTTTTGTTAAATTTATATATTGTATATTTTATACAATGGAAATATTAATAGCTTTTGGCATTGCTTCTGAATGTAACCTTTTTATGCCTGTATCTTGAAGTATGATTATTCTTTTGCTCATGTTTGCCGATAGGTTGCCGATCAAAGCAGAGGTTATCTTTTGGAACTTATGTTGACCAAGCTTCGATATGCTTCTGGTGAAGGCAATTCAGAATCTAGCAGTGGAGAAAGCTCAGGTACTAGCAGTAAGGGTGATGCTGCTCATGGTATGCAAATTGTTGGGATGAGTGCAACCATGCCAAATGTTGCAGCAGTTGCTGATTGGCTTCAAGTAAGCGGCATCCTGAGTTTATTTTCTAATTAACCTACCTTTTACTTTTGTTCTTGTCAGCCTTAGGCTGTGCGAATATATGTGTTGCACCGCAAAACTTTAGTCACAACAAATTTGATGTGCATTTCTGTACCATATAATGCATTGTTATATTGTCTTCTTTTCATGGGGCATAAAATCATTTTTCAATTGCTCTTACTTGTGGCAAATTTATGTTCAGGCAGCATTATATCAGACAGAATTTCGACCTGTTCCACTAGAGGAGTTCATTAAAGTTGGCAATACTATTTATGACAAGAAAATGGACATTGTTAGAACAATTCCAAGAGCATCTGACCTAGGTGGTAAAGATCCTGATCATATTGTGGAACTATGCAATGAGGTAGGACTATTTACCTTTTCTTTTTTTGGTTTATTGGGGAAGCCAAATGAGCTTGAATACTATGGCTACAAAACAATAGGTACTCCTCTTTATAATTTTCATCATGTTGGTGAAAATGGTCGGAAGGATTTCGACCTGAGACCTCACGCTTCCTACACTCTTAAAGGGAGTACAATACCAATCAAGATAGGCTTATTAAGTGACTTGGGATTATTCATTTTGCCACCTGAGTGAATATGTAGCTGGGGATTATTTGGATGTTGAACAACTATGAATTGTTGTTACATTTATCAGGTTGTTCAAGAAGGTCATTCAGTGTTAATATTCTGCTCTAGTCGAAAAGGATGTGAATCAACTGCCAAGCACGTTTCCAAGTTCCTGAAGAAGTTTTCTGTTAATGTTCAGAATGATAGCGATTTTCTTGATATTGCTTCAGCTATTGATGCATTGAGACGATCTCCTGTGGGATTGGATCCTACATTAGAAGAAACTCTTCCTTCTGGTGTAGCTTATCACCATGCTGGCCTCACTGTATGGTTCTAGCTCATCTTCCATCATTTCTGCTTGTATCGATCCATTTCATTATTTTTATACATTAGATTATTAGTCTATGTTCTTTTTGTTGCTTACACAGATGCATTTTAGAATATGTTAGTTTTGGGTGTATAAATTTTGCCATTTGATGCACTTTTGAAGGATAAGGATGCTCTTTTGATTTCTTTCAGGTTGAGGAAAGAGAAATTATTGAAAGTTGCTATCGCAGAGGCCTTGTTCGTGTCTTAACTGCTACATCTACCTTAGCTGCTGGGGTTAACCTTCCTGCTAGGAGGGTCATTTTTCGACAACCTAGAATTGGTCGTGATTTTATTGATGGGACAAGGTACAGACAGATGGCTGGTCGGGCTGGTCGGACCGGGATCGATACTAAAGGCGAAAGTGTATGTTTAACTTTTTTTTCTTCATGCGTTTGCAATCAATTTCTTCTGCTTGGTTGTAATATGCTATTTGACCAATTCGTTTTGGACTTGCATGTAATTTATTGAATGATGCCTTTTCACCCTATTTCAATACTATAGGTATCTAAGCGAACTATAGGTATCTAAGCGATGGTATAAAATTTATTTTGAATTAGAAGTATCATTCAGTAACAATTTTATGCTTCATCCTATCAGATACTGATTTGCAAACCAGAAGAACTAAAAAGAATTATAGGGTTGCTCAATGAAAGCTGTCCACCATTGCAGTCTTGTCTCTCTGAAGATAAAAATGGAATGACTCATGCAATTTTAGAAGTTGTGGCTGGTGGAATTGTTCAAACTGCTAATGATATTCATCGATATGTTAGATGCACTCTTCTCAATTCTACAAAACCATTTAGAGATGTCGTCAAATCAGCACAGGATTCTCTCAGGTGGTTGTGTCACAGAAAATTTCTTGAATGGAGTGAAGAGACAAAGTTATATAGCACCACACCACTTGGCCGTGCAGCTTTTGGCAGTTCTCTTTGTCCAGAAGAATCACTAGTAAAGATTTGCATCTTTTATTTTGATGCCTTCTTTCAATCTCAGTTTAATATTTGTTACCAGTGTACTTTCCTTTTTTCTTTTTTTCTGCTTTCCTCTCTTTTCCCTTTCTTTCTTTATTCAAAGTCTTGGGTTTCATTTCCTTAGCATTATTTGCTTGGTTCTCAAATCTAATAATTCTCTTGCTAAGCCAATAAATACGATCTCGCGCTTGCATTGATTTCACTTCTTTTTTTTTTTTATTGGTTTTGTAGATTGTGCTAGATGACCTTTCCAGAGCAAGAGAAGGATTTGTGCTTGCATCTGACTTGCACCTGGTGTACTTGGTCACTCCAATCAATGTTGAAGTTGAGCCAGATTGGGAACTGTATTATGAAAGGTTCATGGAGTTATCTCCTCTTGACAAGGTAATACTGCTATTCTCCCTTCACTTCTATTTAATGTGGAGATAGTTTGGAGCCTGGTACGAGGAAATTGATTATCATGTCAATCCGTGAGAGGTGTGCCTTAGTGTTGTAGGTCTTATATTCATATTCATTGTGGTTAATGTGTGACTCATGGGTGCGTGATAGAGTTCCTGAAGCCCGAGACAATGGGCTTTGAAGTCATTTACCTGCTTGGTAGTCATTAATGTCTGAAGGAAATCTTATGATGTTGCGTCAACAGCAAATCACCAACCCATCCCATCAGACAGTCAACTTTATTAAAGTTTCAATGAGCAGTGCAATTTTAATAGAACAGTTGAAGTTTCAATTAAAAAAAAAATTATAGGCATAGTGATGTTCATTTGCTAGTGTGCCTAACAAATATTTCTGTTATTGAATTTATCCTCAGCGCGCGCGCACACACACACAGATACATAAAGCAAAAAGAGCATACTGAACCATCATACTTTGTAATACATAATTGAGGTCACAACTTTCCATTTACTTGCTCACATTGTTCCATTGGCTCTATGGTTTGGCTATACAGAATTTTAGATCTGTATGCATCTCTATTGATTGTTGAATGATGCTCCTTTATTCCAACTTTGTAGTGTTGTTTCCTATGGCTCACCTTTATTTTATTTTTAATTCAAATGTTATGGAATAAAGTCTGTTGGAAATCGAGTTGGAGTTTCAGAACCATTTTTGATGCGTATGGCACATGGAGCACCTATGCGTACAGTGAACAGACCTAGTAATATGAAAGGGTTCAATGGAAAGTTAGAAACTCGATGTGGGAGTGCAAACGACAGTATGATTTCAGATGAGCAGTCACTTCGAGTATGCAAACGATTTTATGTGGCTCTTATCCTGTCAAGACTAGTGCAGGTGTCACAATCTTTTTCCTTCCTTTCTACTTTTTTTATCAATGTTGAAATGTTATAAGCTTAATGTTATTTTCCGTGCTTTGCCTAATTTAAGCATGTCCATTTGATGTACATTTGTCTATGCATGCATCGGTTCTTTTTCCATTTACATGTGCATATGCTAACAGCAAGAATTTGTGGCCCTCTTTCTGTTATGAAATGGTTAACTTTATCTTTTATTATGCTTGTGTATCTACATGATAACCTGAATATGATTCCCTATGTCTTCAATAAAATGGCTATCTGTGCTTGCTATGATATGTGAGTTTTTCTTTTCTTCCCTGCTTTGCTAAATACATGTTTAATCACTTGGAAAAAGGAAACGCCTGTTGCTGAGGTTTGTGAAGCTTTTAAGGTTGTGAGAGGCATGGTTCAAGCCTTACAAGAAAATTCTGGAAGATTTGCATCTATGGTTTCTTTGTTTTGTGAACGACTTGGATGGCATGATATGGAAGGTTTGGTGGCCAAGTTCCAAAACCGCGTTTCATTTGGAGTGAGGGCAGAGATTGCGGAGCTTACCACTATTCCATATGTTAAGGTAACTTGGCATTTCCACTTTTTCCTAAATAGCTTTGCTAACAGTTGTAATGGTTCACATTGTTCATTGCTGTTTGGTCATCGATTTAGAATTATCCATTATTTCATTGCTTTTTTGGTAGGGTTCTCGAGCAAGAGCACTATATAAAGCAGGCTTGCGAACACATCTCGCAATTGCTGAAGCATCTATTTCTGAATTAGTTAAAGCTCTTTTCGAATCCACATCATGGGCTGCACAAGGTGAACTTTTTAGAAATTTTTTAGAATTTTTACAGATCATTTCTTATGCATTGATCCCAGTAGATTTATGCATGATATATGTCCATCTTAAATTGCAGCATGATTGGAGGGTGGTTTTTTTTCTAGTTAATCTTTTTGTGTTGCTTGCAGTTATCTGTTGATTAATTTAGGAGGATGCCTTAACCTCCACATTGTTATCTTCTTTCTTCTCTTATAAAAGATTGTTGCTTTCCTCTAATATTAAAAGAAGAGAGAATAATTGATAAACGTAACAATGAAATAGTTTTTGTCCTTACTGGTGGATTTTGTCTCGGTATTTGCCCATTACAATCCCAATTCTGCATTACTTCTTAATGGTTTTTGTTTTTGTTTTTGTTTTTGCACTGTCATGACTTTGATAAATATTTGAAATTTGACTGCCAATATTTACTGGTTGGCAAAATAACTGTATAAGGTTCAGCACAAAGGCGAGTGCAATTGGGAGTTGCAAAGAAAATAAAGAATGGTGCAAGGAAAATTGTTTTTGATAAAGCTGAAGAGGCAAGGGTTGCAGCTTTCTCAGCTTTCAAATCTCTTGGACTCAATGTCCCACAGTTTTCTCAGCCATTATTATCAAATGCTTCTATAAATGTTGGTGAGCAAAGTGCTGTTAGTAACTTATCTGGAGATGGCACCGCTGATGTTTTTCTTTGTGTTGAACAAAGAGACCATGCTTCAAGTGACATGTGCATAAATGGTAGCAGGAATTCTGCTAAAGTTACTTTGAGAAGTGAAGCAGAAAAGCCAATGAAAACAATAGATGTTGGTTTAGTGGCTCCAGCAGAAATGAAGTCAAATTGTCTAGTGCAGCATAATGTTGATGCTGAAAGTTCTGCTGTGCCAATTGAGAAGACTATGACCCTCAGTAGTAAGCTAGATATTACTGGTAATCGAAATGCAAATGCAATTGCAGCGCTATCTGTAAAGCTGGTACATGATGATGGAGATGGTATAGGTGACAGGCTTATTCACAGTACGGTACGTGAACAATGTAGTAGAGAAAATTTATGCAGTGACAACATGGTAAGCGCATGTGAGAAAAGCCCTATTAATGCAAGTAACACTCCGGGTGGATTTGATTCTTTCTTGGCTCTCTGGGACTCAGCCAAAGAATTTTATTTTGACCTCCATTACAGCAGAAGGTCAGAACTAAATAACATCACACGATTCGCATGTTTTGAAATTCATGGCATGGCCATCTGTTGGGAAAGCTCCCCTGTGTACTATGTCAATCTTCCTAAAGATCTACTATGGTCTGATAACCAAAGAAATATTCTGCCTCCTGAGAATTGGTTGGAGATTGTTAGGAATAGGTGGAACCAGATTAGTGAAATAATGGGGAAAAGAGGGGTCAAAAAATTCTCTTGGAATTTGAAAATTCAGGTTCAGGTGCTCAAGAATGCTATTGTTTCCATTCAGAGATTTGGTTGCCTGAATCTTTCAGGGAAAAGTTCGGATATTGAACTCATAGACAGTTCGCACTTATTGTTGTCCCCGATCAATGTTAAAGAAGCAATCGACATGTGTGTTGTGGCATGGATTCTTTGGCCTGATGAGGAGAGAAGCTCTAACCCAAACTTGGAGAAGGTAGAGTCTGAAAATCCCATTTAAAAAGTTGAATCTCATTGGTTTTGGTGTTGGTCATTGGATTGATTGGCTTACGTTGCTATAATGATAATGCAGGAAGTCAAGAGAAGGTTACCCAGTGAGGCTGTTGCAGCTGCTAATCGGATTGGCAGGTGGAAGAATCAGATGCGCAGAGCTGCTCATAATGGTTGCTGTCGTCGGGTTGCACAAACACGGGCTTTATGTTCAGTTCTTTGGAAGTTACTTATTTCTGAGGGACTTGTTGAACCACTTAAGAACATTGAGATTCCAATGGTAAATTGTTTATTGACTTTATTCATAAATGTACAGGTTGTCATCCAGGCATATTCAAAGAGTAAACTATGGCCTTTGTTTTAGAAATCTCCATGAAAATTATTGAGTTAACATGAGAAGTTGCCATAGCAGTGTGTAATTGATAAGGTGTCTATCATCTCTTGGTGTTAGCTTTCCCTAAAGCTTGGCCTCTTTTGTATTTGGCCTTGCATATGCCTAATTGGGGTTTGAACTTTTAGATTAGGTATTTGAAATCCTATGCATGCCACTACATGTCTGAAATTAATCTAGGATGTCCTTTATTGTGGTGCCGCTGAACTGGTGTTAGCACTTGCTTCGCTACTTTTCCTTAGAGATTTGATATTTTGATTACTTCATTAATGCTTCTATCTATGTGTTAGGTTAATGTTCTTGCAGACATGGAGCTTTGGGGGATAGGTGTCGACATGGAGGGGTGCCTTAAAGCTCGTAATGTGTTGGGAAAAAAGCTAAGGCATCTTGAGAAGAAGGCATATGAGCTGGCTGGCATGAAATTTTCATTGTATACAGCAGCAGATATTGCAAATGTGTTGTATGGACACTTGAAGCTGCCTATACCAGAAGGTCATGGTAAAGGGAAACTACATCCAAGTACTGACAAACATTGTTTGGATTTGTTAAGGTAGAAAGCAGGTCTTTCCTTTGTCCTCTTTTAGTTAATATCTACACGTGAAATCTGGCTAAGAACATCTTGCAATTTCCATACGTATGAAGTAATAAAATTTCTTAAGAAAATGTTATTTCTTGGTGGGCATCTTTCATTCAAGACCATTGCGCCAAATGCTTGTAGGGCATGGAAGTAGCTGATTTAGTTCTAACTTATAGTCTTAGGCTGTGGGGTTGAAACAGTATAGGAGTAAAATTTCTACTTTCTAGGTATAAATATTAGGGGTACAATGGTCATTATTTTATGCGTACGGCTGCATTGGTATTCGAAGAGTAAGATGAACTTTATAATAGCTAAAATTTGCTTCATAAAAGGTTAAATAGTTAATAGATGTAGTCATTTTTCCACTTTAACTCCACATCAAGGACACTTAATATGGTCTATCATTTTTCACTTTAAACCCTTTATTAAATGCACATAAACATCATAAAAATTTTGCCCTTGATATGTTATCTTCATATTTACTTGTTAAGTTGGGAACATTATGAGAATTTGGTTCCTTTCAGAAATGAGCATCCTATTATTCCAGTCATTAGAGAACACCGGACATTGGCAAAACTTTTGAACTGTACTCTGGGCTCAATCTGTTCACGGGCTACGCTATCTATGAGGACGCAGAAGTACACACTACATGGCCATTGGCTCCAGACATCTACTGCAACTGGACGACTGTCAATAGAAGAACCTAATCTTCAGGTTGTGATTAATGTCTTCTTATTTTTCTTTCTGTTAGAATATGATTTTCATGAAGCTTTCCAATCTTTCTGAATTGCGTTTTTGCATTATGCAGTGTGTTGAACATATGGTTGAATTCAGAATGATGGATGAAAATGGAAGTGGTGAAGATGGAAATCTTTATATAATAAATGCTCGTGACTTCTTTGTTCCTACGCAGGTGAGAATTATTTGTTTCATAAGATACTAGGTGTTTCTGACTAATATTTGTTTAAGCTCATACCAAATATCTCAATTTCAAGTGGAAAAAAAACTGTTGGTTGTCTAAATGAAGTTTCCTAATTCTTATTGTAGGACAATTGGTTGCTATTAACAGCAGATTATTCTCAGATAGAGTTGCGTCTAATGGCACACTTCTCTAAAGATGCCTCATTAATTGAACTCCTTACTAAGCCGAATGGTGATGTTTTTACCATGATGGCAGCAAGATGGACTGGGAAGCCTGAAGATTCTGTTGCATCTGGTGAGCGAGATCAGACAAAAAGATTGGTATACGGCATTCTTTATGGAATGGGTGCCAATACTCTTGCAGAACAATTGGATTGCAGTTCAGATGAAGCTACTGAGAAAATTAAAAGCTTCAAAAGTTCTTTTCCTGGTGTTGCTTCCTGGCTCCAGGAAGCTGTCTCATCCTGCCGTAAAAATGGGTAAGGCTACAAGGCAATTTAGATGTGTGATCACTCACGACCACCTATTAATTACTATTAATGCTTTTTAAACAAGTTCATGTATCTAGTTCTTTATATTCATTTTTAAATTTGCATAATCATCTCCAAAAATAGTCTAGATCATTTTCTGTTCTCTTTGATTCAGTTAAAGTCTTCATTCTTCTGGATTATACAATCCCCTTATCTTGCAGCTTTCTTGGTTCATTATATTTTGGTTTCCTTCTTCACTTTTTTGGAATTACATCATTCTATCTCTCTCTCTCTCTCTCATGTAGAGGCATTACATTATTGCCAACATGAAGTATATAGAGATATAAATTTTGTCATCTATTATCTATTACTGAATATTTAGTTCTGTCTATTTTTATTAAGCATCTCTTCTCTGTCAGATAGGCCTTTGCTATTAATGTCTTTGTTTTGATTGCATATGTAAATTAATGGATATTTTGTGCATTTAATTTTAAACATCTGTTGTATCTAATTACCTGTGATCCAGTTATGTGGAGACCCTCAAGGGAAGAAAGCGATTCTTGTCAAAAATAAAATTTGGTAACAGTAAAGAAAAATCAAAAGCTCAGAGACAAGCTGTTAATTCTATATGTCAGGTATAATTATTTTTGGGTGGAAGACACTGAAGCAAGTTGTAATACGTTTGTTCTGACAGCTGATCTTTGCCAGGGATCTGCTGCTGATATAATAAAGATTGCAATGATAAATATATACTCTGTGATTATTGGTGCTGATGGCCCAGATTCTAGCTCTTCGTTTGCAGCTAAGTTTCACATGCTGAAGGGCCGGTGCCGAATTCTTTTGCAGGTTACCTCTAAAATTGCTTTGCTTTGCTTTTTAGTCTTTTATTAAACAATTCCTAAAGTTCTGACATTTTAAGGACAGTGTACATACTCAATGAGAAAAATGAAGATTCATGCTCTGTCATTTATGTAGTCTGCTAGTGCAACTGGGTTTGATGTTAAATTTTATCTCTGATTTGCCGTATATGTTATAGAATTGACAGTTACTCTTGGCTATTAATTTTAGGTACATGATGAATTAGTCTTGGAAGTTGATCCCCCTGTGATCAAGGAAGCTGCATCATTGTTGCAAATAAGCATGGAAAGTGCTGCATCACTTCTTGGTATGTATAATGTGATGCTCTAGGTTTTTTTGATTATTTTGATGTTATATATTGACGTTTGATGTTTACTGTACCATATGTTTTCCAGTCCCTTTGCAAGTCAAACTAAAAGTTGGAAGAACATGGGGATGTTTGGAGCCTTTCCAGGTTGATCAATATACAAATGAGGTTCTTGCCTTTGATTCGTAGGGACACCAGATTGTTCTGGCTTAAAGAGGAAAAAGTTTGAAGATGTTGGGGGAATGAGGATTGATGGCAATTTGGACCAATGTATCTAATTTGTGATTAAGAATTTAATTTCTTTCAAACTATCATCTTTTAATCAATAGTATGACATCAGATCTTCTAAATAACTAATTAAGATACTTTATATGCAGAAATGTGAACCCATATGCTCTGGCTGCACAGTGCATTCCTCAGGAAGGGGTAAGTTTGCATTTTCAAATTGTAGTTCTGCTAAAACAATCGTTTGGATAGCCTTCTCTAAGATTAAATACTAAATTTTGGTAAACAGTGCTCCATGAGAATGTCTCTGTTTCTCTCAAAAAGAAAATTTCAAATATAATTGTACTCATATTTTTTTTCTTTACATTTTTTAGCCATGTTCATGTTTTATCTTGATATCTATTTACTTGTTGTTAGTGGGGTACACAGTATTTTGCAAAAGAAAGTCTCCTGTATTTCTCTCAAAGGGCTGCTGTGATACCACAGAATGATAAGCAGAAATCACTCTGCTTTCCCCTTCCTATTTCAGAATTCAGAGCGCGTTTAGACACATGTAATTCTCTCAGTACAGTGTTTCACTGTTATTATTTTGACCCTTATGTGATTGTTGGAAGGAATCTAGGAGATTCACCTCACACACACTGCCATTAAGCATAGAAAGCTAGCAACATTGGAAAATAGTATTAATTACTGATACTACTACAGTAAACTTTATAGATATGTATAACCAAATATAGTGGGCCTTTAGTTACATTATTATAAAAATAAAACCGCTAGAACTCAAATTATTTGAATGCAAACTGTTTTGACTGGAAATGTAACTAATAGGGTTTAATATGTATGCAGGCTTCTACTTCGGAACCCAAACAATGTGGTCCTGAGGAAGGAAATGGCAAATTGGAACTGTACCTGGCTTAACCTTGAGTACCTGGAATGCCAGATGCTTGGGATTCCAAGCTGATGTATTTGTATGGCAGACTGCTACTGCTTTAGCCTTTGTTCCATCAGCACCCTCTAAAGAAACCATATAAGCCCTTGTGGTTTGTGTTGCATGGCAATAGAAGACAGCATATGCATAATTCTGCTTGTGGCATGCCACAGATTTGTCACCTGCCATCTTTGTTCTAGTTGTAATTTTATACTTCTGCATCTGGGTTTGGTTTTCCACCTCCGTGGAGATTGCCTGAACATTTTTTCCAAGTACAGAAGTGCTGAAGTCAATCATTGACTCGAGTGATGTTGCACAGTATTTCTTCTCTCCTTTAATCCCAGGTTCTTCACACTCTCTGATTGTTGTCTTCATTATCTCAGCTTCCGTTGATCCAGGTTTCACAGAAAACTCATTGTAGATCTCTGGCAACTTTTTAGATGTAAAAGGTATCGAATTGGCAACTTGGCGTGGTAAGAAAGTTGCTATGTTTGGGTTTTCGGTGAAGTGCAAGTTCATGGTTTTCCCGATATACATGTCCTCCTCCAAAAAAAAGAGAGCCACAGTTGGGTCATCGTGAAGTTGATTTTCAGTAGCAGCATAAACATAATTGAACGGGGATGGCCCTGGTCGTACTCCAACATACACAGGCTTTCCCTTGTGTCCCGTGGTAACAGTTACACCGCCTTTGCCAACACCTACATTGGTTCTCTTCCCCGGCTTTCCAGCGTTAACATTTACACCACCTTTACCTCCCACATTAACATTGGTTCCTGGCTTTCCTTTCCCAGTGTTCACGTTTACTCCGCCTTTCCCAACATTTACAGAAGTTCCTCCAGGCTTTCCCTTACCTGTATCAACATTTACACCTCCCTTCCCTACGCCAACAGAAGTGCTTTTATCATCTATGAAGTCTGCAATTTAACTACGTTAGTTAGAAGAGCTCAGAAAGGAAATGATGGGATTTTCGCAACTACTCCAGCGTTTATCAAGATTTTTGAACTCAATAAAAAACAAAATCATACTGTCATTATTTGATGTATCATTGTTTTACATGTAACTTGAGAGACACTGGCACCATAACTGCTATGTATCATTTCTTTATGAATCTTTTAGAATCAAACAACAAAAAACTGTTTGGAATGTTCATGTGGCCAAGCCAACATCTCTAGATGTTTATTTTGGACAGTGAATCAAATTAACAGTTTGTGTCAGCTGAAATTATGTAAGTACGACCTGGCTGTAGAAGATCTGTGACCGCTTTTGGCATTGGAGTATCAGGCAGAACAGAGTTCCAGTAAAGCTCAGGAGTCAGAGCAGCATGGGTTGTAGCTAGCGCAATCTGCAAATAAAGGTAACCTGAACTTTCTTAAAGTATTCTTACATGATAAAAATTAGGAATTTATGCATCATCTATATTATAGGAAGAGGTTTACGAAACATGAAATATTCTTTATATTGAAACAAGTTGAAGATTCAGAAGCTTACAGTTATAAAAAGAATGATGTGTGGGAGATGGAACTCCATTTGAACTCTGAACATGAATAGAAAACAAAGAAAGAAAAGAACTGAAATCCAAGCTTATTGGAATAAAGAGTGAGTTGTAACATTTATAAAGAACTTGTCATTAAGGTTGAATGACTAAATAGCACCTACATCATCTACTAGCTTAATTGCTTCAACTGTCCCTGGTTCACATACTTAACTGCAATTTATGTCATGTGGGACAGATGTAAGAAGAATAAGAGGTGATTCGCTAGTTTTCTGGTTAACAGAAAAATGTCACTGATAAATAATAGTAGTTTTCAATTTGCTTTTCATAAATTTTCTATTGTGCAAAACATGGACCCAGAATGGCTCCACATCCTTCGTATTTGTCAATTCATAATGATGTTTACTTTAACTGCAAAATCTATGAATCTGAAGTGGTCTTAATTTCATGGAATTCTGGTTCAAAATTTAACAAACAACTACCATATTAATGAGGTTAGTAGGGGTTGAGAAATACCGACCTCGCGTGATTGTGCATTTCTATATTCCAATTACATAGATTTTTCTGACTCTTTGTATGTAAGAGATTTAAGAACAATCCTCATGTTTTTTGGGCTTTTCCTTGGTGGGTTTGAACGGTCTGTTTCGTTAGCTTTAAGAAATTTGTTTGTCTAGTTTCAATCAGCTTATTTAACTTAGAAGGTCAAGCGATGTATAAATGAAAAGGTCTCTTTGGAAAGCAGATTTTATGCACTATATATGTAGTGCAACAACTATTAGTTCCAAACTAGTAGAGCGAGCTGTATGATTCCTTTTTTTTTTTTTTTTTTTTTTAATATCCGCTCTGATCAAATTAAAGCAAAATATAATTGAAGAAATTTTGAAATATAATTGGAAAAAATTTTGAAATATTTTTTGTAAAAAGAATTTTTGAAGGAGATATTTAAAATTATTTGATATATATATATATATATATATATATATATATATATATATAAATGAAGAATATGCATGCTATGACAGGAAAATAGTAGGGCGACAGATCTTAATGCTTTTAGTTGATGCGTAATAAATGCCTGTCCTTCAAAGACGAGTGGTCGAAGTGTATCTTTCTTGTTTAGCAGACATGTTTGAATTGTTCATATTTCTAGAATTCTTTGTCTTTGTAAATAATATATCTGTTTTATCCTTATCTTTCCTTGATTTAAAATGACAGTTAATTTATAATGGACTGTAACAGATTGTCCATCTATCTATCTATAATGTTCGTATGGTCTTAATGTATATATATCTTTTATATTTTATCATTGTTTTTGAAAATTTTTAGTTTTATTTAATTTCCCTCAGATTTTAATTTCTAAGAAGTGAATGCTAATTTTCCAATTTTTTTAAAACAATATAAGATAGCATGTGATAGAAATCTCAATTGGTCAGAGCATCGCCTCGTCAAAAGGAAAGCTGCGGGTTGGAGATTTTATATATCGACTGTGGAGTATGCATGTGTATATATTTTTTGATAAAGAAATTATTATTTCGTTCTCTCTCATTTGTGTGTATATTATATTTTTTTTTTTTGGTTTACTCACATATTATCAAAATAACACCATTTTTTCCATTTACTTTAAAATGTGGTCCATAATATCAAGTTGAGCTCTATTCTGATCTTCACTAACTAATAACTAAGGAATTCAATTATTCTCCTACGAGGACTTCCTATGTAGTCGCCCTTTTGGTTAGAAAACCTTTGATTTCAAAGTTTTTAGTAGGCAAGGGATTGTGTCATTAGTGATACTTAAATTCTAACCCCACTAATGACTATCTATCTACCTGTATAATTATGATACAGAAAAGCATGTTACACCAAACTTCTGCCTGCACCTCAATAAATTTATGTTGTGTTCCACGTACTCTGTTAGTGTCGCCTTCTTTACTCCTCTTTAGTGCTATTTGTCTAATTGATAAATATTCATTGTAAAAAGGCTTTGTAAAATATTGGATTTCAAGCCCAATTTTGCATTACTGTGCTGATGAGTTCATCTCGGCCTTTTGTAGATAATTGGGCCTCTATCCAATATTTGTTTTACTTTTATCAACTTCTTTTTATTTTTTTTTAAAAAAGAAAATTAGCTATTCATTAATGAATAATATAAATAAAGACAATTAGAGATATACACTGCTTAAAAAACAAACAAATAAACTAAAAAAAATAGAAAACTAACCTTTGGCAATTGTTGATTATACGAGAGGTTCATAGACTTTACACCCATCAAAGCTCTATGACCCCAACTCTGTTTTAGTCTTTTTCAAATTTTGATATGATATTTGTAGTCTTTATATTGCTGAATAAGAGAGAGAAAGAAGAGAGAACCTTGTTATAAAATGCCCACTAAATGCTAAAATGGAAAGAAAAGGAAATTAATTGCATGTTGTAATTGTACCTTTGCCAAATAATTGAAAACATTCCATGCCATATAGTTAGAACCAGAAGATTTGATCCTTTATAACCGTAATGGTTTTTTGCTCTCTTATCAAAATGCCTAATCGAATTTGTGTTTTCATCATTATAGAGATTGAATTCGTTTGAGTGTTTCAATCTAGGATCTTCGCATGAATTTTTGGATTTGAAAATAAATTCTGATTGAAATATATTTAGATTTCTTGAATTTTGACGATCGATTATTAATTGATTTTTAATGTGAAAAACAGGAAATCTACGGCTGGAATTTCCAATGATATTGTTGGCGCTCTCCGTCACAGCAAATAGTAGTTCTCCAATCAATTGCAGGCCACTTGTAAGTTTTGTTTTGGTCTCTTGTATTGGACATCAACACACAGCACTCACCTTTATAACCAATTCTCAGCCTCCTTATCTGCATTCGTCCCTTATGGACTTTTTGCTTTTATTTTGTGTTCTTCAAATTTATTTCTCTCAAGGTGTTTGACAAAATGCTCCTTTCAATTCCTGCAAGATATAATGTGAGAGGAGGAAGCCTACTAGGGCGTAGAATTATTATGGGTCCTTCTGCAGAGAATTGGGCCTCAATTCATTTAAGACTTTGCCTCTGTCAGGTACTTTGCTATTTCTCTATTTTAATATATAAGGAGTTGAAAATTGCATAGCATTGGAAGGTAGAATGGTCGGCCGCCATTTAAACTTTGGGAGGGAACGCTTTGGTCTTTTGATAATACTTTTAATCTTCAAATGATCAAATCCTATCTATCCTGTGGTGGCCTAAGCCTAATCGCACTATCTTTTCTTTTTTCACTTTCTATCACATGTAATGCAAAACCAATTTCATTTTTCAGCATCATCTATAAAACATCCCTTTGTCCACTAATGTAATGTCTCTTTAACCCCTTCTTTTCGTGTTTGTGTATAAAATAATTTATTGAAAGGCTCAACGAGTTTAACAAGATAATATCTTTTCTTTATCCTTTTCATATTTAGTAAATTATATTATATTTATAATATATTATTATTATCTAAAAAACTTTTAATAACAGTCAGTCAGATGTGATTTGGTTGGTTTTTTCAATTATATGAAAAGTGAGAGGATTTTAAAAGTGTTTTCACCAATTTAATAAGTTTAGAGTAGAATAAAAAAAAAAAAAAGAGCTTCTAATAACACAAATTTGGAGACTGAATTTTAAATATTTTCATAAATATGAAATTGCATGATGATGTCGATTAAGATTATTTTATATTAATTTCAATTTCTATTAATGTGTCAATTTTTTAAGTTATTATTGTTGATATTGTTATTGATTAATTAATAGAAATACTGGTGTTTAGATTACTAATCTATGGTGGGATATCGTCATCCATCATTAAAGATTTGCTTTTCCCTCTTTTAACTAGAAGCTTATTGGTTTTTCAAAAAAAAAAAAAAAAAGAAGTAGAAGCTGAGTGAGTCGATCTATTTGGCAAAGAAACATTAGTGGGGCGGTCCAAATTATTAGGCTTTGCTGTATGGTAATTGAAGAAATGAGACTAAAAATGTTTTATCAACTAATGAATTATTAAATAGGCAGTGCTTGCATTAATTATTCTCAAGCATGCATTGTTTGCCTTCAATATCCATTTCCTAAGTAGTACTATTAGCAGCAATATTATGTAGACCTTTTTTTTTAAAAAAAAAAAGTTTTAGATCTCCATATCCATTTGAGATCAACCTTTTTAAACGTATGAAAGAAAAGGTAATTGATTTTAAATATTTAGAATAATACAGTTTTTATTAATTATGACATTTTAAACCAATATTTTTAATCTAGAATTGGAGAGGTATTTTCAAACTAGAATCTTACAATTTACGTGTAAATTTGAAAAACCTTTCGACTATGTAAAAGACTTTTTATTTAAATATCATTTAATAAAGTAGTCTTTATGAGTCAATCAAGTACAGTTTGATTGGCCCTTTCACTCATGTAAGAAATAAGAGGTCCTGAATTCGAGTCTTGTCGACTATAAAGTTTTTACCAATTTGCTAAGCCAAAAAAATAATTATCTTCTACTGTATAGCTCATAATGTAAAAAAAATAGTCATCGTAGAAGATTATCCCTTATCACGGATACTTAATTTGCATTTTTAATAACAATATTTTAAACTATTGATAAACTAGGAAAGAAATAAAGCCATTTATATATAGAGTAGTGATTAAGTTTAGCATGCAAACATAATTACATTGGCCTATTTAATCTATCAACAGGTCATTCATTAGGCAGTTTTTTGTTCAGACACTCACAATTGAATGATTAATTATACATAATAAATAAATTAATATTATTATTACATTTTTATAAATCATTACTTATTAATTATTAGTGTTATGTACAATTTTAGTTTACATATTATATTCTGGTGCCACTAGGTAGGAAAAAATAAAATTTGAAATTAATTATAATAAACTACAGAATGGAAGTTAGGCCATCCTATATAAGCCTACAAATGAAATTTGGGAAAAAAGAAAAAAAAAAAAAAAAGGCTAATCAAGCTATGAATCTTTATCATAACCAAGAAACATTAATTTATATATTGACACATGCCAAGATTCATGCATTTATATTCAGAAACATCAACTAAAGAGAATAAGAAATTAATATTATTAATTAACCTAATAAAATTAATATTATTAATTAACCTAATAAAATTAATATAAAGTAAATTTACATAGTGCCTCCAAAAAGTGAAGAAAAGCACATAATATAAAAGGCACTTGTGTAGAGTGTGATTAATGCATAGATACTTACAATTAATTATTATATTTTTCTATTGCAGATGAAAACAAGAATCTTTAAAATAGTTGTATTTCTTTTTTTCATATATAAAAATTATATTTAATTAAATTTGGCATAATGCTTTTCTTTATGGTTCAATCATATGGAAAAATTGAGATACAAAAATTTTAAAATATATTCTTTTCTTTAAATTCAGTCACATATATAATAATTTTACAAATATCTGACGAATGAGATATTTGAACTTATAATGTTTATATATATTTTATAAGCACTAAAAGGGTAATTAGTTATTAAATAACTTGATTTGATGTTACTTTGCAAATTTTTTTTTTTTTTTTGGTTATAATTTTTTTTAGTCTCATTCAAGCCAATTAACATGTCTAAAACAAAGGAAATGGTATAGTTTCCATAAAAGATTGGTTTATATTGTCCTCATGCCACTCACTATATTTGGGATTAAGAATATTTCTCATATATATATATATATATATATATATATATATATATATAATAAAATAGTTACCTTACTCAGTGTAATATATATATACACGTTCATTGCTTATTTATTCTCTTCGAATCATAAAAAAGAGTTTGAGGACAAATGCACTTTAAATCATGGAAAAGTTAAGTCCCCACAACTGTCTAATCAAGCTTTAAACCTAAGTGAGAGTGATTACTGATTAATTAAAATAATGATAATAATAATTTAAATATAAAACTATATATTGGGTTTTGAAAATTTAAAAAAAAAAATGCTCCAAGAGTGGAAGATGAGACCCACAATGATTCTATGTTATATATATGTGTGTGTATGCATATACAAATGTAGAGAGAGTGGAAAATGATTCTTATTGTAAAGTTGAAAATTTTGTTAATAATTAGCTATGACCTCTGAAGGTTGCTCTTAAGAGAGATTATAAAAAAGATATTAAGTTTAATTATATTTATGTTGGGTATCTGTAGTTAATTTTAAAGAAGATGACTATCTTGTACTGTTTAATTTAATGAATAAAAAAAAAAAAAAAAAAAAAAAA